>NC_057851.1:156551182-156894932 GCF_015237465.2 Chelonia mydas
CTGAGAGGTAGGGAATGTCAAGCTTTTGGTTTGATGAAATGATTAACACTACTGAGAAACAATTCTAACCACCTGTTTTTGGATTGTGTGTTTTTTTAAAAAAGGGTTAACAGCAAAATGTCTGAGGTTTGAAATTTAGGACTTGTAGTCACTGTCACCAAGAAAACACCAAAAGGTAGCTTTTTCTTAGAATTTTAGCACTATAATTAATAATCAGATCTAAAACAAAAACAAATCCTCCATCATGCACAGAAGTAATTTTTTGTTAAAGTTTGATTTAATTAGGAGACCGAACACTGTTAGTGTGTTCTATATAAATCTATTGTTAACTGCATATGATGAAAAATGTCAAGTCTAAACTGGCTATAAAAAAAAAAAATCACCATTCTTCACAACGTTACATGCATACCATTTGATTTAATATAGTCTCAGAATGACATTTATAATGACAAACAAGTAATGTATCCTCCTGAAATGATTAATTACTTAGTGGAAAATGCACTTCACCCCATTTGGAATTTTGTTGCCCAAATGGAATGACAGAGCACTTCGTAGTGGGTTGTAATGTTGAGAAAGGGAACAGAAAATGAAAACGTTTCCACTATATTTTTTATATATATATGCATGCCGCTAATGCCATTAACGTAGGTTCAGATTTCTGTATCCTCAAGTTTGGAAGAAATTCTGGCAAAGGTAGATTATAATACATCTTATTTGGACAATTAACCACACATTGTCAGCATCTTAGATTAATATTATTTTAAGAGGATCAGACTGATTTTTATTTTGAACCTATCATGCTATTTAATTCCATCTCCCCCATCACATTTTGTTCATGAGATCAGTGTGTACAGTGCATGAAACTATTCTTGTCATCTTGTAACTATTCTTATATTAAAATGGCAAGTTTCACTTATGAAGGGATTTAAGACTAGAAAGCATATCTGGAATTTAATATAGGATATTATGATTCTTCAAAGAAAGCAAAGATCTATGGGATTTAATTCTGTTGTGAAATTGACAGTTCTGCAGTAGAGTGCTATTTGTAACCTCTGTAACTTGCCTACTACTTCCTGAAAACTGTAGGTAAATCCCTGCAGGTGTTTCAAACTCAAATCAATTGATCAGCTACTGCCAGACATAAGTGAAACAAGAAAATTTAATTTTCTTGTAAGAAAGCTTTAAAGGTAATCATGTAAATAGTCACTTAAGATAAAATAATTTATCTATATATCTTATGCTTTTCTACAGCATCCATCATAGTTATACGTAAACACTGATGCGCTTCCTTGACTTTCAGATTCTTTATTAACTGCTTCAAAAATAAGTTTAAATGAAAGAAAAAAAGGTTACTTAATGTTGACACCAATGAGGATTTCCAGATGCTAGCAGTCAGTGTACACTTTTACATGTCATTTTTACTGTCCTCAGTGAGAAACCAAAATTCTCTACAATAACCTCTGAATACGGAAAACACTGATTTTGTCTGAATAGAGAGAGTTCTCTAGTGATTAATAATCTTGCTATTGTAGGAATGGTCTTTGTAATTAATTACACCTATATCACTTGATTACAATTCATCATTAAAATGTAAATGTTCTCTTTAATGTTACATGATAATTTGTTTAATGAGAGCATATCAATTTTGCAGACGGAGAGACTTTTCATGTATAAATCGAACTATCCTTTCAGTTGTTCAAACCAAACCCCATTTTTATTATTTTTCTTATAGTGATGTAAATAGGAAAACACTGCAGTTACTGCATGAAACGTGACTATTTTGTTTAGGGCTGTCGATTAATCGCAGTTAACTCAGGCGATTACCTCAAAAAATTAAATTGCAATTAAAAAAATTAACGGTGATTAATCGCACTGTTAAACAATCTAATACCAATTCAAATGTATTAAATATTTTTGGATGTTTTTCTATATTTTCAATATTGATTTCTATTACAACACAACTCAAAGCGTACAGTGCTCACTTTATATTAACAAATGAGTTAACAAATATTTGCACTGTAAAAATGATAAACAAAAGAAATAGTACTTTTCAATTCACCTCATAAAAGTAGGGTAGTGCAATCTCTTTATCGTGAAAGTATAACTTACAAATGTAGATTTTTTTTTGTTACATAACTGCACTCAAAAACAAAACCATGTAAAACTTTAGAGCCTACAAGTCCACTCAGTCCTACTTCTTGTTCAGCCAATCGCTAAGAGAAACAAGTTTGTTTACATTTACGGGAGATACTGCTGCCTGCTTCTTATTTACAATGTCACCTGAAAGTGAGAACAGGTATTCACATGGCACTTTTGTAGCCCGTGTTGCAAGGTATTTGTGGGCCAGATATGCTAAACATTCATATGCCCTTTCATACTTTGGCCACCATTCCAGAGGACATATTTCCACGCTCATCAAAAAAATAATTCGTTAATTAAATTTGTGACTGAACTCTTTGGGGGATAACTGTATGTCTCCTTTTCTGTTTTACCCACATTCTGCCATATATTTCATGTTATAGCAGTCTTGGATGATGACGTAGGACATGTTCATTTTAAAAACACTTTCACAGCAGATTTGACAAAATGCAAAGAAGATACCAATGTGAGATTTCTAAAAATAGTTACAGCACTTGACCGAAGGTTTAAGAATCTGAAGTGCCTTCCAAAATCTGAGAGGGACGAGGTGTGAAGCATGCTTTGAGAAGACTTAAAAGAGCAACACTTCAATGCGGAAACTACAGAACACGAACCACCAAAAGAGCAAATCAACCTTCTGCTGGTGGCATCTGACTCAGATGATGAAAATGAACATGCATCAGCACGCACTGCTTTGGATTGTTATCGAGCAGAACCACTCATCGGCATGGACACATGTCCTCTGGAGTAGTGGCTGAAGCATGAAGGGACATATGAATCTTTAGTGCATCTGGCATGTAAATATCTTGTGACGCCGGCTACAACAGTACCATGTGAACGCCTGTTCTCATTTTCAGGTGACATTGTAAACAAAAAGCGGGCAGTGTTATCGCCTGCAAATTTTAACCAAACTTGTTTGTCTGAGCAATTGGCTGAACAAGAAGTAGAACTGAGTGGACTTGTAATCTCTAAAGTTTTACATTGTTTTACTTTTGAATGCAGGGGTTTTTTGTCCAAAATTCTACATTTGTGAGTTCAACTTTCATGATAAAGAGATTGCACTACAGTACTTGTATTAGGTGAACTGAAAAATTTCCATTTCTTTTGTTTTTTACAGTGCAAACATTTGTAAATCAAAAATATATATAAAGTGAGTACTGTACACTTTGTATTCTGTGTTGTAATTGAAATCAATGTATTTGAAAATGTAAAAAACATCCAAAAATATTTAAATAAATGGTATTCTATTATTGTTAATCATGAGATTAATTTTTTAATCGCTGGAGAGCCCTAATTTTGTTCTTTTAAGATAAAGAAGCAAGAGAATGGCTGGCCAAATCTGGATGGCTATAATACAAAAAAAGCAAAGCTAAGCGGGTTCTGAAAGGGTAAAACAAAGCAAGAAGATAATCCTATTCTAATTAAATTTACATTTATGCTAGATTGTCATACTGGAAATCCTCTAAAAGAATTAAGAATTTGAAAAATAAATCTCATTTATTATCTTAGAGGAAGTGAAAAATATACAGGAAATAAAGCAAACAAAAAATTTCACAGAAAAGTCTGGTACTAACCTGCGAACAAACTTGGAAGTTATCTTGCTTATAATACCAGTTGAAGTGCCCCTTCTAGCATGTGCAAATGCACCAGTTTCATGTGAAGGTGAGGCAGGTGGTCCATTGTAAGTGGCATTACGCCGCTCCCGTAGCTGCTCACCATGGAAAGTGCTTCGACTTGAACTCCCACGAGGAAAGCGGGTTCGGTCTGGAGTAGTAGTGCTAATACTATGAGCTGATGGGGAAGCAGCAGGCACTCTCTGAGTTGCACTGCTGGGAAAACAGAAGAATGCTTAACACAGGACAACCTCCCATATATAGAAATAAAAATAAATAACTTCTCTTAACATTTGGTTTCAGAGTAGCAGCCGTGTTGGTCTGTATTCGCAAAAAGAAAAGAATTTGGGAGACTGTTCACTCCTCCTATAAAAAAAAAAATGCTGACTGATTCCAAACTCTAATACACACAAGTCAGGTGATCAGAGCTGAAATCTTTCCAGCATTCTCCTTGAGGGAACACAGTTGAAAAAAGCCACATACACCACCTCACCTCCACACATACACACATACACACAAATATATATATATATATATAGTGATACCAGTTTTAAGCCCATGACACTAAAGATGAGATTTTATAGTGCTTTTCCTGACACCAACAGGTGCGAAGTAATCTTCAGTGCTAACAGGTTTAAAATTTATAATTCAGTTTAAATATGTCAGCATATCTACTCTATGGGTTGAGTCTGCATCAGATAAACATGTAGCTATTGCTGTTTTCCAGGAATTATCTGATGACAGAGATCTAGTTCAGAGACATGAATTTATTGTGTGATATGAGCAAAATATGATGTGTCATGGACAAAACTGAATCTAAACAATATGTAGCATTGTTACTCAAATGAATACAATTTTAAAACTATACTGGAGTATTGTATGATGTAATATATTAAGAGTATATACACTATATTAATATATTTATGTTTACAATAGTTTGTACAGAATTTTGAAGATGCAGAACACTATGCAAATGCTAAGTATTATATTACCTCGGTCGATAAGCTTCAGTGCCATCTTTGATGGTTGGCAGCGTAACTTTTATAGGATGACCAGAGGCAGACATAGATTTCTGGTGTCGAGGTCGTGTTGATACAGCAGAAGCAACAGCAGAGCCTGCAGAAGATGTGCTACTCGCAGACATTTCTGTTAGGCTTTTATCACAAGAAAGGCAGGAGGGCCACAACAGTAAGAAAAAACATGTTAGATGTGCTTAAAAGTCAATTCCAACAACAGAAAAGTTCATGTCAAACCCTGAAACTAGATAAAAACTCTTCAATAAAATTACAAAACAAAACAAAACAAACCAACAGACTTACAATGATTAGTCACAAAAACAATGTTATTCTTGGTAAAAATGCATGTTTTTGCAACCACTTTCTATGGAAAAAAAATCTCATTCAAGGATGCTGCGGGGTGGCTTTTTATTGCTTACATTCATATAGATAAGACTATTTTCCTTTAAATAGACAAGAAGCTAAAGAATAACTTTTTTCAGTAAGATTACCAGCATATTGTCCATTATAACTTTCCCTAACTTTAGCTGTTTGGGCTTAAATGCTAGGTGTCTAGCCTCAGTTTGATTTTTTTGCGTGGGGAAAACTTCATCCAAAACAGTTTGGTTGTTTCTCAGAATGACACGAGCAAAAAATACCTTTTCCCATTGAGAAACAAACAGTCTGCCACTTTTTTTTTTTTTAAAATGAAAACTCTAGTACCCTCGTGCTTTCCAGTAGGCACTTGAAATTGGTCAGAGATGTGCCTTCTACAGTTCTTGTGAAAATCTGCCCCAATTTGGTCAAGTTAACAGCCTTTCAAATGTCTCAGTTTACACACACTCATTAGAGACTTGTTAGATTTTAGCACCTAAAATCTCCAAAGATAGTATGTGATCATGTAATTAAAGACTGTATCATAATGTATGTGCACAGAGGGGCCAAATTAAGGCTGTTCAGACAACTAATTCTGGCACTGCCTAACTTTTCAGTGCTTGATGTTGCATCTTATATGCTCTTTTAATGTAGTCTCTCTCTCTCTCTCTCTCTCTCTCTCACACACACACACACACACACACTTTCACATACCGAATATTTCCATCAGAAGTTGATCATCCTGAGAATGTGCCTCATGTATCACATTACTGCCTCAACCTTGCACCTCTGGAGCCATAGGCTCAAATAGTTATTGCTTTTTTAGTCACTAGTGGACATTTATTCACCTATCAAAGTGACCACTCATTTTTTCATAATTCATAGTCTCTGCTTAGTTTGTCACAAGACTGAAATAAGCAAAACCACTGCAAGTCAGGACTGGAGTACAGGGTATTGGGCAGAGGTGTATGGAGAAGATGATCCTATACTGCTTGCAACAGTTACCAAAGATAACTAACGTCAGAATTGATTCACTTTTATGCACCCAATTGAAACACTAAATACAAACTGATCAAATGTGTGTAGCTAGTAATTGAAATTTCCCTAAGTCAACCACTTCTTACAAGCACTGACAATCTACATTAACAGTTAGGAAATACTTTTTATATTGCAGATTCCTAAATTAATGGATAGTAACCATAAAAAGACTCTGATAACAAAAGCACAAGGATTTTAGCTTTTGGATCAGATAGTTTATCCTACAAAGAAGCTCATAGGAGCAGACTGCAGTAAGTTAAAAACCTCAACCGAATTCTCCTCATGAGGTTTTTAGGAAATCTCCCCTTTTAGTGGAAAGAGTTTTGAAGGTCTCAGAGTACATAAGGGCAAGGCCTCCTAACCCTACAGATCCAAGGTATCCACCAGGAAGACAACCAGACAATCCTAAGGCAGGAGCCATCACGAATGGATAGCAGTCCCTCTGCATAAATGAGATGGCACTCCTGGCCCCTGGCAACGTTGCTCATGTAGTGTGGACCCCTGCAACTATACCCACAGAAGAGACTCCACATAAGGAGCTGGTATTCCACACAAATTCAGGAGTAACCAGAGGACCAGTATTCCCCAAATACTGGCAGGTTCCCCAAAACTCTTTAGAGGAAAGCACCATGGAACATCAGCAGAGGGATTCCTTGGAAGGGCAAAAGGGTAATTTCACAAAGGAAGCACACTTGTGCATACTTGGAGTGGGGATCTTATGAGTGTGCCTCTATTTGCATAAACCGAGTGGACAGTCCAATAAATATAACCGAGGAAACTAAATTATAAAATGGGCTGGGGAGAGGGGGGTGGAGTTAGACACTTCAGAGGTAGAATATACTGGTGTACAATAACTGTAAGCAAGCACGCTGAATCAAAAACTATTGTTAACATTTTAAATAAATCCTCCTCCAATTATTTTGAATTGTAGAGAAAAGAGCAATGAGTCAAGGTAACCTAGAGAAAATCAACTTCAGTCAAACTCAGAGCTCACCCAGTAAATATTTAGCAAGTGGAGACCTCCCCATTTCTATATTTTCCCCAGATTTAAATTTCTTTATTTAAATATTTTAACAATACAGTGTTCCTTCTTGCTGCCTCTCAGTTTTAATGTTTTTCACTGATGTAGTGCATATTCTGCAATATAGCAAGCAGAATTATTCCCAAGAAAATGAAATGCTTTCACAGTAATCAATCTTCCAAAAAGAGATCAAATGTTAAACACAGCTTGGAATTCTGACAGATTTGGAAGAAAGCTGACTACATAAATACTGTGCTTATTCAGAAAAATGTAGTGACAATAATACTTTAAAACAGATTGCAAGAAGTGCTATTTATGGACCCACTATCTGTCCACATAATTGCATTTCACAGATAACCAAAAGGACTAGTGGGCTGAGTACAGAATAGTAGAGAAAACTTAGTTCTCTTGTCCCTATTGTACTTTGATAACTACAACCATGTCACCAATACTACTCCACAAGCTTATTGTTTAGTAATTGTTGCTATATAAATAGGTTTCTTCCATGCTTCCTGAGATAGACCCTATACGAATTATTCAGGCTCCAACTGCTCAAGAAAGACTTCCAGTCAAAAAGCTGTTTGACAGGAAATTGGGTTTTTAATAAAACAAAGATTTTGGGGAAAGTGTTTGCTTTTCGCAGAAAATTTAGAATTGTCATAAAAAAACACCTAAATATTGCCTTGATGGTGATATAGTTAGACCAAGGACAGTGGTTTGTAGAGGAGAAGGGGAATTTAAGGCACGCATATTACAACTTCAGTGAGGTAATGCAACAGCATTTCAAAATTGAAATGTTTCTGTATTTGCCAAAATTTCTTGGTATTCAAATTTCCACTAAAAATCAAAATTTTTTACAGTAAGAAACATACATTTTCGACTAGTTCTAATTAAATTTTCCAAATATCAACTAGTTAGCTTTGTTACATAAAAAAAATAAAAGTTAAATCTACCTGAAAGAAGAAATGGAAATTGCAAAACATAAGTAGCCTTACCATATTTTGGATTTGAATTTTTGAATACTTGGGTATTTCTAAGGCAACTATCACAATGCTGTCTAAGCACCCTACAAATTACTTCAACCGTCTTGCTACAAAATGCTTTACTGAAACCCTTAAACACCACAAAGTTATACATTAGCTCTTTAAAAAAGCCCATTTTCACTATTCAAAGCATATGACAAGAGGGCAGAAAGCACTGTAGTTTTAAGAAGCATTCTATTACTTGAAAAATACCACAGCATCAGAACCCCTGGCTGCCGTGCTGCATAGACTCCATGAGATGAAGTCCCTGTAGGAAAATTTTACAACTTAAAAAAAAAAAATTTTTTTGTTTTGAATAAAAGAATTTTCAAATGAGCTTTGAAACTGAAAAAAGCTTTAAGAGCTATAAAAGCAAGCCAGAGGGAGTTACTTCTCAGACATAATGAGTCTAATATCACAGACGGGGTTTCAAAGTCTTCACATGACTCCCACAAGAACCAGGGTCCTGTCCCATGAGGCCAGAGTACTTAAAGTGACGACACCGTACATTCAACAAGAGAACATTCTTTCCCCAACTTCCTAGAACAGACACAATGGTGGTTTTGCCCTTAGGACAGCTGGGGCACCACTCCATTCTTTTTTCTTTTCTTTCTTTTTAATTAGAGAAATAAAGTTTCCTTTACATCTCTTCCATACATCATTTATAGCTGTTCAATTAAACACACCCCTTCATGCTATATTCATGCATGGGAATCTGTGCTAGTGCTTTAGTGCCTTCTGTACACACTAAGCAGACTGAAGCAGCAGCAGGACTGCACTGAATAGTCTGTCAGCCACATTGAAGGGCACCAGGAGTCACTTATAAAACTCTCCTACATATGTGCATCTCATGTAAATTATAGTGTTGCCCCAAAAATTTAGGCTCAGGGGTGTCTCTGGATGGAGAACTACAGTGTTATGAATTTTGTAAACCAAATTCAAGTTGTCAAAACTGAACTACTACTTTGTGTCCAAGAATTTTTAGACCCTTCACATAAAATGTTTAGCTTCACCAAAGCACGAATGAACTCCATCAAAAATGCAGAACAATAGTCCCAAAGCTAACTTACACCAGATAGTGTGTTGTAGAAAAGCCAAAGAACATAAATACATGAAACTGTAGCTGAACAATATTTTTTCCTTTCACCTTTCAAAATGCAGTTTCATAAGAAACCAAGCACATGACAAAAAGCCAGCCTTCTCTCAAAAAGAAAAATCACAGAAAATTAATAATAAATCGAAAAAATAATAAGTTGCCCAGGATGGTCTGCCTACCACATGGATTCCCTCTACAGGGAAGTAATGTGGATCCTGGGGAAGCAAACACTCCCAGTGGCTGCATTTGGGGATGGGGAAGCCAAGAGAGAATTGATTCAAGTAGTCTGGGCGGTTGCTTCTGAAATTGTTTCTGCAGCACTACATGGCTTACAAGGGGTAATGGGTCACCCAGAGCCAGGATATTTGAACGAACAGACGGCAGGACAGTACAGCAACGCAGCTGGCAGGGACAAGTGTAACCATAGCTATGAGAGAAGTTCTATAAATTTTGTGCAATTTCAGGAGCAGGGAGGGCCTGTCACCAATATGGCCCAGTATGGAGGAACAGGTGCTGCAGCATACGGTGCTGTTAGCAACCGGGCTAGTGGTATCATCAACAATTTCCACCCGCCTATCAGCCCTTACATTTGTCAATATGCTGAATAGTTACCAAGATCATTGTAGCAGGTTTTTAGTTTGGAGGTTTCTAGCAGGGTGGTCTCAAAGCACTGGCCCTAGGGAGGATACATATTGTCCCATCACTGTTAATAAGCTTAGGGATCTGGTGCAGATCCTGGAGGCCATATATCATTGTGGACAAGAGGCAGCCTCGTACAGGGCGGCATTTCTGGTAGCATTTTCTGTGACTTTTAGGATCAGTGAACTGGTACCTGGGTCCTGCAGGGACTCTTGTAGAAGAGCTCTGGCACTGAGGGATAAACATTGGGTGGGGGAGTCTGGGATATTAATTTTGAAGAGGTCAAAAATGGATCAAGAAGGCCAACATAAATCCAGTATCTCTTCATAATAGTGGGCAATTAAGAATAATAGATTGTAAAAAATAATAAGTTGCCTATATACTGAACTATATAGTTAAATAACCTATCTAAAAGAAAACAAATATTTTGTGCAATCAGAAAATTATGATCTATTAGGTATTTTAAACTTAAAACTATTTTACCCTAGTTTAAACCACCACCTTGTTCTAATATGCAGCAAGGAAGCTCATCAGTAACCAAAATATAATTCTTACCATGGAAAGAATGGATGTCCAGTCCTCTATAGATTCAGATGGAAAAGTGGATCAACTGGTTCCATTGTACCCAAGAGCTCAACAACTTATTTGTAACCCATCCTTCTGTGCTCATTATATAGTAGTGTTAGAATGTTTTAAGTGTCATCAAAAATAGTTTAAAAAAATCACTTTTCACCGCCTTTCAGATGTTACCTGGTCCTTTATATATGCAAATTAACAACCCTATCCTTTGGGAATTCAGAGAAAAATATTGCCTGGCCAATGAAATTGATCAGTATGAACCTTCCAACACTCATGAAACCATAAGAGCGGATAATGGAAACACAGTTCGTTTACTGGCTTTACTTTGATGGGGCTTTTCCACCCTTTTCAACTTTACGGTTTTACATTTAAGTACAGCACTCAGATGCATGTAGGTTAGTGCTTTAAAAATACAAAAGAATTCGTATGCTCCTTCAAATAAATCTCGATATAAATTTTAGAGATACACTTTGCACTTAAGTCAGACACTGAAAATTACAACTCCTACAGGTATTTTATGAATATAATTTAAGCCAAAAGTAATTTTAATGCTCTGTGTCCATTAATGTGCAAGAGGTTTCGTTAAAAAAATTAAAAATATTTAATGCACAGTATTCACCCCAACTACCAGATACAGTAAAAGGGCAGAGTCAATTACAGAATTATTTGGGACAAATGAGATAAGCAAGACTCACAAAGCTCTTTTATGCCAATTAAATAGTTACATCTTATTCAGTAGTTATAGGGAACTTAAAAACAAATAAACAAAAAAAACTTTGCTATAGTGTAAGAAAGAGCCATCCTCTGGATCATCCAGAATATTTTATGTCTGAATTGTTTTGTCTATTTACATTGCAAACTCTTCAGTCTCTCTCTTGTACTCTTTGTACAGTGATAGAGGCAACTCCTGACAATATTATTGCTTGGAGATGATTAAAGGCAGAATCACAGTATTTGTTTAACTTTGTCATAATTTGTCTACGTAAGACAAATATTCAGGTACAAACTTTTCTGCAAGATAAAACAAATGTGTAAAGTTTAACTTGCTCCACACCACAGCATCTTTCAAAAGTATATTGGCTAAATGTTTGTTTTAACTCCTGTGATATACCTCAGCACAAACTCTCAGATTTTTGGCTAAGTCAACTGAGTACCTGTTATCTTTCCCATTCTGTATCGCAGAATAGCGATCTGAAGACCGCTCACAAACATACGTGTTCCTTCTGGTCATTCCACCAACAGGAAATACATTGTTCTAGAAGGAGAATAAAAATGAGTAAAGACAGATACAGTTAATTAATATTTACACAATTTAAATAAAGTTATCCAGAAAAACACAAATCAGCATATTAGAATATATTTGATTTAAAAATGTGGCATCTAAATTCCAGACCAGTGGTTTCCGACCTTTTTTCATTCGCAGATCTCTAAAAGATTTCGAATGGAGGTGTGGTTCCCTTTGGAAATCTTAGACAGTCTCTGGACCCCCACAGATCACAGGTTGAAAACCACTGCTCGATGGTAACAATCTTTCATGGACCCCTTAGACATAGTCTGCAGACCCCCAAGGACTGTGGACCACAAGTTGAAAACCACTGTTCTAGACTGTGTGAGAGAAGACATTAAATGTACAGAACAACTTAATTAAATCTGTTGACACGAAGTACTTATTTGATCTATCCATTTCTAATGCTCCCATCACCATGCTTTGTAGGCTCCACTGGAATTCACTGAATAAAAGCAAGGAAAAGTGTAGTTAAGGGGAAAACTTGCTTTATTAACATCCAATTCCTGTACACAATAAAGAAGTCCTATAGGCCTTGATAATCCAATGTGACTGGGACATCCACACAGAAGTCACACTGAAGTCAACAGAACTCCATGCAAGTTTAAGGGCTTGCCTGTGTAGATTTAGTTGCCGTCAGAGCTTCAATCCTACAATTTGTTGCCCTTTGTTGAGAATGACAAAAATCTTTCAATATGCACTGCAGTATTCAATGTCAGTATTCAGCTGAAGTCAGGAATGAACAAGAACTAAGTAGGATTTTGTCCTTAGCCACCATAGTGACGGGTGCCAAATAAATGTGTGTAATATTAATAGTAAGAAAAAAATTGTCATTGTTTTCTTTGCTAGTTAAATGTGCTCTCCTACCTAAAACCTATTTTTAAAATGTTTCTGACAGCTAATTGTCTCTTAAAGAGCTAATTATAGTAAAAATTTCAAGTAAAATTTTTAAATTTTTAGATCGGATTAATTGAATTTTGATTTTTCAAAATGTTTGTGTAGTCAGACAGGTTAACATTAATTCATAATTACTTGTTAAAATAATTAGTGTACTATAAGATAGAGTGAAGTTTGTAAACACGCAGTACATCTTATAAAGTGTTTTGGAAAATATACTACACTAATACAGATCATTATATTTCAGCATGGCTGATTAAAACACCCCACAATCTATGTAAACGCAGGAAAGCATGAGGAATAGACTGTGGTCATAAGACAGACAGTTACTTCAGCAAGGACAAGGCACATGAACATTTGGATCCATACTTTCATCCACTCTAAAATTATAAAAAAATCTCTCATACACAATGGGAAATTTGGGATAGCTGCTATGAATTTTAAATACTGTGTATAGTAGAATCATAGAATCGTAGGACTGGAAGGGACCTTAAGAGGTCTTCTAGCCCAGTCCCCTGCACTCAAGGCAGGGCTAAGTATTATCTAGACCATCCATGACAGGTGTTTGTCCAACATGCTCTTAAAAATCTCCAAGTACTACTGTTATGCTTATGTATCAATACATTAAAGGCACAAAACCAGGCATATTTATTTGTACAGTGCCATGGCATGCATAGTTCTTTACAGCCAAGAAGAGGACAGGTTCTTCTCTCTTGAAAGTTTCATAGGTTTTGTTTATTCTTTTAAACACGCCTTCCGGCTTATGTATTTTTTACTCTTTTAATGATATATTTGAAGTGTGCTTTTTATTTTTTAAATTTACAAACAAGGGGGCCTTTGGACCCAGATAATCTTGAAGTATGAATTGTTGCACAGGAGTTTGCATTTTCAAGTCAATCCACTGCATTTTTGATGCTCTTTTAAAAGTAAGCTGAAGCTGCTCTTGAAAGAAACTGAAGTTATGCTGTTCTGAATACAGTACAACTGTCTCCTTTATCCCCCCTCACACCATAGGACAAAAACAGCAAAGAACTATTGAGTAATTTTTACGGTTTACTCATATAATGCTATTTTATAATATGGGTTAACCTACTGCAAGACTTGGTTTTAAACTAAACTGTTACATAATAGGAGTCAATGTGTGATAGGGACGATAAACGTTTTCTAACAAATCTAGTCTTTCCCACCACCATGTTAGCCTTAAAATGATTCAGAAATGGGTGAATTTTTTTTCAACCCATCCCTCTTTGGCAAATTACAGTTAAAAATTAATTTTTTTACAAACAAGTTATATAGAAAGAGGGAATTAATAAAGGAAATGGTTGTTCAACCTTAACTACAGCTGTAATATCAGATGCCACTACATCTTAATCTTGCTCATCATGAAACTTCTTCCACAAGTGCTCTAAAATAGTAACAGATTTACAATGAACAATCACTGTAGTGATTATTAGCAAGTAAATCAATTTCTCACTCTATCACTAGGATACTTTATTTAATTAGTTCACTGTAAGCAAAGAAATGCTTTTGACATATCAGTTTACAACACACATCAGCATAATCAGTTTTTGAGAGATACAGTTTTAGGAAAGCATGGAAGATTTACAATCCAATGAAATCTAATCTCACAGGACAGAAAGTTCCAGTACATATTCCACACAGCCACCACTTCGAGTCCCCCCCAGGGAGAGATTTTTAAACAAAACAAAGGTTTAAAAGCAGCTATGTGACGTATTGCAGACACTGTCTGTGAGAGGAAGGAATCCTTATAATTTAGCAGATTTAAAAGTTGATTTTGTCTGAAGAGAGAATTTCTTTAGCAGTGGCATGGATTCCATCCTTGGAATCCAACATGGAGGTCACAGTGTACTAAAATCCCAATGGAAAAAGCAAATTCTTACAGTCTATCACATGGATACTTTTTGCCTGACTGCACTGTACAAGCACTACTATCTTGATACTTAACCAGTTTTTGTCTTCTCTTGAAAAAGACAGCACAGGTTTGATTCGTATTACAAAATCTAAGACTTTTGTACTACAAGTAATTTTCTTATTATGAGTTCATGCTTTTAAATGAGGTATTAGGCATGCCTGTAAAGGTAACAAGCAAAAAATTTTGACTGTATGCCCTGAAGACCCATGATACTGCACAAGCCTGCCAACATTTTAGGTTAGAATATTAAAGTATAAGAAAAAATGCTTCCAATAACTAGTCCAACAGCTGTCTGGAAGCTTTAATTTTGTTTATTTTATTCACCCCAAAAGGAGATGCACCATTCCCGGAGACACTGCAATACCAGGTCGATGCCTGGGGTGGACAGAGCAAGCTCCTATTCCAGCTCCCTGTTTGAAAAAATCAATTTAATATAAAGTCCTCAAATAAAGGACATATCAGATATTAAACTGAAAAGAACAGATAACTTAGAAGATAAATTATTTTATTTTTAAAAAGCATATACAGCATAGCTTCTTATTGGTACACAGGAATAAGCTATCAAAATACACAGTTAACAGAATATTCACTAACTAATATAAGGCTAATGCCTATATAAGATGCCAAGTATATAGCAGATATTGCCCCAGCTGATTTAAAAAACACACTCACACTTGGAATTGCAGGCGCTTTCTTTCTTTCTGGACCTACAAGTGGACTTGCTGCCATTTCTCCTTTGGATCCAACTGTAGTGCTGCTAAGTTTACGCGACACATCTTTGTCCCATTCCTCTTTCTGTTCACTTTCCACACTATTTGCCTGAGCCCTTTTTGTGTATGATACAGCAGGAGGAATTGATGGACCAACTGTCAAATAAAAACAAAATTATACTATCTAAAAACAATCATTGCTTCTCCCTCAGTCAATGCACTCTGAAGTATGATTCTCTACACATGGGAAAGAAAACCTTTGGAATGATAGTAAGACTGCAAGGTTGGTGTATATGCTACCTGTAAAATGTGACAGTTACATACATTAAGTTATCTTTAAATAACTTTGAACCACCTGTCTCTTCATTATAAATTTGAAGACATGTAGTGTACATTCAGTACTTCCTATTTCATATTAGTACTGATTTATAAGTTTCTACTTATATTTTAGTTCTAATTTTAACAGATTTTAACCCTCAAATTGCTAAAAAATAAAGCAAAGAAAATGGGATGGGCAACATGATAAAAGGGAAACTGTTCAAATTATTTAAAAACTTATTTTCATTTTTTAAAACCTTTCCCTATTCTAGGATGGCCACTTACGCATTCCCAGAATACTGGACAATCCAATACATTTGGGAATGGTGTGGGCCCATTCCCACCTGTATGACCCCATCTCCATCAATGTGACCTTACAATCACCATCTGTGCAAGGTCATGTGCAGGATCCCTGTATGCACCGGAGCAAAAGGGGTGGGGTCACAGAGACAAGACCAGAGCAGCACACTCTTCAGAATGGTGTCTTCCATGCGTGATACTGGATAACGCCACATCTGGTTTTACATTAGTGTCAGATGGGACAAACTGGACAAAAGCAGGACTGCTTAGCTTAAAACTGGACATATGGCCTGCCTATCCTATCCTCACTCTCCTCAGCCCATGAGCAAAGCTTTTGTCCACAGAATAAATTAAAACTATTTTATTTACTTTATGCTTATGTTGGGAGAATCACAGCTTCTCCCTCCCCACAGTTCTTTCTGGGCAGATCCTCAGCTGGTGTAAAATATACAACTCCTTTTATTTCAATGGAGTTTGACAGTTTGCACTAGCTGACGATCTGCCCCAATGTATTATTTACTTCTGTGAAAAACCCCCCAAGGCTGACCTGTACAGGGGGAACAGGATTGGCGAGAGGTAGAAGTCAAAATAATAGGAGGAGGAAAGGGTCAAGAGTTTCTCAATAAAAAAGTTTTATCATTTGACTGCCTGTTTTTTTTTTTTAAAAACCTTTTCATATTTAAAATGTGAATATTTACTCCATTTTGTATACCTACTACCACCTGAAGATGCTTCCCAATAACTTTGTAAAATGATGATCCCTGGCTAACCCGACAATTTGGCCTTCAGTCTCAGAATGTATTTACTATAAAACATAATAGCCTGCAGTCTTGGAGTTTATTCAGATCAGGAGTTAACGATCTCTCCCACAAACTGATGAGCTGTGAATTTGCAATGTACTGTTTTAGATTCAAAACTATAAGTTTTTTTTTTTTAACAGAAAAATTAGAACTGGTATTTAATTCCATACAGAATTTAGAAGGTGATAGCTACACCGAAGTAACAAACCCCAAAGGGTCAATTCCATTAAGCTGGCCCACATTTACCACAGAAGCACTCGTACGGATAAGAAGCATCATGGTGTGGCGTGATGAGGCACATAAGAAATGCACAAAGAGGCGGAGTGCCAGGCTCACAAAACACTGCACACTCAGATTTAAATTGTGTATGTTACTTTACTTGTTTGAACGTCATCCCCACCATGATCACTGAACCGTCGTTGTTTCTGATTGGTCGATATACTCCGCTGGACTTTCAGGTGAGCAGGAGACTGCATAGAGCTGTTGTTGAGGTCACTGCTGGGTCGAGACCTTTGACTCAGGTTACTACTGGACAGGGATTCACTTCCTTCAAACTACAAGCATAAGAAAGCATTTTAAATATTTTTGAAATGTAGACAAATTAACATTATCAGCACTACCATATCATTATATAGTGAAGGATTTCTATATAAAGTCCTTGATTTGGTCGTTAAGGCTTTTAAATTAAATACGCTAAAATAAAAAATTGCCTATTTTAAAATTTAATTTTCTTCAAGACTGGACACTCTCAACTTCAGCTATCATTGTTTATGCTTATCCTGCCCATGCTGAATTGTGAAAATCAATAACACCCCTACAAATATGCTCAAGTTACATCTGCCTAAACACAAATGAACTTGTTTTAAAATGTACAGTTAGAGCTCAGAATGATGAGCGTTATTTAAAAGAAGGAAAACCAGGAGAACCTCAATATTTTATCTAGTTTTAAGGCTTTTTTTTTTGCATTGATAACATTTTTAACATCAGAACAATTTCAAAACATTTCAAAAAAAACTTGGAATAAAAGTTAAGTCCAGAAATTAGATTAGGAAAGCAAGTAGTAATGACTGAAGAATGTTTCAGTGCCTTTAACACATTCTTTGGGCCTAGGTAATTCTGCCTTTGGCTTCACAGACTAACAAGCACTATAAAGAAAACTGTTACTAATAGCAGTGTGATTGTCTAAATTTAAATGCTGACATTTCTCAGATGGAAAGAGTTGTCAGATTCCTAATCTGTACCAATGTACAGGAGGTCTGCGGTGGGCAGTGGCTAGTGAAGGAATGCACTGGAGGATGAGTATATCAAAGCCATGCTGTCAAAGAGGAGAAGAAGTGCTAGGAGGCAGCGTGGAAACAAAGTTCCTCCATAAGCAAGGTCCCAGCCTGTGGCTGGATCTATTGAGATCACTGAAGATCTCAAGCTATCGTCAGATTTCTGCTAGTTCCACAAGAGTTGGAGAGTATTTCCTGTCCCAGTACAGGATTAACTCATGAAAGGATGAAATGGCTCATAATTCTTTAAGAATACAATAAGATAAATACACCCTTGTTCAGTTAAAATATTTAACAAAATAGTGTATCTAAACTCAGTATTTTGTAAGAATTACTGCTATCTTATCTAAGAATTTGCTATGTGAAATATTACATTTTCTGTTTTTCTAGTTGTATTTCACAGTTAATATTTATTGCACTTAAGTTTAAATGTAACATTTTTTCCTGTCACTTCACACCATTTCTGCATAATAAAAGCTAGTAGTTTATAAACAATATATTTACAGAGACCATTTGAAACCTCAGACCATCTAGCCTTGCATGTGTCAATGAATGAGATAACCGTAATAATTTAATCCTTAGAACAGAGTACTCATCTCAAAGTATTTGTCACTTAGAATTCTACACTGAGGGACAACAGCAGACTGTGCAGGAAGATTAATTGTGATTAAGTCCCTCCTAAAACTTCCAAGTCAAATTGCACACCCAGTAACTAGAAACACTTCCTGCTCCCTGGCTTAGCACTCTTCAGTGGCATCACAAACTGCTAAGAAACTGGCCAGGTCCCAGTGCATTTATCACATAGGATTAGCCAACCTCTCAAGGTCTGAATAGTCATCTCCTGTCCATTAATTCTTGGCGTGGCTGAGGCAGTACTGCAGAAGAGTGTTATTCAGCCTCTTTCATCCTAAATTGCTCTTAGGAGGCCAAGAGAAGCCAAGGGGAGATGATGCTGATTTACAATTAACCAGGTTGCACAGGATTCATCACTTTGCCCAGTGAATATTTCAAAAACAATTTTATTTGTAATGATTTTTTTTAACTGATGTCTGTTATTTCCATAAGACACTTAGGATCAGATCCAAAACCCACTGAAGTCTATAGAAAGACACTTGGGAACTTAACGGGTTTTGGATCAGGACCTCAATAAGTCCCTTCACTTTGAGTAGTGGATTTCTCACCTCTCTC
Source organism: Chelonia mydas (assembly GCF_015237465.2). Taxonomy (NCBI): domain Eukaryota; kingdom Metazoa; phylum Chordata; order Testudines; family Cheloniidae; genus Chelonia; species Chelonia mydas. Next base: position 156,570,405 of record NC_057851.1, read on the forward strand.
CAATTCCATAATTTTAATGGACACAACGGACAACAGTGAACAGAACTAAATTTCCAAGGGTTGTGTAATTTTCCATATACACCACCACCACTGTCCAAGGAACTCAATCCTGATCATTAATGCCACGGCTGTTACGTTCTTGGACCTCTCCTGAATATCAAATCATGTACAATGGCTAACTGTCTTGTAACGTTAAAATATGGGGACAATTACATTTTATTTGTTAGTTAAAACACACTTAATCCAGGTCTGCAAAGCAAAGTCAGAGCATAAATGAACTGTCACCCAACCCAAGCTAAACTAACTTCTGAAAGTCTTATACAAGGTGATTATAAAATGAAAAAAACAAATAGGGCATGTTCAGTACAACTAGATTTAAAACTCAAACTGGCAGATATAAGTTAGATAAAACTTACTTCAGGTGGTTTTCTGCCTAGAAGCAGGTAAGTAGCCATGACTTCATCATACTTTTGCTTTACTAAAGACTCATGGATCTCCTCTCTTGAAAAGCCCATAGTGACCATTATGTCTATAAATAAATAAATAAAAAGCCATTCTTAGCAGGACAAGTGCCCTAGAGATTCTTGACAATGTATATACACCAAAAATGGAAAAACATAACATTAGAAGATAACTGATGATTCTACAATTCAGACGAATCTACACTGTATTTATTGTTCAGGAATGAAGACTATAGCTCCATTGTGACAGGTTTCAGAGTAGCAGCCGTGTTAGTCTGTATTCGCAAAAAGAAAAGGAGTACTTGTGACACCTTAGAGACTAACAAATTTATCTGAGCATAAGCTTTCGTGAGCTACAGCTCACGAAAGCTTATGCTCAAATAAATTTTAGTCTCTAAGGTGCCACAAGTACTCCTTTTCTTATAGCTCCATTGTTTTCAATGTTACCACTTTCTTGAAAACTTTGTACCTGTGCTACTTAAATGAATAAACTAAACTATACCTAACCTGACAAAAGCACAAAGTAGCTCTAGAAAGAGCACTGAGACGAAGTTAAAGTTTCTCATTTAAATAAATAGCAAATACATTTTACTTTTGTAATAAACCAATTCCCTTTGTGGCACTTGCTATCAAATTGTTTTATTTGCAATGAAACATTTATCATCTATTTCCATATAATATGAAAATCCTTACCTATTCTTTTGGTGTCATTAAAATCTGGTTCTGGCTCAGTATATGGCTTTAATTCTTCCTCTTCATGGCCAACATTCATCCACCGATCCTTCATAATTTGCTAGGAAATTAAACAAATCTCAGCTAAAGTATTACACTGTTTATTCAATTAGGGCTTTAAAGTAAACTGAAAGCCTCCCATTGATTTTAATGGGAATTGAATCAGCCCCTGTAAGCTCTGGTTTAGAAAACAAGATGTTTCTTAGTTCCAGAATCAACCAATACATACCTACGTGAATGGCAACAATACTGCTTGGCCAATTAACTAACCACGAATAGGACCTTTATAAAAAGGAGATCTTGTATCACAGCAGTGCTCAAAAGCTACCATTATCTGCATGGTGAAAAGATGGACAAAAGTTGCCCTTTTATATAGTTACCATAATAATAAACCAGTGTTTGCTATTAGGACAGATGTTTAAGGGAATTTTTAGGGAATTATCTGCAACTTATAGCTTAAGATGTAGCCTCGCTAGCTTAATAGGTTCTTTCTACCTCTATAATTTTCTACAAGGCTTTTTTTTTTTTTTTTAAAAAAAATGAAACTACAGTATTATGCTCTGTCATTATCTCATAAGAATATTCTATTACTGTACATCTTTACACGCACAGGTTACGCAGGCTGACATGCATGTCATATTTGTCTAAGGCAAAAAGGGTCAAGCAGCAGCATCTAAACAAGGCTCAGTGGCTGCAATTACCCTGCTCAGGAGCAAAGAAAGACTCCCTTAAGAGTGCACAGCTGGAGCTGCACTAGTGTATCTCTGGTGATGCTGGACTGATGCTTCCAGTTTACACTCTGGGCATTATGTTGTTTTCTGATGAGCTGTTTATTCTGACCTCTTCTCACACTCTTCTTAACTGTCCCTCCACTCCTTGTGCCCTCAATACTCTTCTATTTCCTTTGCTCCCCCATCTCTTCTTCCACGTTCTTGTCTTCTACACTCCTTTGTTCCAATTCATTCATCCCCCCCTTACTTTCTCCCTCACCCCTTAAAATATTTAACATGCATTAAAATAAATAAATAACCCCCCCCCCATCAAACTAAAAAAAAAATTGTGTAACAGTACATTTGCTAATCATCATTATGATTGGATGTTGAATCCCTGTCTCTGCCTCCCCTATCTGTCTCTCTCATACTCTCTGCTTGGACATTACCTAGTACAACGGGACCCTGAGTTTGGTTGAGACTTCTATGTGCTACTGCAAAACAAATAAAAACTGTTTTGAAATAAATTATAACTACAATTTCTTCAAATAATTTAAGAGCCTGTGTAGAAATGCCACTATGTTCCCAAATGACTGTTGTCCTTTGCAAGACACGGCAATAAACATTAGCTATGACCATTCATCTTTTCCTGTGGATTGTCTCGTTTCAAAACATATTCACAGTTCATCTCAAGAAAGAACTTTTCATTTAACTATTTCCATGAAATGCAACCATCTTTAATATTATAGACTATATCTATGCATTTTGGGGAGAATTCTTCCTGATACACTTTGCCATTCCTGAAGAATTATTCAGAGGGAATCCCAAAACTCCACCAAATTTGTTCCTTCAACATACCTACCTCCTGCTGAATAGCTAGAAACAATGCTTATCCTTCAGCTACGATGACAGGTAGCAAAGCCTCTCTAAAGATCAACACAAATGCCGCTCACCAGATTGCCAAAAGAGATGTGACCACCAATCTACCCTCCCCCTCTCCAAAAATGTCACCTCCAGAAAACACGTCAGTTGAATCCCACTAAGAGAGAAAGGCTCCATTTTCCTAGGATGTAACCTGGTGTCTTGCACTACTACATGGCTGCCAAACTAAAGACCCATATTTGTCTTACTACTATTAATAGTACAAAGAACAAAATCTTAAAAACCGCTATTCAGATATTAGCTTATTATTATTATTCACTTATTAGCCAACTGATGTTTTGCTGACAGTAAGATCACCAGATATATGATTAAAATTCTGCCTTAGAAATAATCTTCATAATAATTTTTGCTAATGGACACAAACTGCTGCTGTCTTCTGGACACAGAGTCAAATGATTATTTACAAGGAGTCTTATCACATCTGACTGCAAGGTTCATAACAGACAGAAGATGTTGGAATCCTTCAGTTTTTTAGTAGTATCCTCAGCAAAAGGAGCAGGAATGCAAAACTGTTTCTACAATGATATTTTTGGCCAAGAGGAACCACCCTTCTGAAAAGCATCCCATTCCTCCCCTCCATCCCCACTAGACCTTCCAGCAACATGACTGGACCAATACCATTTCTGATGCAGTGTCTTTAGTTTTGTCCCTCTCCTTGCTATTCAGATCTATGGTTCAAAGCTTCTCTAATCTAGTCCTCCATCTTTTAAAGATGGGTATGTTTTTAAGCTAAAATTCACTAATTTTTGTCAATTAAGTGCATTAATTTAGAAGTATTATCTAGTTACTGTTCAATATCCAAAAAAGCCCACTTGCAGTAAAGCACTTTTAAAGCGTACCTCTTATTTCTTTTAGAGAACTTGAAATCTCGTCAATTTTAAAAAGCTCAAGTAGTTTCTGGTATTGTACCCGCCCCTAAATCAGGGGTTCTCAGAGTGCGGCGCGCCCTCACACTTTTTCCTAAAATACTTGATTAGCTTTAGGAAAACCAAATAAATATGAACATATACATGTCCAAATCATTGTAATTTATTTATTGCTAGCTAATATGTCTGTTGTGAAAAGTGATATTTACAAACATATAAGTATCACTTTTCACAGCAGACTTACTCAGCCCTGGCAAGCCTGGGGACAAATTAAGCCCTGGACGGAGGGTGGGGGAGGCAGTGGGGGCTGGGGGAGACGGGGAGGCAGTGGGGGGGCTAGAGCCTGAAGCCCTGCGGCAAGAACCTGAAGGCCCCCAACTGGAGCCCAGGGCCTGCCACTGCATAGCTAGAGCCCAGGGCTGGAGCCCAAAGCCCCGAGGCCAGAGCCTGCTGCCCCGCCACCTCAGGGCTGAAGCCCAAAGCCTGAGCCCCACCACAACTGGGAAGCTGGGGAACTCACTGGCTGCCTGCTCCTCCAGCGATGTGCCCCAGGTGTCTCCAGAGGGGGGCAGGGCGCAACCCCTGCTGCTGTACCCAGCGTCCAGGAGCAACAGAGAGGGGGAGGAGACTTTACTTTGCCTTCCCCCCCATCACAGCCCAGGAGGCTCTGGCTGCAAGAAAAGTTCCCAGTGGCCACATTTGAGAAACGCTGCCCTAAATATCCCATCAACATTTGTGATTGTAAAACAACATTTTCCTACTTTTAAAATATGCTTCCCTGTTCATATGGAAAAGGCCTACACAAACAAGGTTTATAATATTTACATAACACATACCAGCCCAAGGGCTAAGCCTACTACTTGAGGTGCTGTTTCTTCAGTTCCAATTTTACTGCTGCTGTTACTGGTAAACACCCTCTTGGGGAAAAAAAAAAAAACACACACCGGATCTCTTACCAGAGCACTATGAGAGTGTCATGCTAGTGCATGGCTCAGAAACAACAAATGACATTAACAAAAGAGTGACGCTGGCTAAACAAAATACTGTCAAAACACACACACTAAAAAGAGAAAAATATTCTCAAATCTTTTCCAGTTCCAAGAATCATATATATTAATTGTAACGGTAACAAGTGCAGCATTTTCTGATGGAAATGTGAGCTGATTTTGTCCCTATCGGTAACATGCTGAAGAGGACTAGAAGCAGCATTTGGGCAGATATATAAATTTCTTTCCAAGCCATGTACCCTAAACTTTTCACCCCAAACAATACTTCATACCTCATTAATAAAAAGCATTTTTGTGATGGTTCTCTCCTTCAAATTAAAGGATGGATTCTTGCCCAATGTTTCATTTCAAGAGTGCCTCAGATTGTTTATTCACTCCCTTTTTGCAGATATTTGGCAGTGACCCATTTTCTACCCTAAAAAAGCAGGCTCCTGTATGGCTGCCATCAGCAGCACTCTACAGGGACAATGACGGGTTTCAAAGAATAGGAGTATATGATTGTCATACTCATAAACACTGAGGAGCCAAGTTATGCCTCCAGGGTTTCCAAGAATCTTTAGTCTCAAGTGCTAGACCTGAATCTCTTTACAAGAAGAAACTTATAAATGGAAGGCTGGAAGAAGCCAATCATTCTGAAGTCAGCCTTTCAGCTTCTTGCAGTGACTAAGCTCTTATCAATGTATTCTCTAGGCAGGAATATAATGTAATTTATGACAACCAACCAATCAGAAGACGCCATTATCCAACTTCCATCCAACTGCTGAACACAGCAGTTATTCTGAAATGAAAAATGCTTGTGACAAATCACAAAGTAAGCCCAGCTTGAAAGAAAAAGCTGTATACAAGCATAGCTCGCTATGAATATGCTTCCTAGCCAGGCATGCAAGAAAGCTCAGATCACTACACTGGAAAGAAAAAACTACTTAAATGGGATGAATTCTCTGGAACACCATCCTCTGCTATGAAAGCAAATACGTGAAGATGAAATAAAGGTCACTAGTGACTAACGCACATTGTACCTCAAACATTTTATCATTTGTTGTACTTTTTATTTCTGATACTGGATGGGCATTATCAAATAATAAATCTTTCTTTGCCACAGATCTCCAAAAGCAATATAAAACGGCAATTAGATTTGTGGTCTGAATCTATACACAAATAAAATATCAAGTTTACCATTGTAATGGCTTTCAACATTTGTGTTTATGATACCAAACAAAGGAAAACTCATTTCCCAATGCTCTTAAAGTGACATCCTTCGATCAGCCAAAAGTTAAGAAAGGGAAAAGACTCCACGGCCTCGCCTCATATTCAAACTGCGCTGCCCTCTGCAATGCTTCCTGACAATCCTAGGCACTGCAGGCCTCTACAACAGAAATAAAGTGGGCTCTCGCTTTCAAAAACAATGTCCTATCTGGTTATTGGAGTAAGTAGTTCATTCTTGCTGTGAAGATACTTTCAGAAAGAAATTACTTACTTCTAAGCTCCCTCGTTTTATTGGATTCAGTACCAGTAGTTTTTTCAGTAGATTTTCACAGTCTGTGGACATATAGAATGGAATACGGTACTTCCCCCGTAATACTCGCTCCCTCAGTTCCTAGACAGAAAAGAAAATATATTCTTGACACTGAAAAGTTAGCAAATTGAAATTGAGGTGTCAAATTTCAACTGTACCTTTAAATTCTGACCATCGAATGGCAAGGAGCCACTGACTAGTGTGTAAAGAATAACTCCAAGACTCCATACATCTACCTCTGGGCCATCATATTTCTTTCCTTGAAAAAGTTCAGGAGCAGCATAGGGTGGGCTTCCACAAAAAGTGTCTAGTTTGTTACCAATTGTAAATTCATTACTAAAACCAAAATCTGCAATTTTAATGTTCATGTCTGCATCAAGTAGAAGGTTTTCTGCCTAAGAGAAAAATATTGAAAGAAAAATGACCAAATTTATACATCACAATAAAGATCAACATATAAGTGTGCATCATTTGTCGATAAGAAAAGTTACATTTTCCAAAATATACGGTTTGACTGTTTGACATTAGAGAACAAAGGAAACAAACCCTGTGAATGCACTACTTAGAGTATTGCTATTTAAAATATTCGGAGTCCAATTCTGAGGTGCAAATAAAGTTAAATGCAAAGGATTTATTGTTCAGACAATAATTTACAGTGCATAAAGCTAGACAGCAGTTAAAACTAGTTGACTGAATTCAAAAGCAATCTAGTGCTTCTAAATTGAAAGCTTTGGCCTAGAAGACTTAACCAGTTTGCTTCCAAAGGATATAAATTGAGTCTCAGGCATGTTGCCATGTGTATGGGTAGGTGTGGGAAGAAAAGGGGTTGATTCTCATTGATTAGTAAGGCATGTTGATTTGCAATTAAATATAGCTTTTACACTAAACTTGGTACATTTTGCTAACTAGGAGGATACACTACATCTATATGCATTTATTTAAGCAGTTACGTAGATTAAGATATTTACTCTTATTTTTACATTTTTTATTGTGTTAGAAAATAGTGAATGATGCATTTCTTATTTACTAGATGATTAATTATTTACTTGTGATTTATGTCACACTGCATTTGGATGAAAATTGGAATTCAAGTAACTGCACGAAAACAGCATTATAGTATTGTTTTTTATCAGTTAAATAGAACTACCTTAAACATGTCGCATATGTAAGAAAAAAGGTTGATCAAAACAAGTTATGCATGCAAAACTAACTGGTTTATTAGACAAAGGAGGTATCTTTAGTTAGTAAATTTAACTGATTGTTTCTGGTCACCATGTCCATCTAGATTTTTAGAACTAGCAGATCCTCCTCTCACACCTCATTTTTATTTAAAGACTGGAAGAGGAAAACAAGTTTTCCTTGTTTTTTCAACTCTCAGTCAGACTCGTCTTTGAACTATATTAATTGGATAAACTGAAATGAAGAAAATATTCTCTGCACTAGGAGAAGAGGTTACTGCTATCAAAAGCTGATTTGGCACTTCAACAAATGGTTCCGGGTGCCTAGCCAGTGACTTCCACCAGTTCAGTGGTTTGCCTTTCTTTAAAAACTTCTGCAACAAATATGTATTGCTTAATTACTTAAATTTAATTATAGTAAGTTTAAGCCTTACTTAATTTTTAAACAGGTTTATTTTTTAAAAGAAAAATAATTTAAATATTGTTTTATTTTAAATAAATAAATCCATCTTAAATTTTAAAAACTTCCGGTTTTTTCTACCCTCATTTTGGACTTTAAAACACAAGTGTCTGCTTGGACAATAGATATTTCATGGTACTTTCTGTGCTTTATTTCAGCATCCTTCACCAAAGTTTCCCCTCCTCCATCATTACTCAGCATGCTTTAATAGCAGCAGCAGCAGCAGCCAGGCAAATCTCAGAAACATTTACACTTCAATAATGTGCTGTGTGTATTTACACAGGTGGACTATAGGATAGTTACTATAAAAGTTTTGTCAGCTTGAGTTTGTAGCAGTCAGTCACATTACCCAGGAGTAGTGAAGCCACAATGAGTTATGCAGGTCAACACAAACAAGTGCTAAAGAAAATCTTCATACCATTAGCATTCCCTCATCATTTGGATATGCCATGTGTTAAGGAGAATACTGTTTTAAAAACCTGTAAAATGTTCTTAAGCACTTTGATTTTGATTATTTCTAGTATCCCTCTCCCTGCAAAGCCAGGAGCCTTAGTTACCATGAGTACAACTGTATACGCCTCAGAGGGAGAGAAATTCAAAATTAATATAAACACACCTCTATAAATAATCAAAAATAGAAAACATCCAATGTCTCGTGACTTTATGGAATTGAAGTAAGTGCTGGGTCCCACTGGGAAGCCAGGAATCTCCCACTTCCAAATGGCATAAAGTTCTCAAGTCTAACCCTGGAATAGCTCAAGACATTAGACTTCAAGGCTGTCACATTTTAATACCTACAGCCACTGTTACTATCCCGGCATTGAATCCTGCCATACCAGGACACATACAGGTGCAACTTTGGAGGAAATGGCACAGCTGAGTGGAGGAGAAAATACTTTTCTGCAAGGTTGATTATTTAAATCATCTCAGGGATTTGGAATGTTAGAATAGGCCCGGGCTTATTAGAGGGCAGAGGACAGGGAAATTTATCAAAAATGTATGGTAAGTACAAGTAGCATGTCTCTAATTTCTCAAAAGGCAATCCTGTATTTGTGTATTATACAATATACATATAGATGCATACAAAATATTTTGTCACATTCAAATTTAGCAAAGGTAAACTGCTAAAACAACAAATGGGTGAGATAGCTGTAGAAATGCTAATAATTTTTTGGTGAAATGGAATGTCTCAGCCACAATGCAGGGTTACTCTTCAGTTAACTGAAACAGCACTAATTTTGATAGTTGTATAGTTCCTTGCAATATGCCAGTTCTGGAAGTGTGATTTGCCTAATTACTATATTGTTATTTCTCAGTGTCTGCACAGTGTGAAAATGCCTGTATTCCAATCAAATGATCGCCATAAGCAGCCTGAAGGACTTGCATAATTGCTGAACAGCAAGTTTTCAATAATTTTACAGTGATTATGCAAGTTACTCTGATTGGATAGAATCCCTTTACTACGATTGGCTGTACTCAGAATTGAGCCTGTATGTCCATGAAGACACCACTTAACCTTCTCTCCCACTCCAGATGAAACTGAAAAAAGTATTTACTCAGAAAACAAAAATATGTGGCTAACAAACTGCTAAAAGGTGAACCGGTTGTTGGGTTTTTTTTTCCATGTTAATCCCACCCCTTTGACTCATTTTGTTCTCCAGGACCTCACTATTGCTTGCACTGAACCCAATGGAGTTCTTTTAAAATCAAAGTGAACCAAGATTGGCCTTCCTCAACATTCCTTCCAACTACAGTCCAGCAAAGCTCTTGGCACATAATCGGTGTCTATTTGCCTTTACATTATTCACACTGAGAGAATCCCTGACTCTCCCTTCTAATTTGTTTTGAAATATTTAAAAATAATACTGAGTTATTTTGGAGAGAAGAACCTTTGCTAATCTGTGGGAAGTAATTAGGTGGATTGAAGAAAGATAATGAAAAGCAGGAGTGGGGGAAGGAAATACACAAGAAGAGAAGAAATTCTTGCTTATGTTAGTTTTTAAAAACTATCTTTAAACAATTTGATAGACCACTTTTGTAGCCTTAAACCTGGACTCTTCAAACAATTTCATTATAACTTGAGGATGCTTCCCGTTAACTTTAATCAACATATCCTCGGCTATACAGTTCAACCTTTGTTCTCTGAGTTTGTTCACCTCAGGCTATGACCATAATATGTTAAAAAGGAAATATCCTCAAGTTATAACAAGCTCCTCTTTCTCTTTATTGGTTAATCCTTTACTGCTGATTCTTTTAGGTTTTTGTTTGTTTTTTGCGCATGCAAGAGACACCCCTAAAACCAATGACAGACACATTGTGGTCCTATATGGCAGCATACTGCCATCATGACTATCCATGTTCACATATGTGGAGGTGATGTGCAGCAGATTTATTACCTAGCTCAAAGCTTCTCTTTCTTCCCCCTTCAATAGCTCTTGGTAAATATAGGAACAACAAGAGGAGGGCATGTCTCAGGATGTTTTTTCTCTGGCTTGTAAAGTTTCAATTCCCATGTCATAGAAGTACAGTACAATTTGCAACAGGAGTCAAGTTTCAGAAAAACACATTCAAACTACAAATTTGTCATAAATTGTAGTCCAATATTACATCCAAGAGAAAGAATGATTCTGCTCTTTCGTAACACAGAGTTACCATCTGAAAAGTGTGGCTGATTTACTCATACTGTAGCTGGATGCACCCTGAAGGACCTGTTTTGTAACAAAGGGCTGCTATAGTCTGTTTTTCATTCCTCAGACTTTTTATGTTTCAGCAGAATCAGGTACTCCTAATAAAAAGCCAATATACTGCTATTTGCTTTACTCTGCTTAGTTCCACTATGCAAAGCAATAACATACCTTATGTAGCAGTTCAAAGCAAAGAAAAATTTCCGGAAATGCTTCAGGAAACCACAATACAGCAATACACTTTGATATCTGCTGTCCTCCTACTAAGCCAAAAACTGTAGTTTGTTGATCAACAATCAGAAAAGAAATGGGTATCAGAGTAGCAAAAGACAAGGAGGGACATTAGAGAGAGATCAGATGCTTAGAGACCCTTGATCAAGGCCTCCTCTCAAGCAGAAGTTTTGACATTTCTTGTGTGACATCGCTAACAGATATGTAGGCTGTTGATTCCAATTGACAAATAGTTCTTGATTGTGAAGTTCTTCACAGATTATTCAAGATTGCTTGCAAGTTTTCTCCTAAAGCAATTGGAAAGCACATTCTGTAGGCCAAGAAGGTGGAGCGCCACTAAAGTTATGTTGCAAGTATAAATTCCCAAAGACCTGAGCATTGCATGAGAATATTTTCAAAGACTAAGGCCTCATCAGTCTTTGTATTTAACTCCCATCCTTCAAAAGGCCATTCTTCTCTGGTAACCTGTACCTCCCTAGGAACGCCAGACATTTGCAGCTAGGATGACTGTCTCATGTCAGCTGAGGTTGCCACAGACCTAGCTGCCACATCCAAAGCATCAAGCTCTGCTTGGAGAACAAGCATGTAACATGCTGTCCTTCAGTAATCAACTCTTTAAATTCCTCTCTGCAGTCCTGTGGGATTTTGCCAGCGAATGCTGCAATGTTTTCATTATTCAGAAAGTCATTTTGCCAACAGCAATTGATAGTTGGTGATTCTCATCTGCAAGCTTGCCGATGAGGGTACTTTTTCCATCCAACAAGATTAATTTTCTGGACTCCTGTCCCAGGGGATAACTTGCTAAGGGCCCTCATGTCCATCTTTTGTAGACTGCAGATACCACCAGGGCTCCTAGAGTAGAATGTGAGTAAAGCAGCTCAAATCCAGAAGACAGGACCTGATACCAATGCTCTGCACTTTTTCATGTAGGAACTCTCAAGGCTGGTGTTTGCCAGAGCAGTTTAACAGGATCCAAAAGGCCTTAAATTAAAGGCATTCATTAGACAACTTGGCATGGGGGTGTGCAGCATGTCCAGGAGCTTGTGAGACCTCTCCTGGACCACTTCTACCAGTACCTCCGATGCGTTCGTCTCCGTTCTGAGCAGTTCTTGGAAGGATTTGTACTCATCAAATTTGAGGCTGATTATTGCAGAACCACCTCATCAGGAGACGGTACATTAAGATCCTCAGTCTGAAGCTCTACATCAGAGCCACGATGCAGATGCTCACCAGTAATGAAGGTTCTTGAATAGTTTTGGGTGCTACTCTCTGTAACAGCAGAGATGGAGCTTTAGATCTGCCCATGACGCAAATGCTGCTCCCCTTGTAGATCGAAAACCCCATGTGTCCAGTACTATCAAAGGTGCTGGTAAGCATAAGGACCGGGGGGGCCATGGTGGAGGACACCAGGAATTAGGATCCCTAGGTCTTTTGGAGATAAGGTAACAATAATAAACCCTGGATTCCCTTTCAAAGATGTAAGTCATTGATCATGACCCTAGTGAACAAGAAGGCTCTTTGCTATCATCAGAAGCTGAGGGCTACTACTCCTGAAGTAGTGGAGCTGAAACAAGATTCGTAGTAGACAACTCTCGTCCCTTGTTCTAGCCAGTACCAGTCTGCGAAGTACTTGGTAACAGAGGAGGAAAACCTTAGTATTAGCTAACAGTGGTGAGTTGTTACAGATAAGACAGATCTCCTAGTACCACAAAATTCCTCAGTACTGAGAACTCAGATGCCAAGAAGAGGTGAATCCACAACACTGATACCAGGGTGGTTGGTACCAAAGATGCCAATACTGTATGCTTCAGTGCCGCACAAGTAGTACCTGGTGAAGTTTTTCAGTCTGAGGAGACCAATACTGGGGCTCAGTGACCGGAGTCCAAATGGGTCACAAAGGGACCTGGCAGACAAATGCAGAAGATTTATGCTTCTTAGAGCTAGTTTCCATTGTAGGAGAACTAGATCTCCTCCCTTTAACATCAGAATGCCTCTCTTCCCCCTTGTCATTAGAGGTGAGAAAGAAGACTGTTCACATCCAAGGAGCAGCCTGATGAGGAGGTGACAGCAGTACTTTCAGATGACAACTGATCAGGATTTTCTGCCCCAGGGATCCTGGGGTCTTAGGATGGATACATGCATTTTTCCATTAAGAACATTTTTAGATATGTATCACTAGCTTTCTGCATCCTCACTGAGAATGATTTACAAATTGATCACCTGTCAATAACATGCCCTTCCCCAAACATGAAACACATTTAGTGTGTCCAAAGTTAAGAGGCATTACTGCCTCGTTGGAAGGGCAATTCTGAAACCTTGGCAATTTCTGCTTCACCATAGCAAGCAAGATGCTGTGCTGGGTAGATCCAGAGAAAAACAAGTTCCCTACAATAGGTACAGAAAATAAAGAGGGAGGACAAAAAGAGGAAACACTACTCTAATCAGTAACCTAACTATCTTCGCTGACAATAACAATTTACAAAGAACAATAAAGGCTGCACAGTGAGTGAAAGCAGTCAGACACTGCAGTACTCCAACTCTGAACCACCAAAGACTTATAGAGAGTGAAGAAGAACAGATGAAAAAACCCACATTTCTTACAGATTTTTAAAAGACGTGATCAGTTTAAGCATTTTACTATAAATTGTCTTAATCTAGAAACCATGATAGCTGGCAGCATTTATGACTATAATAAATATGCATTAAAATGAGCTTTTTCATTTTCAATTTGTGGATATTTGTATATCATTAGTATGGGTCACGATTCTGTCACAAAAAGAAAAGGAGTACTTGTGGCACCTTAGAGACTAACAAATTTATTTGAGCATACGCTTTCATGAGCTACAGCTCACTTTATCGGATGAATTCAGTGCATTTGGATTCTGTCACAGGTATTTTGAGTAAAAATCCCTGACATTTACTAAAAATACCTTGGGGGGGGGGGAGGAGAGGGGGAGAAGAGAGGAAGGGGAGGACAAGCAGAGTGCTGCTGGGCCTTGCAGCCGCTCCCGTCCCACCACTGCTCCCACAGCAGGGGCTGACCTAACCCTGATCAGCTGCTGCTTTGGCAGTCACGAGGCTGCTCTGACCATACCCCAGAAGTTACAGAGGTCCCGGAAAGTCCTCCATGACAGAATCCTATCCTTAATCATTAGCTATAATTTTTGGTCTTCTGGTTAAGGCACTAAACAGGGACTCTGGAGATCTCGGTTCTTTTCGTGTCTCTGTCACAGGCCTCCTTGTGATGTTGGGCAAGCCACTTAGTTTCTATATACCTCAATTCGCCAAGTATGGAATGAAGACAATAGTACCTCCCACCTCCGTGGGGGTGTTGTGAAGCTAAATTCATTAATGTGTTTGAAGCACTCAGACTACAGCAATGGCAGCTATGTGGAAAGAGAGATAGGTGAACTTGCTCTAATACTGTCAATTAGTTATGTTAAAAAAAAAAAGGCAAAAAAACAGAAACCTACCTTGAGATCACGATGAACAATGCACTTTTGATGGCAGTATTGCACAGCAGATACAATCTGAAACACCAACATTTTCAATAAAAATTAATTTGAATCCCTATATAATTAGGGTTTTTCATAGCTTACACTTAATTTTGCCTCCTACTATGCATTAGTGGAGAATTAAGTATTTTTACATACAGGGAGTGTAAAAATCCTTACAGTAACTGATGTTCTCTTGTTTGTGCATCCCCTATGCCGGAGATCGGGACTTTTTTTTTTTTTTTTTTTTTTTGGACTAGCAGTGCTTACCAGCCTGAGCCTGTGCTTCCAGCACCCTTGGGCCCCCTTCAAGGTTATAAAAAGATATAACGATGGAGTCTTCTACCCCCTCTGACATTTTTGGAGCTACAGCCTTTGCCAAAGGAGTAGGAGAGACAGAACTTTAATACACAGAAACACCCAGAGCTCTTTTTAGTAGAGAAGGAGGTCTGCTCACAAAGAGAAGGATCCTGGGAGCCCAGATTTGAGACTGGCCTCAAACTTTTATGGAAAAAGTACATTTTCAGCCTGGCCTCTTTGAACTTCTGTATTCACTTTCAAAACACACAGCAAACTGAGCATCTGCTAAATATACGCCCTTCCCCTAAGCAAAATAAACATTCAGTAGAAGGATGGCAATACCACATAAAGGGCAATATTTGAAACCGGGAGATTTTGGCTTAGCAATGAAGACTGAGAACCCAGTACTAAGCAACCAAGAAATTAAGAACAAAGTTACCCAAATGAAACCTATACCAAATATAATTCCTAATTTATACATAAATATTTACTAACTAATCCTATGCAAGACACAGAAAAAATGGACAGCACTAGTCATTTCATCTCAGCCTACGCCACAGTTAGAAGTTGCTGAGAGGTGGCTAGCCCACATTGACCCTTTTCTACCCTCGGGCGGGGGTTGCACAAGGGCTCTGAGCTGCAAGAACAAGCGAACAAGTACTGCTAGTCCAAAAAGATCCAAATCTTCTGTGTTGGGAGCGCACAAAACACTCTAAAATGCAATACTTACAGACAATCACTCAAAGAAGAAATATACATTTAAAAACGTATCCACTATGTTTTTATTTTAGTGAATGATATGCCAGAACGTTTATATCCTATGCTATTCAGCTGCCACATTATAAATTACTAATTTGTTGATATTAATCTTTTAACCCAGAGGACACACTCCATAAACAGTAAAAGGTATTTTTATGCTATTTATCCTTCTAGGGTTAAGCATCCAAAACTTCAGGGTAAAAGATTTCATTACATAAAACATTCCTCAAAGTAACAGAAATTTTCAACATATGAAGGGAATCACTTTTAATTAATTTAGCCCATTGAATGTGGTATCATTCTAGTCATATTACTTTATTCAATACAGTACTAGCAAATGCTGTTAGAATGACTATATATCACAAACTGATGTAATGAAGATTTTTAAAATTTTAATAAATATAGAAATTCCCTCTTTCAGACTCTCTCCTCATACTTTGCAAGCAAGCTGGCTAACCTAGTGAGGAGGGCTTTAAACTAGGTTCACCAGGGGAAGGAGACCAAAGCCCTGAGGTAAGTGGGATACTGGGAGGAAGCACGAGCAGGAGCGCGCGAGAGGGCAGGGCTCCTGCCTCATACTGAGAAAGAGGGATGATCAGCGAGTTATCTCAAGTGCCTATACACAAATGCAAGAAGCCTGGGAAACAAGCAGGGAGAACTGGAAGTCCTGGCACAGTCAAGGAATTATGATGTGATTGGAGTAACAGAGACTTGGTGGGATAACTCACATGACTGGAGTACTGTCATGGATGGATATAAACTGTTCAGGAAGGACAGGCAGGGCAGAAAAGGTGGGGGAGTTGCACTGTATGTAAGGGAGCAGTATGACTGCTCAGAGCTCAAGTATGAAACTGCAGAAAAACCTGAGCGTCTCTGGATTAAGTTTAGACGTGTGAGCAACAAGGATGATGTCATAGTGGGAGTCTGCTATAGACCACCGGACCAGGGGGATGAGGTGGACGAGGCTTTCTTCCAGCAACTCACGGAAGTTACTAGATCGCAGGCCCTGGTTCTCATGGGAGACTTCAATCACCCTGATATCTGGTGGGAGAGCAATACAGCGGTGCACAGACAACCCAGGAAGTTTTTGGAAAGTGTAAGGGACAATTTCCTGGTGCAAGTGCTGGAGGAACCAGCTAGGGGTAGAGCTCTTCTTGACCTGCTGCTCACAAACCGGGAAGAATTAGTAGGGGAAGCAAAAGTGGATGGGAACCTAGGAGGCAGTGACCGTGAGATGGTCGAGTTCAGGATCCTGACACAGGGAAGAAAGGAGAGCAGCAGAATATGGACCCTGGACTTCAGAAAAGCAGACTGACTCCCTCAGGGAACTGATGGGCAGGATCCCCTGGGAGAATAACATGAGGAGGAAAGGAGTCCAGGAGAGCTGGCTGTATTTTAAAGAATCCTTATTGAGGTTACAGGGACAAACCATCCCGTTGTGTACAAAGAATAGTAAATATAGCAGGCGACCAGCTTGGCTTATCAGTGAAATCCTTACTGATCTTGAACACAAAAAAGAAGCTTACAAGAAGTGGAAGATTGGACAAATGACCAGGGATGAGTATAAAAATATTGCTCGGGGATGCAGGAGTGAAATCAGGAAGGCCATATCACACCTGGAGTTGCAGCTAGCAAGAGATGTTAAGAGTAACAAGAAGGGTTTCTTCAGGTATGTTAGCAACAAGAAGGAAGTCAAGGAAAGTGTGGGTCCCTTACTGAATGAGGGAGGCAACCTAGTGACAGAGGATGTGGAAAAAGCTAATGTACTCAATGCTTTTTTTGCCTCTGTCTTCACGAACAAGGTCAGCTCCCAGACTACTGCACTGGGCAGCACAGCATGGGGAGGAGGTGACCAGCCCTCTGTGGGGAAAAGTGGTTCAGGACTATTTAGAAAAGCTGGACAAGCACAAGTCCATGGGGCTGCATGCGCTGCATCCGAGAGTGCTAAAGGAGTTGGCGGATGTGATTGCAGAGCCATTGGCCATTATCTTTGAAAACTCATGGCGATCCGGGGAAGTCCCGGAAGACTGGAAAAAGGCTAATGTAGTGCCCATCTTTAAAAAAGAGAAGGAGGAGGATCCTGGGAACTACAGGCCAGTCAGCCTCACCTCAGTCCCTGGAAAAATCATGGAGCAGGTCCTCAAGGAATCAATTCTGAAGCACTTCAAAGAGAGGAAAGTGATCAGGAACAGTCAGCATGAATTCACCAAGGGCAAGTCATGCCTGACTAATCTAATTGCCTTCTATGATGAGATAACTGGCTCTGTGGATGTGGGGAAAGCAGTGGACGTGTTGTTCCTTGACTTTAGCAAAACTTTTGACATGGTCTCCCACAGTATTCTTGCCAGCAAGGTAAAGAAATATGGGCTGGATGAATGGACTATAAGGTAGATAGAAAGTTGGCTAGATTGTCGGGCTCAACGGGTAGTGATCAATGGCTCCATGTCTAGCTGGCAGCTGGTATCAAGTGGAGTGCCCCAAGGGTCGGTCCTCGGGCCGGTTTTGTTCAATATCTTCATAAATGATCTGGAGGATGGTGTGGATTGCACCCTCAGCAAGTTTGCAGATGACACTAAACTGGGAGGAGAGGTAGATATGCTGGAGGGTAGGGATAGGATACAGAGGGACCTAGACAAATTAGAGGATTGGGCCAAAAGAAATCTGATGAGGTTCAACAAGGACAAGTACAAGTACAGAGTCCTGCACTTAGGACGGAAGAATTCCACGTACCGCTACAGACTAGGGACCGAATGGCTAGGCAGCAGGTCTGCAGAGAAGGACCTAGGGGTTACAGTGGATGAGAAGCTGGATATGAGTCAACAGTGTGCCCTTGTTGCCAAGAAGGCCAATGGCATTTTGAGATGTATATGTAGGGGCATTGCCAGCAGATCGAGGGACGTGATCGTTCCCCTCTATTCGACATTGGTGAGGCCTCATCTGGAGTACTGTGTCCGGTTTTGGGCCCCACACGACAAGAAGGATGTGGAAAAATTGGAAAAAGAGTCCAGCGGAGGGCAACAAAAATGATTAGGAGACTGGAACACATGACTTATGAGGAGAGGCTGAGGGAACTGGGATTGTTTAGTCTGCAGAAGAGAAGAATGAGGGGGGATTTGATAGCTGCTTTCAACTACCTAGAAAGGGGGTTCCAAAGAGGATGGATCTAGACTGTTCTCAGTGGTAGCAGATGACAGAACAAGGAGTAATGGTCTCAAGTTGCAGTGGGGGAGGTTTAGGTTGGATATTAGGAAAAACTTTTTCACTAGGAGGGTGGTGAAACACTGGAATGCGTTACCTAGGGAGGTGGTGGAATCTCCTTCCTTAGATATTTTTAAGGTCAGGCTTGACAAAGCCCTGGCTGGGATGATTTAGTTGGGGATTGGTCCTGCTTTGAGCGGGGGTTGGACTAGATGATCTCCTGAGGTCCCTTCCAACCCTGATATTCTATGATTCTATGACTCTCCTGTTACTCAAATGACTGAATAGACTTTGATCAGTTTCCCAAAAATATCACTTCTAAGAAGAAAAAAAGCATGTAGTTTTGGACCAAATGGAGAATTTTAGAGAAAGATGTGAACATGTGACTAAAAATAAGGCTAAAACATAACTAAATTTAATTTTCTCTATTACAGAACCTATAATGAAATGAAGAGATTTGTATGAGGAGACTTCAGCAAATAAGTTAATTTGATATTAAGTTAGTTTCTTTATATGGTTATTTTGCATCTTAAGTTTGAAAAAATGAAACACCAAGTTATATAAATAGCTTATTATATCTAAATAAACGAAAGTGCACAAGTAAAACCTGCCCCTAATCCTCTTGGCAGTAACCATACGTGAAGATTAGTACTCAGCAAAGAAGTGATGATGTTAGAATATTTTAAAGAGTACCCCTAATAAAGTACATGATATATTATAAATGAGTAAACTAAATGTTTATATCGCCATATAACAACCTCACGGAACAACATCTGATTATTTCAGGATACTCAAAGAGTTAATAAAATCTGGAGTGAGTCATAATGAAAGAAATTTGGTTTCTCAAGAATATCCATTAATAAAAGCTTAAACAGTCTTACTATTTTTAAATTATGCTCAGGAAATAGGTACTTGCCTCTTGAGGGATTTTTCCATTCTAACTTTAATACACATCACTACAACTATGAACTTTCACTTTTTAAAAAAAACGTGCAAATATTTTTGAGTTCAAGTTCATTAAAAATACTGTAAACAGAAACAATTTCATACCTGCCTAAACTTTGCACGGGCCTCCTTTTCTTTCATTCTTCCATGTGCAACTAAGTAGTCAAACACCTCTCCTGAACCAGAAAAAGATGAAGCATAAGTTATACTGCTCAGGCTTTATTATTTATATCAGACTATCAAGAAAAATACCCACATACCATGAATTTGGGCCAGATGCTCAGCTAGTGTTAACAGTTGTAGCTCCATCAACTTCAATAGAGGATATGACCCTCTATGTACAAAAAACCTCAACATATATATTGTGACAAAGTTCCTCCTCTGCCTTGGTGGGTCCTGCGCTTATTGGCAGATTTTCTCGACTCAGAGGTTCACGGCAGCCCTCAGTTTGGCCACTTTCATGGCTCAAATCTGCCATTCACTCAGTTAGCCTCATCACTGGCCAGCATGGGGAAAAGGAAGAAGAATAATGCCTGCAGCCTCTGCTGATCCACCTAGAGGATTGGGGAACAGGCCAGAGACCTTCCCTCTGGTGGAATCCACAGTCCAGTTCAACTCCTCCGATATCAAGTAAGGAATTGGGGGGATAGAGGGATGGGGGGAACCCGGGCCCGCCCTCTACTCCGGGTTCCAGCCCAGGGCCCTGTGGATTGTAGCTGTCTACAGTGGCTCCTCTAACAGCTGTGTGACAGCTACAACTCCCTGGGCTACTTCCCCATGGCCTCCTCCCAACACCTTCTTTATTCTCACCACAGGACCTTCCTCCTGATGTCTAATAATGCCTTTACTTGTCAGTCTTCCAGTAGTATGCCTTCTCACTCTCAGCTTCTTGTGCCTCTGGCTCCCAGCTCCGTGCACGCACACCACAAACTGAAGTGAGTTCCTTTTTAAACCCAGGTGCCCCGATTAGCCTGCCTGTCTTAATTGATTCTGGCAGCTTCTTGATTGGCTGCAGGTGTTCTAATCAGCCTGTCTGCTTTAATTGATTCCAGAAAGTTCCTGATTGTTCTGGAACCTTCCCTGTTACCTTACCCAGGGAAAAGGGACCTACTTAACCTGGGGCTAATATATCTGCCTTCTATCACTCTCCTGTAGCCATCTGGCCTGGACCCTGTCACAATATGTGTAAAAATCCACCCACGCACGTTACCGACTGGGCTTATCAAGGAAAAACACTGTCTGCAGGTTTCAGAAAACTAACTAGTCTGTTTATTAAAACCATTTCAAACATGCCCACAGTCCTGAGGAGGAGAGAAGGGGAAGCAGTCAGGAAAGATTCCTTTTTACTGCTTATATTTGTTTTCACTGTTCAGACAACATAGTTACTGCAGACCTACAAGAACAGATTCCTTCCTAGTAAGACTTCAGTTTTTTAAAATTCTTATATTAAAATGGGCATTAAATGAAAGACCAATTTAAAGTGCAGTTAGAGTAATAAAGAATAACATTGTAAAAGGGATAAGGTTCTAGGTGTAAGGGGTGGCACCTTATACACCAGACTTGCACTGCATGTCTTCACATCAGTTTTATTTTGTGAGAAGTTTAAGGCCAAAAAGTTCTTCACCAAATGGCTCTCAGATTCTCATTGCTAGTGGTCCCTCTCCCCGACGGTATATGACAAACAGCCATCTCCAGTTGGTGGAAGCTCTATGCCCTTTCTAAACAGCCATTTCCCCATCTAAATGAGTACCAATTGTGTTCCCAAAATCCACCTGGCTTTCTTTTCAATCTGCCTGGCCAGCTGTCCCATGTTCTTATCCCCAACTCCCAGACCTTCTTGCCTCTGTTACACTGCTCTGACACAAGGTGAAGACGAGAGGCAGGTGCTCTCTCTATTGGTGATGTAAGTATAAGGATGGGAGACACACAAGGCCTGAGCCTCTGCTAGAATGAAAGTCAGATTATCTCCTGGTATATCATCAAAAACAACTACACAAACATCTGTAAAATAATCTACTGTGCATAACACTTTTAATTGACAGCAGAACTGTACCTAAAAGTTCTGGTTAGGGGCTCTGTCATAAACAGAGAAAAGAGTAGCATAAAATCCTCCGGGGCAGCTGTACTAAATCGCTTTACCAGTAAGGGGTTAAGAAGCTCAATAACCTAGTTGACACCTGACCAGAAGGACCAATAAGAAAAGAAGATACTTTCAAATCTGGTGGGGGAAGGATTTATTTGTGGCTCTTTTGTTTTGTTCCCTCTCCGGACGGAGACAGAGACCAGGCAGGTACAACATCTCCTGAAAACATACCTGAAATGAACCATCTAAAATTACAAAAATTGTAAGTAAGGCAAGAAAATGCATTAGGTTATCCTTTGTTTTGGCTTGTGAATTTTCCCTATGTTAAAGAGGTAGTTTAATTCCTGTTTTGTAACTGTGAAGCTGAGTCAGAGGGGAATCCTTTGTGTTTTAAATCTTTTTATTTACCCTGTAAAGTTACCTTCCATCCTGATTTTGCAGGTGTGATTCTTTATTTATTTAAAAAAAAAAAAAGTAAAAGTTCTTCTTTTAAGAACCTGATTGATTTTCAGTGTCCTAAAAACCAAAGGGTTTGGTCTGTGCTCACATTGTAAATCAATTGGTTGGTATTTTATTCTCAAACCTCCCCAGG
Source organism: Chelonia mydas (assembly GCF_015237465.2). Taxonomy (NCBI): domain Eukaryota; kingdom Metazoa; phylum Chordata; order Testudines; family Cheloniidae; genus Chelonia; species Chelonia mydas. Next base: position 156,592,563 of record NC_057851.1, read on the forward strand.
AAAGGAGGTGAAGGGGTTTGGGGGGATAGGGACTCCAAGTGACCCTTTCCTGAATTTTTGTGTAAATCACTTTGTGGTGGAGCAATACCATCCAAGGACAAGGAAAGGAATTTTTGCCTTGGGGAAGTTTTTAACCTAAGCTGGTCGAATATAAGTTTAGGGGTTCTTTCATGCAGGTCCCCACATCTGTACCCCAGAGTTCAGAGTGGGGAAGTAACCCTGACAGACTCCATGAGGCAGACAGACAACATGCAGTACTCAAGACGTAACACAACCCCAGATGTCAAGATTGGTTTCAGTTGGGTATCTGTGCATGAAGATTTACTTTCCACTTTTCAGTTTACGCACAAAACTGGAGTTCAACAACTACTTACCCCCACTGGCATATTCCATTACCAAATACAGTGTCTTTTCTGTTTCAATAACTTCAAATAATTTTACTGAAATAAAAAGGAATGAAAGCTTGCATCAAACAGCAAAAATTCATCAAAATTTTTAAAACACAGCTCAAACACTTATTCTTTAAATTAATAAAATTTATTAACCAGTGACACCACCAAGCCAGAAGATTGAAACAGTTTTGAAAAAAGGAGAATTAAGTTGTAAGAACATCATGAATATATAAAATCTTCTACAGCTTTCTCAGGAGTATTTCACAAACACTATACAAAAATGAAATTCATGCTGAAATTAGTGTTTAGTTCCACACAGGAATTCTTACCAAAAAACACACAAAAATCCCAAGTAAATTACTTCTCTATTCCAACTGCTCCAGGTTAGAGAAATTGTGGAGTTTTGATCAACTTAAAAAGAAACAAAGTTTAGGTGCCAAACTGAGCAGATATTCTAACTGAAAGGCTTTCCCAATCAGAATATAATACTAATAAAACTACCACTGTCACAGGTGGGACGGAGGGGGACCAGTAGGAGCTTAGAATGCTGGAAATGCAGCACACTCAGCTCTAAGAATGGAGACAAGGGAGTACCTATTATGTAATAACTTGTATACCTTGTCCATACCTTGTATGCAACAAGCCCTCTGGCCGATTCAGGAACATTAACTGTCTCTGGAACAAGACTGTCCAGCCCTCCTCAGCCAGAAGAATTGTCATCACAAAGTAGGGCTCTGAAGGTGGGGGGAACTAAAGCAGAAAGGGAAAATTACATACTATGTAACTTGGTTTCTCTGAAGATAGCACTTTGCAGGTTTCTTGGTCTTAGGTCCTAGTTTCTTAATGAGAGTGGCAAAACTCATTAGCGCAAAGGCTTTTTAACCCATCTGAACAACAGTAAGAGTAGAGCCAGATCCCCTACTGGCCATCAGACACCACCTCCTTGCTGAGTGTTAGCCCTTTCCTCTGATTGAGCAAGTTATCCTTTACAAGCCAAATTTCTGCTTGCCTTACTCATGCAAGTAGTCCACTGAAGTAAACAGGACAAGAGCAGGATCTGGCCCTGAGCGTACATTGTTCATCCATCTTAAAGATTTAATGGATAAATAAAAACAAATATCTAAATATATTCAAACAAAATAGATAAGAGTATAATATTAAAGTCACCAGAAAAACAAATCCAATTCCTACCTATACTGGGATGATTCAATATCTTCATTATTCGTACTTCTCGAAACAACTGTTAAGAAAACAAAACAGCTTTATTCAAACTATGTTTACTGGGGAAGAGCTACTTCAGACATGTTTCAGAGTAACAGTCGTGTTAGTCTGTATTCGCAAAAAGAAAAAGGAGTACTAGTGGCACCATAGAGACTAACCAATTTATTTGACCATAAGCTTTCATGAGCTACAGAGTGAGCTGTAGCTCACGAAAGCTTATGCTCAAATAAATTGGTTAGTCTCTAAGGTGCCACTAATACTCCTTTTCTTTTTACTTCAGACATGCTACTTTATATGGGGAATGGAAGGTGAAAGGCAATTTAAGTAGATATTAACATAGCCTTTTATGTTATAATCCAGTACTAGATACAATTACATTATTCACTGTACTAGACATCAGACTCATTTTGTGGACAGCACTGTACTACATTTTTATTATAACATTTGGCTGGGTTTAAAAACCTAGGGCCATATACTACCTTCAATGCATAACAAAACTGCACTTGTTTCAAAACAAGGTATGCGAAAAGATATGTAGGCTCTTATATAGTAACAGCTTTTAGAGTTTCCACTGGCTTGAAACAACAAAGGGCATTTGCAGGACCTATTGCTATTTCTGCCCTTTGCTTATTTGGCCATTTGCATATGCAACTAATTACCCAGTCTGTGTACATAACTCCGTGTGTGTGTGTGTGTGTGTGCGCGCACGCATGACTTCGTGTTTCTGGTGTTGGGAAAAAACTGGACTGTGAAGTATAATTAGGTTTTAGGGGTAACACACCACGAAGATGAATGGAGTCAATTCACACATACCAGAGCTGAACAATACCTACATCAGGTCACATCTGAAAGAGTATACATCCATAAGGGCTACACAATTTTTTAGTTTTAAGACCATATAAAGTCTGCCAGGCATGCAACAGCGGTAACAACTGATGATTCTTTCCACCCCCGCTCCCTGCCCTTACTGAAATTGAGAGATGTCTTGAAAAATCTCAGCTTTTATTTCACAAAAATTCTAGCACTCATGGTTGCAGAGAAAAGCTTGAAAAAGTGAAGTGAGCATACCCTAAAGGCACAAAAACCAAAAGGCAAATTAAAAAAAAAAAAAATCTGGAGTTCCTTTAAAGTCATGATTTTTGAACGTTTGGAGTTTGACAATACTGATAACACCTGAGATTTCCTTCACTGAACAATGAACATACTTCTGTTGTCAAAGGTATTCTCTGTGCTTGACTGCTCTCAAGCCTTATGCTTAGGATGGATGTGTTGTAGAAGTCCTGAGCAGAAATACAAGAAAGCCTCACACAGCTTTGGCAAACTGTCCGCTGTCTCAGCGACGATGAATGCTACATCCTGTCCCTTCTTTGACAAAAGCTGGCTAAATCCACAAGTGAGGTTCAAGAGCAAAGACAGCAGTAACCCCTGGACCCCTCTGGGGACTTGGGACTGAGGGAAATTTCCAAAAGCAAGGGTATTGCTAACCGAGAGGCATACTGCTAACCCTCCCAAAAAGATTAACTGCCCTTTTTGTATTCTGCAAATAGCACAATCTAAAAATAGCAACAATCACAATTATTTTCCTTAGACTAGATTGAACATTTCGTACTCAGTGCACATCCTTTAGTTTCTTAAGTCTTATTAAAGATAATGACATTTGCACAAGTAGTAGAACTCCATAATTCTGCTCTCATTTGGTGCTCCCCTCTTCTTAACTACAATTAATATGATTTTGAAAATTAAGCTTTTGATCAAACAAAAGTCTCACAAGTAGATATTTACACTGGTTAAATGTTTCTAGCAGGACACTATCCTTTCTCCTCATATAAATGTTCAACAACTGCCTTCAAAGAAGAAAAAAAGAATGTGTGTGTGAATCTGTCTGGAGGGTGGGGGGAAAAAGAACCAAACGAAAGGCAACATCCTACAGTCTGCATTAATTAATTAGGATCTATAAATAGGGCTGTCTGGTAAATAATATTGTGCTCATATTTGCGTTACAAAGTGTTTTTGCTTTTCCATTAACTCAATTATTCCATTACTAATATGTCAGATAGGCTCTGTTTTGTGTTTTGGTATTTTGATTTTGTACATTACATCTGAATTTTTCACAATTATGAAAAGCAATCCAATTAAACAAATTTGTCTGAAATGACCAGACGCAAGATAACAAATCTAAAGCATCAACCTGTAGAGCATGAAAATCTCTGAAGAACTTCTAGGCAGATATCTGAAAAACTGCAATATTGACAGGAAGACAACAAAGACAGGCTGCACAACATAATAGTATTAATGTCTAAATATAAGTTACTTTTAATGAACTCATGTCTGCCAAAGCAGGATTAAAACATTACACTTCTATAAATAAAAGGATTTAGAATCTGGAAGAAAAATCCTAAAGAAATACAATTTTACACATAATCTGAAGTATGCAGTAATCGCCAATATTATGCACATTATTCCGTTCAAAGATTCCAAAGGGATTAAAAGTTTATTAATTAGTTTAAGACTCAAATTGATTTCACAGTGACTGACAATTTACATGATATGCAAATATACAACACGAAAAAGGCAAATTAAAAAGCAGACCAAAAAATCTGCTTTCTTAAAGCCAGGTCATGAGGGACTAGAACCATAAAGGGATTTAGGCACCTCACTGCTGCTTTAGAAACATAAATCCATAATTGAACTCCTCAAAAACCCTGCAGACACTTATATTCCCTAGGTGTCTAAATTTCAGCCAGAGGTCATGCACAAAATTGCCTTAATCCTGTTGCCTGGCACTTAGCTCATACCTAAGCCCCAAAAGGATCCTCAAACTATGCATTCCTCTGCCTCTCTCACCTGTGAGGTTGAGCTGGTAGGCACATTATGACGAGTACACACCAGCAGCAGGTGATAGGAAGAATCCCATGCACCGCTACAGACTAGCAACCGAATGGCTAGGCAGCAGTTCCGCAGAAAAGGACCTAGGGATTACAGTGGATGAGAAGCTGGATATGAGTCAACAGTGTGCCCTTGTTGCCAAGAAGGCCAATGGCATTTTGGGATGTATACGTAGGGGCATTGCCAACAGATGGAGGGACATGATTGTTCCCCTCTATTCGACATTGGTGAGGCCTCATCTGGAGTACTGTGTCCGGTTTTGGGCCCCACACGACAAGAAGGATGTGGAAAAATTGGAAAACATCCAGCGGAGGGCAACAAAAATTATTAGGGGACTGGAACACATGACTTATGAGGAGAGGCTGAGGGAACTGGGATTGTTTAAGTCTGCGGAAGAGAAGAATGAGGGGGGATTTGATAGCTGCTTTCAACTACCTGAAAGGGGGTTCCAAAGAGGATGCATCTAGACTGTTCTCAGTGGTAGCTGATGACAGAACAAGGAGTAATGGTCTCAAGTTGCAGTGGGGGAGGTTTAGGTTGGATATTAGGAGAAACTTTTTCACTAGGAGGGTGGTGAAGCACTGGAATGCATTACCTAGGGAGGTGGTGGAATCTCCTTCCTTAGACATTTTTAAGTCAGGCTTGACAAAGCCCTGGCTGGGATGATTTAGTTGGGGATTGGTCCTGCTTTGAGCAGGGGGTTGGACTAGATGACCTCCTGAGGTGCCTTCCAACCCTGATATTCTATGATAGTGATACTTCCCCTTTTTACCCTATAGCCTAGTGGTCAGGGGACTCACCCAGAATGTAGGAGACTTGGATTCAAATCCCTGTTCAGCCTAATGTGGGGCAGGAATTTGAAGCCATGTCTCCCAGATCCCAGTTGAGTTCCTTATCCACTGGGCTATAGGGTATTCTGGGATGGGTCTCTCTCAATCTCTCCTGCTGAAGCTGTTCTACTTCCTATGAAATACTCAGAGTCATTGGAGCAGGGACTGGAACCTGGGTCTTCTGAGTGCGTGTCCCATCCAGAGAACTATAGCCATTTTCACTCTCTCAGACCCACTAAGTATTTTATACAAAGTGGAACAGCTTCAACAGAAGCAATTGAGAGATCCACTCCACAATATCCTAGAACTCAGTGGTTGGGGACTCACCTGGGATATAGGATACCTGGGTTCAAATCCCCTGCTCTGCCTGATTTGGATCAGGGAACAGAAACCAGGTATTAGACTCTCCTATACTCCAAAGTTAATCAGGTGCGATGTGGTGGCACACTGCATATGGCAAACAGCTGAAGCTGCATACCACTTTTTATTACAGAAACTTTTCGAACACCAAGTTCCAAACGCTAAAATCTGAAGGTACACATTAAGTAGATGTCTTGGCCTCAGCAACATGGTTATTCAGTCTCTTCCCTAAAAAACTCCTCTCCTTACAACTGCCTGTTCACAACTGAAGCTACCCAGTATAGAACCAACCTGTTATAGAATCCATTCCAGGCATACTTTTCTGACAGCTTGTAAGCCTGCAGTTGCTGGTCTCTGCCACATTTCAAGTGGCCTTTTAGCTGGTACCTTGCTCTGTCCCAGCCTGTAGGCATTCCTAGTATGTTTTCTCTTACTATGGAAATTCAGTTTCAAACCTAACTCACAACAGTTAAGTTATATAGACACACAGGCGTATGTACTAAAATATTGTTATAATGGGGACTGGGCAATCCCACCACCTCATTGACGCTATTGGGCTTGACCATTTGCCTTCTATTCTGGCTAAATAAGGGAACAATTAAATGCCCTTTTGTTTAATGATAGCTGAAACAATGGAAAGTCACTGCCCAAGGAATAGACAGCATGCAAAAATGGGCATGGCTGGGCCATGCGGCCCTAGGAGGTTGTCAGGGGTTTGATAACAAATGCAGGAGATTGATTTGATTGCACTGTGTGTTCACAAGAGAAGAAGAAACAGAAAGGCCAAAGGAGCACACAAGAAAGGCAGCAAGGAAGACCAGCAGATCGCCAGAGAAACACTTGTTGACCCTGAGAAAAAGCTAAGAGAGCTTTTGGGTAGCACTCTGGCTGGAAAGAGACTTGGAACTGTGAGCAAACAAGCTAGCTATCTCCTGCTGTTTGGCTCTACTGTGTTCAGGGAAACAACACTATGTACATTCTTTGTAAATAAACAGGCTTGCATCAAATAATTTGATCCTTATTTCATCATTAATGTCTCTCCCCATCAGAAGCAATCCATATGACCCCGAATATTGGCTAACAATATTAAGGCATTGTGAACAAGTTGAAAGGAATTCAAGGTGCATTTTTCATTCTGTAGAACAATTCAATAATACAGACAATGCAAGAGAGAGAGAGAGAGACTATGTCTCTACTCCAAGCTCAGGGTGTGATTCCCATGCTTGTGTGCACATGCACAGGCAAATACAAATAGCAGTGTAGCCACAGTAGCAGCAGCAGCGTCGGCGGCGCTGCTGAGCTGTGTTGAGTACATGCCCACCGGCTGCAGGCAGGTTTGTATTCTGCAGGACGCAGTCCTGCTGTGCTACTGCAGCTACTGACACTAACCCGAGCTCCGTGAGAGGTAGCATGACTATGGGGACACAAGCAGGGGAGTCACATCCCTCATTCATAGCATAGACCCAGCCTGAGAGAGGGATGGAGAACAGATTTAGGGTTAATGGTCAAGGCATCCACTAAGTAGTTGTATAATTTATGCCGCAGGTATCAATATCAAAAAGGTGTATGTGAGCTACAGCCACTTGAGTCTATCATGTAACTCTTGGGCACACTACCATATCTACATTTTTAAGAGGCATATTTAGTCAACAGATCATATTTAGTTTTTTTTCAAAAAGCAAATTAACCACAGTGAAATTTGGCCAGAATATTGGGGCTAATACCCCTTTTCTTGTAAGAAAGGCTATAAAATCTCTAAGAATTACTAATTCAGAACCTGAGTTTTCAATTTTGTCCGTCCCCCCAAAAATGGCACCTTCACAGTATCACCGTATCGTTCTCAGACATTTGGTTCACCACTGACCCAAAGAGAAAAGAGCTCTCTGCTAAATCACCAAACACGATTTCCTGCAGTGCTCAACCTTGCTTACTGCAGCTTGTGAGACCTGATGAGATCACAAGGTAGTAGGTTTGCAAGCTACTGGCAGCACACGGAGAACACTGATACATGAAAGGTTACACAAAACCCGTAATTAAAGCAAATTTTATTCAATACTAGTTACATGAATATTAATAATGGCATTTACAGCAGAATAAAGGTTCTCTAATCATGGGAAGATTCCATGGTGTGCTTAAAAGCACAGTGGAAGTGGGGAAAGAATGTGATCAGCTACCCAAAAATCAGGTCTCTAAGCCTAATGATTTCAAGCATTCAGATCAAATCACACCAATTCGTTCTGGCCAAGAGTTCCAGTAAAGGTAAAACTACCGAGACACTGGTGAGTTTCTAACAAAGTTCCCAAGCCAATACCATTTAAACATAAAATATTTTTCTCTTAAGTATGAACATTACTAACCTAATTCATAAATTCTATTTAGGAAAATTGACTTAAACTACAGGTTGTCATAACCAGAACGTGTGGTGTATTTCTCTCTTCTCTTTTGGCATAAACACAAAATAGAAGGTTAATGTCTTCTTGAAGATAAACAGCATTCACTTAAATTTAAACTATGAGTAGTCACTTTTGATGACCTAATTCAAAACAATCTGAGCTAACAAACAAAATAATTATTTTAACAACAGTCTCTCTGCCTTCCACGTTTTCCTCTCCAGTCTACCCAAAAAATGGGCTGCCAAGGTCATCCTTCTCAAACATCAGTATGACAGTATCCTTCATCCTTAAATCCTACATTGGAACCCCCTCCTCTACCACACCAAATTCAAGTGTCTTGTCATTTGTTCAAGGCCCCGCAGAAAAAACATAGACCGCCCTTACTTATCTGCCCTTATCTGTTTTCACACTGCCCCTTCTCCCATCACTTCTACTCCAAAAATCAGGCTACTGTTGCCTGCTTGTTTATCAGATTCTCACATAAACATCTTCTTCCATACCAACCCTAATGTGTCGTATGCCCTTTCCTAGCTTATTTGGTAAGCCATTGCTCCCTCCGCATTTAAATCCCTCCCCCCGAATACTCACTTGTGTTGTGACTCAACTAAGAAGCTAGCAGATTACACTAAGGAAAATATAGATACTCGGAGATATTTTAGACAGAGCTGGTAGTGCCAGTATACTTAAGGTTGGCCAAGACACCTCCCAATAAAAAGCCCTGGTTAGCTGTTTTTAAGAATGAGAGAGATTATTTAAAAATATATATGAGAAAAACAATGCCTTTCTCCTTTGTTCTTGGAAACACTGGAACTGATTTAGCGAAAATTATTATTATTTTGTAAAAACATTGCACAGCCTGAGGCAGATACATGGCATGGAAAATTTCCATCCGAACAGTCTGGCAAAGTTACAGGCATCCAATAATAGAATTGTATAATGGATAGCATTTGGCAGTCCAACTACAGACTTCACTACCAGCTCCACTGCTGCTAATAATAAAAAATGGATGGCCACCTACTTAAGGTAAAACATTGCAATGAACCACTTTTAGCATTTCCAATTTGTCTGTTTCTCTTACAGCTTTTAAGCGTTTTTGCTCTGTCTGCTCTGGAGAAAATGTTCCCTACAATTCAGTTTTAAAATCAGTTGGGAGCACAATGTGGACAAACCTCAAGTAGCCAGAACCATTTGTATATCCTGTCTAGCTACACTTATTGTCAGAAGCCTTAACTTCACCTATCTTCAGAGGCCTTAACTACACTGGTTATAAAGACAGTTTCAGCTGCTAGAATCTGGTTTTTACTCGGGCTCCAATTGGTTTTAAAAGCAGTTTGAATTTTTGGGTAAATTTCCCCAGTGCAGGTAAGGTTTTTGGGATAAGGACTGTGTATTTTTTGTGTGTGTGTTTGGAAAGCACATAATACACTGTGGGCTTAATCTAAAACAGGAACAACAACAACATGTTCAACCTGTTGAAAGTTTCTTACATTTTGAATAGGTTTGAAAAGTTCTAGAGAAAACATTCTATCAAATGTCAGACCACCTAACAGGAAACACACATGCAGAAATATATAAGTATGCCAGTATGAAAGAGTGAAATATGTAGGTTAGTCAAAATTATTTTTTAAAAAGCACAAAGTATATGGGGTCCTAATTTGCATATAAGTTTAAAGTATGTAGCTTTCAATGAGGTATTTTCGTCATTTACTCCAGAAACAAAAAGCAGATTGAAAAATGAGATTCTCTCAGGTGTAATCATCCTAAACTTCTGATGTTCAGAAAGTAGTAAAAACGATCCTAAAGCACATCACAAAAAGTCAAGCACTCTTCCGCAAACACCAGCAGCTTCATGGCTGCTTGACTGAAAAAGGTCATTGCAATTCAGGAATATTATGTCCATATTTTCAACTTCTTGAAACCTGCATTGAGCACAAGGATGATTGATTAAAACACAGTACACATTTTACTACACAGGACTCTACAGGGAGCTTACAAAAGAAATTGTAAGTAGTTTTGGAGGTTCCTGAGATAGTAGAGGTTACTACTGCTGGAATCTCAGTTGAAATCTTCCTTCATCTAATTAACAAAGAGCTGGAAGCACACAAGAAAAACAACTGAAAAGTGATTTGGAGATGTTATGGAACCTTTCCATTACTTAGTTAATAATATGACACAGTTTTTTCCTTCTCACAATTAATACTGAAAATTCAAATTTCTAACACAAATTTTTTTTTACATCAAAATGCTGAAAAATTGTGGATGTAAAATTACAGGAGATGGGACAACTGAATTCAGAAATCTGTCAATTTTTTAAAAACATGCACTCCTGTCCAGCCAGCTCAGTTCTGATCGAGCCATAGCTCCACCACATTCAGACTGGGTATATCCAAAGCTCTGAAATAGTGCAAGTGCTGAAAAAATAAGCAAGCTGCCAAACCTGTATTGATATCTCAGGGCGGACAGAAATGCTAACTCAGAGTATGTCTACACTGCAATTAAAAATCTGCGGCTGGCCTGGGCCAGCTGACTTGGGCTCACGGGGCTCAGCTACGGAGCCTTTTAATTGGGTGTAGACATTTGGGCTCGGGTTGGAGACCGGGCTCTAGGACCCTGCGAGGTAGGAGGGTCCCAAAGCCGGGGTTCCAGACAGAGCCCGAACATCTACACCACAATTAAGTGGCCCCTTAGTCTACGAGTCCGAGTCAGCTAGCACGGGCCAGCTGCGGAAATCTAATTGCAGTGTAGACATACCCTCAATTAGTCAAGTTTATCTAGACCGGAGAGACTAATGTTGTGTTAGTGTGTTTTCCCTACAGAACTACAAGTTTTTCATTTTGGACAACATGTCTTTATGTCTGAAGAATAAATATGCTTGTGAAGTTAATCTCTCAGTATCTATTTTATGTTTCATTTTATAAAAATTGGAGTTTCTTCCTCCCCACCTCCCAGCACCAAAAACAAGTAGTGGGTTTTTTTGTTTTGCTGTTTTGTTTTTTTTACAAGGGGGGTAAACACAACCCATGAACTAAGATCTGAGCCACGGGAAGTTTATTAGCTTCCAGTGCTGACACTTAGATACTGAGTATGACTGGTCAAACAGGATTTTAAAGAGTAATTGCATTCAAGTAGGTCAGCAGCTAGCACACTTCTGGGAGAGACATAATTTTCCCCAAGCAAAATAATCAAGTTTGTTAGTCATCTGCAAACAAGTCAGATACACAGTTCTCACATTTGAAGCACAGGAATTAAGAATAAAAAAAAAATACAAGTTCTCTCAGACATGCTAATTTTTTGTACCAAGATTTCCTATGTACACCTACTGTATGTTAATACATAATTCTTAAGCAAGCCATTTCGCAACACTATAATAAATCCAGAATCCCCCAATACCAAATCTGAATGTCAGAATAATTTTTATTAATCAAACCGCTTTCCTAATCTTCCTCAGGACATAGTAAGAGTTTTATTCGGAAACAGGCATTGGTAAATATCGGAAGTTTGACCTTTAGACCTTCTTTTAAACTTCTCCATCAGGTCTTACTGTACCAGTTGGTCTTACTAAGCGAAAAAGCAACAGAAGTGAAACCTTCTAAGGGCTTGATTCTGGAAAGTGCTGAGCACCCTCAACTGCCACAGATTTCAATGGGAATCAAGGGTATTCAGGACCTCTCAGGATTGAACTCCAAGAAAACAAGAGATTTCTTGGAATGCTGTGCTAAACAAATTCCAGAAACCAAAATAAATCAATGTGAGACTCTGTAATTTCTTTTGACAGAAGTCTCGTGACAATAGTGACTTCCTTCACTACAAATTGTTCTCTTCTTCAATTCTGCCATTTACCCAGCCAGTCAACTCTACTTCTTCTCCACCCTGACTGGCTCCCACAATCCCAGCCACCTATTTGCTATACGACCCCTTCCCCAAATCCTCTCCCTACTTCTTTCTGTAGAAAATTTTGCTGACTTTTTCAAAGAGAAAAATGACAAGATTGATGTGATCTTCCCACTCTCCTTCCCTTTCCCTCCTACCACTTTCTCCTCCTCCCCACATCACTGATGCGGAAGACCCTCATCTCCTCTCTTCCTCTAACTCCTCCACCTATCCCACTGACCCCATTCCATCTTGTCTCCTAATCTCTTACCCGACACTCATCCCTTCCTTAGCCTTAACCTCTCCCTCTCCTTAGGTTCCCTCCCATGACAATACAAGCATGATTTGGGGCATGTCTACACTAGAAACATAAATTCACATCTACACTACCTTCCTTCTGTTGGTGGTGCGTGGCCTCACTAGGAGTGCTTCTGTCAACTTAAGAGGGGCTGTGTGGGGGACTGAGAACCTGGGTATGACATTGCATTCCATATGATTCTATGAAAATATGCTAATAAGTGAGAATATAATGTAAGTGGAATATGCTTCATGCAAAAGGTCTCTCGTAAGGTATCATTACAAAGCTTATAATCTATTGTGTGTGGTCATCCTATTTGTATAAATATATCATTCTTGTATCCAAAACTAGAAATATGAAATATAACTCTGAGGTCCTATTGTAATTATGCAAAGTGTGGGCCATTAATGGTGGTTTGGAATCTTGATGGCTCCCACCAACTAGGACAATTGGTTGTAAATGGCTCTGTTTACTTGCAAGCCTTCCTGTGAGTCAGACCAGTAAGAATGAAGGCTTGGGGTCTCCCAGGACATGTGACGATGTCACCTGTACTGGAATCCATCTTAAACCTGGTGCTTTTCCATTTAGAAGGAGGGGTGGGGACCCAGAGACACAAAAGATTCCCGCCTTGTGCCAAAGCTATATAAGGGGGTGGAACAGAACAAAGGCTGCAGTCATGAGAAATCCCCTAGCTACCACCTGAGCTGGAACAAGGACTGTACCAGGGGAAAGGATTGGGCCCAGACTAGGAAGGAGTCTAGTCTGTGAAAGAAGCTTATTGGAACATCTCTGAGGGTGAAATTTACCTGTATTCAGTTTCTTAATTTATTAGGCTTAGACTTGCGCATTTAGCTTTATTTTGATTGGTAACTTACTTTGTTCTGTCTGTTATTACTTGGAACCACTTAAATCCTATTTTTTATATTTAATAAAATCACTTTTGTTTATTAATTGACCCAGAGTAAATAAGTAAGTAATACCTGGGGGAGCAAACAGCTGTGCATCTCTCTCTATCAGTGTTACAGAGTGCGGACAATTTATGAGTTTACCCTGTATAAGCTTTATACAGGGTACAACAGTTTTATTTGGCGTTTGGATCCCATTGGGAGTTGGGTGTCTGGGTGCCGGAGACAGGAGCACTTCTTAAGCTGTTTTCAGTTAAGTCTGCAGCTTTGGGGTTCAGACCCTGGGTCTGTGCGTGGTTCAGACCCTGGGTCTGTGCGTGGTTCAGACCCTGGGTCTGTGCGTGGTTCAGACCCTGGGTCTGTGCGTGGTTCAGACCCTGGGTCTGTGCGTGGTTCAGACCCTGGGTCTGTGCGTGGTTCAGACCCTGGGTCTGTGCGTGGTTCAGACCCTGGGTCTGTGCGTGGTTCAGACCCTGGGTCTGTGCGTGGTTCAGACCCTGGGTCTGTGCGTGGTTCAGACCCTGGGTCTGTGCGTGGTTCAGACCCTGGGTCTGTGCGTGGTTCAGACCCTGGGTCTGTGCGTGGTTCAGACCCTGGGTCTGTGCGTGGTTCAGACCCTGGGTCTGTGCGTGGTTCAGACTGGCGTGTCTGGCTCAACAAGGCAGTGTTCTGAAGGCCCAAACTGGCATGGAAAACTGGCTCAGAGGTAGCCTCAGCACATCAGGTAACAGTCCCAAGGGGTTCTCTGTGACCTAACCTGTCACACCGGGCTCTTAGCTCCACGTAGCTCCCCGTCACTGAGAGCCCAACTGCCCCACTGGGCTCTGGGGTCCCCGCCACCTGGAATGAGAAACCTCTGGGTAGCAGCCGGGCTGGGAGCGGGGTAGGAGCCAGGAGGGCTGGGAACCGCACGGGAGCAGCCAGACTGGGTTCAGGGAGCCCAGAAGCCCCACCAGCCCCAGTGACAGCGCAGCTTTCTTGTCAATTTCTTGGCTCTGTGCTGGAGCCATGAAATTGACAAGAATGACAGCAACAACAGATGTAAACACATTAACTACACCAACGTAAGCCCTACGCCTCTTGTGGAGGTGGAGTTATAATGTCAGTGTAGTATGGCACTTACATCAGTGGGAGCAACGCTATAGCGTGTATACTACCATAATGAGGTGGACTTAAGATGCCTTATCACAACCTAACATTGTAGTGTAGACCAAACTTTAGTCTCTTCCATCCCAAAAAATCCCACTCTTGATCCCACATGGACCACCCCACCTCCCTTTCATCTTGAATTTCATTGAACATGCTGTCTAAAACTGCCATCTGAAGTTTCTCCAAGACAATTCCATTTTAGATGCTCTGCAAACCATCTTCCACCCCTTGCGCTCTAGCTATCAAAGTATTTAACAACTTCTTCCCAGCCAAAATCCAGAACAAGTACTCTATTTGCATCTTTCTTGACCTGTTGGCTGCATCTGATGTCAACCACTATATTGTTCTTTTTAACATCTTGTCCTCCCTCTGCTTTAGTTACCGTCCTCTCCTGCCAGCATACATCACTTAAAACTTTAGTGTGGCATTAGGAGAGGGTCCTGCTCACTACCCCCTTCAACTTTGTGGAGCTCTCACAGGGCTCCATCCCTGGTCTCCTCTTCTTCCTCTACATATTATCTCTGGGCAATCTCATCCACAAACACAAATTCAGCTTTCATGTCTATACTGACTGGTAAATCTAACTCTCTACACCGGACCTGTCTCTGCCTGTCCCAACTAAAAATCTCAGCCTTCCTGCCACCTCCTCATGGATGTCCTGCTATCAGTTTAAAGTAATCATGACTAAAATAGAGTTCTTAAATTCTTAATCTTTTCTCCATAAGCCCTTCCCCATCCTTCCTTTCTCAGTCACTGTGGACATCACCAACTTCTCTGTCACTCAGACCTATAAACTAGGTTTCCCTCAACTCAGCCCTTTCTAGTTCTTCATATTCAGGTACTGTATAAATCATATCACTATGTCCTGCATAATATCTTGAAGACTGAGTATTTTCTCTGTCCACACAGCCAAAATCCACAAACTACAGTCTAACCACCATTTTCCAACAAGCACCTTTGCATATTCTCTGATGCTGCCCCAATGAATATCCACGCAGCCACCTGACTGTTCTCCTTCAAATCCTTCCTTTAAACTCTTCTTGATGTGATGACTTAAAAAAAGTGTCTCAAAAATGTACAGACAGCTGGTTTGTTGAGACCACTGTTTCATGCTGACCAGTATCATTTCATTGTTTCCTTGTGCTTCTCTGGTCTATTTCATCTACCTGCTGTCTGCAGTCTTACACTTAGATTGTGATTTCTTCAGGGCATGGACTATCTGTTATATGGTTTTACAGTGACTAGCAAAATGGGGCCCTAGCCTCTAGGCACTAGCATAATGGAAAAACAATTGTGGCAACAACCAACAGTTTCAAATTAAAACATCACCTTCTCATTCAAACCAGTTAGAGGTCAATCTCACATAGATAAACTGCATAGATTTTCATTATTTGTGTGTATGTCTCATCTATGTTAATATTAACATTAGACAGATTATTTACATCTCTTCACTATCTCTAGAAACCAAATAGCAGTTCCTGGAGTCTTTCGGCTATAACGTTAGATAAAATATTTGTTCACCAAGTACCTTGCAGGTCAAGGGCTGCAAAGCAGCCCTGTGAGTCTGACGATGGAATTATGGAGGCAAGGGTTACCACCCTGATCTTGAGGAAACTAAATGCCTTCATTCATTGCTTCAAGTCCAGGTGCCATCCCCCTTTTTTCCCTTTTGTCTGAAAATTTTTGGCCATGATATCAATAGCAAGTGCAGTCTTGAAATGTAGAACTAAGGTGAAGAACACAAATATTTCCTGCAAAATGACTGTTCAACAATTGGTTTAGTCAAAAAGGGTACCCTGTGCAAATGCTGTCATTTCAGAATGTAACAACAAACAAGCCATTGGGCAAATTTTCACATGCCTCAGCCACAAATTCTATTTAAAATGACAGGAAGAGAGGACAACCAGAAAAATTTTTGAGTAGGCTGGCATTTTTACAAAACACTAGCTAATCAGCATAAGTGTTTTCAGAGTGCATCTCTTGCTTTCTACTCATTTTTTATCCCTTCTCACTAAATTCATCCATCCCAACACAAAGGCTAAATAACTAAGCTTTATATGAGGAACTGAACAAAGATGAGAGAGCTGAATTCACCCCAGCAACAGGCAGGAGGTGCACCCCAAATGGTCCCTTCTTAGCTAGCGTAAGTGGCATTAGCATGAAGATTACCTTTGTGGGGTATAGAAGCTCCCCATATGGTTGTTCCAATCTGCTATGGAACTTAATTAGGAAGGATAGAGGGCTTTTGTATGGATTTTCCATATTTGGGTGAACTTAAACCTTAAAGAAACACTGGAAAACGGTCAAAATTTAGGACACATGATCTGTCATGCACATACTTTAAAAAAAAAAAAAAAAAAAATCAACTCTTCACTGAAAACCAGAAGCTCCGAGTTGGCCCATCATGGGCAAATACAGTTATCACAACAATATGGACGGCCTACAAGGGGTTTATGAATAGTTTGTACTAACCAGAGAAACAGGAAGCCAGACAAACAAACCAGCAGTTTCTGTAACCACTTAAGGAATTTCAGTAAGATTATATATAAGCAAAGTAATTGACAAGAATCCCTTGAGTAACAAATATTTTTTAATAAAACTGAAATATATACAAACAGAGCTTCAAGTCAATTAAGCCTTAGTAACTTTGACTCCTCAAAATGTGTTTCATTATTATGGAAAATCCAACAGGATAAGTTAAATTAGGGAAAACTACTGCTCCCTAGATTTTAAGTGAGGAGATAGACATTTTTATATAGAATTATTCTACGTTTGATTGGTAGCAAAACTTTAAATGACAGTTTTCAGACCCAGCAAAACAAAACCCGCTGGGGGGGGGGGGAGGGGAGGGGAGGGGAAGAGGGAGATGAGGATAGAAGTGAGCAACATTCAACTAAGAACCATGTACAAAAACTATTGTCAGCACAATTAGGACTCCAGATACAGGTAGGTATGTGAGGTAGCAGGATACCACTTTATCCCTCAGCAGCATACACACAATAATAGTCAGCACAACCAAAGATTTCTGATTTTTGATATAAAGGATCAAAAAATCATCTTTACTTTCCTTGGCAGCATAGTTCAATTGTTTACAAAATTACAAAGGTTCCATACTTACCTTTTGTAGACTGGTAGGATTTAGCTGGGTTTTATCTATTATTTTCACAGCAACCTAGGGGAAAAACAGGTATTACTAAACCTGTGAAAAGCTCTGACAACAATGTGCACGTTAGTAGCTAACCACACTGCGTATCTAATGTGCATACACATAGCTATAAAAGTGTGCGTACAATGAGCACATTTGCCAATCTATCTTCCACACCATCTAGCAGAATTTCTTAATAAGAATCCAACTGTGCTTTATCACTTTCCATTGCAGCTTCAGTAGCATACAGTCAGTTTTACACTCCTTCCAGCACTGTGGAAAATGCAACATTGCACAGAAACACTGGCGAGAGCCCAACAACAAGATATTTTCGTTTTCTTTTGGAGGTGCCTGAATTTTTTTCAACGGGGGAGAGAGGGAAGAGGAAGGGAGAGGGAGAGGCTGGGAGTGAGGCGGGAAGAGAAAAGGACAGAAAGAAAATTTTTTCCTGAAAGGAACAAATAATAATAAAAAACAACCTAATACCTGACTTAAAACTATACAGCCTCTCCAAAAAAAAGTTTTCAGAAAAGAGTTTTCAGTACAGAAATGAAAATTCTATCTTCACACATACAGCGACTGGTTCTATTTTCTTTGCATTACATTTTTCAATATTAAACAAGTCTTTCAATAATCAAGGATGCAGTTGGAAACAATGTTAGGAACATTTATTAGAAGACTACACATGAAGGCAATACAAAATACTTCACTAGCCATACTCAAAAAGCTTACTTCTCTTCCAGTAAGAACATGTCTTGCCAGCTTCACTTTGGCAAAATTTCCCTTTCCTATTGTTTTTAGTAAGCGATAATTTCCAATGTGAGGGTGTTCTTCATTTGTAGATGTAATTGAGTTTCTGCATCTGGGGATGTTTTGTCTGCTACTCGATTTGGTGGGCTGGACATGTGGTTCAGCGTATCCATCCACAGAGGTATGCTATAAGGAAACAAAACAAAACCACACAGGTTTTAAACAGTTACAAAATATTTTAAGAGTAAAAATCTGAGTCCGCAATTTTTAAAAAACTTGATCAATAATTTTCAACTGTAGCTTAAGCAAATTTGTTGCCACTAGGTGAAGTTTGATTTATGCATCAAGAAAGAAATTCAGAGGCGCACTAGAGCTGCTTCTAAATGTAATCAAGAGTGATATTTAGACTCATCAAAAACCATTAAAGCATATACAGTTTTTTCTTCAAATATGAGAGTGTGCTATTAAAACAGAACAAATTGTGATATAGTGTGTATTTGTTAATTATCAAATCTTGATGTAAGCATCTTTGAGCCCTTAAAAAACACAAAAGAACTTTCATCTTTAAACAGTCACCCTTATTTTCCTGGAAGTTATGAATAAAAAGTATATTTTTGCAAATTGCAAGAAAGATGGATTTATCATTTGTCTGAAAATGTTTCCATTAAAACAGTACTTGAGATGAAGGAGAATAAAATCTTAAAAGCCAGCTTTGCTCCAAGAATATTTTTATTTTCATAACTTGTACTTCCACACTTTCTCTAGAAAAAAAATTCTGACGTTATTAGGACCCTAGTTTTAATAAAATGGACTGTTTTCTATCAAAAAATATTCCCACATCTATTAAGTCCATTGCTAATAAGTCACCAAAACAAAGAAATAAAGAGGCTGTGCTGACCACCAGTAACAGTATCACAGTTCTACTGTGAAAGTCAGTAGCGTGATCCTGCAGGGCCTCCACATCTCAGCCTTCAAATGGCTACCTCTGCTTCCTGGGGTTGCACATATGACATCACTTCCTCCCTCCTCAAAGCGCAACAACCTGTCCCCCACAAAAAAAACAAAAACATGCAAGCGTTTATATCTGCACAAATTACATCTGGGCTGAGGGGGCACCAGCTTGAAAATATGGTCCCTTATGCCTTTTGTATTCCCTTCTTGAGTTATAAGCCAGAGTGCTAGCAAGCACTGAACTGGCACTTTACATAGAGGTATATAAAATGCATAGTACACCGGACCCTCGCTAGAACACGCATCTATATAGCACGAATTCACATATAACGCAGTCGTGCCCATGAATCCCAAATTTAATTACTTTAAGTGGAATTCATTTTAAAGCGGTCCCCACATTAACGCGGTACCGCGCATGGATCCCAAATCCCGCGTTCTAGCGAGGGTCCGGTGTACTTGTATCATTTTACTTTTTCCCTCCAAACCAGTCATTGTTATACTCTTCCCACCTCCACCCGCACACAAATTGTCCAACACCAACGGCAGCTGTACATATGTACTGGAAGGCAGAATTCTGCCTTTAGCCCTTTCCTTCACATTGTAGGAAAGCTCCTGCTTCCTTCAAGAGCATCCAAATTTACATTTGTACATTTAAGATGAGGACAAAGCTGAATGCAGTGGTCAAGGTAAGGAACACCATTACATTATTTCTATAGTCTCTGCCCGTATAGTAAGTTTAACCCAGAATGTGGGCCTGAATTCTGAAAAGCAGAGACTGAAGAGGACCTACAGGTCATGGTGCATAACCAACTGAAATGAGCTCACACTGTGATAGGTGAGTAACAGGGACAACAAGATTCTTGGATGTATGTGGGACAGATGTGAGACCTTGGAAGCATGGAAACTTCAAAAGACAGTTATGCACAAGACAATATGGTCCATAGGCTTATTCATCAACTTATGCATCTGAAAATGTTACATATGTTTACATTTGTGAGCTAGGGATTGTATTCTAGCTGTATGGGGGAGGATTACCGAGCTCCCTCCCGAGTCAAAATCAGTGGGAACAGTAAACAACTGCAGAGAAGTACCACCTCCTGGTCAGAATTGACATTCTCCGGTCAATTTGCCTTAATCTTCTCAGGGAGCTGGAGTACTGGAGTTGACCGGAGACTGCTCTGCTGTCTATTTAGCAGGTCTTCACTAGAGCAGCTAAATCGACACCTGCTGCATAGACTGCAGTGGCATCGATCTCCCGGGTAGTGCAGACAAGCCCTTACAGAGGTGACAGCTGGAGGCCTCAGACCTAACTGAGCGCTCTTGGGGAAACTAACAGAGGGGGGAGAGGTGCTGTTAATCCCAGAGAGGACAAGTCTGAACAAGGGAACACTAAGTGAAAGTAGGGAGTTGGTATTACCTCTGTATACTGCATTAGTGAGACTACTAGTGGAAACCTGTGTCCAGTTCTGCTGTCCACACTTTAAAACGGACTTTGAAAAATCTGAAATGACTAAAGAAAGACCTACAAAAATCATTCAAATTCTGGAAAAGATGCCTTACAAAGAGGGACTTTAAGAAGTTCAATCTGTGATTTGATCACAGTCTAAGCCCTACACAGGAAGAAAGGTATCTGACAGCAGTGGGCTCTTTAATCTAGCAAACAACAGCATAACAAAAAACAATGGCTGGAAGTTGACAAATTCAAAGTGAAAATAATGTGCACATTTTTAACAGTAAGAGTAATTAACCATGGAGCAATTTACCAATGAAAGCAGCAGATTATCCATCATTAAGTCTAAATCAAGACTGAATAGGTAAGAAACACGCCCTAGTTTCAATCAGAAGTTACTGTGCTTGATGCAAAAATTAAAGCAAGACGTTCTAAGGTGTATGTTATGGAGGAGAACAAAGCAGATCATAACATTCCCTTCTGGCCTTAAAATCTATGAAGGGTGAAAGTGCTGCATAATTTGCATTATTTAAATCTGCTTTTTGAGTAGTACTTCAAGCCCTTCATTAGTATAAGTAAACTGCAAAGAGCCTAATTGTGTGTGCCTCAGTCCCCTTGAAAAAGGAAAAGGACGCTGCCAGATCAATCAGTTAAAAGAAAAATAACTTATGTCACTACCACCACCATAAATTAGTAAAAATGATTGTGGGTGTAGCTTTAGAAGTATATCATTTAATTTTTGCACTGACCTGCATAGTGAAAATACACTAATTTCTTTCACTTTGTTTAGTTCATAGTCAATATTACTTTCAAATTCTTATACGTCAACACAATTCTGTAATGTTTAGGTTGCATATACAAGACAGAAGATGTTCATTTGTCTAATAAAATGATAGCATGGTATGTGCATTTTAAAAACATGTAATTAAATAAAAATGTTTCTATTAGACTTGGAAATAGACTCTCACGCTAGGCCAAAAACTTCAGAACGTTTCTTCTAGCACAGGAAGGTAAGCAGATCTTTCTTGATGTTTTTACATACAGTTAAATAAGAGCCAAAGTAAAAATTATGCATGCATCACGAAAAGGCTGCAGAAAGAGCATTTTAAGATTCTTCCTTATTATATTACAGTTGTACCCAAGTGCTAGATGCTGTACAAGCAAATTTTCAACTTTTCTGGGCTGGAATCATCTCTTATTAGATGCAAGTATAAACAGAGACTGGGGGAGAAAGGAAGAGCGTTAACAGCGATTTTAATGTACGGTTACATTCTACATTTAACATCTACAACTAGATGGTGTCAGATAAAAGTTTGTTATAGCTGTAATGTATAAACAGCTGTCAAATATGGAGAGGCCATCTAACTAGACATTATGAGTTAATTTCCATAGGCATCATGGGATAAGTGCACCTTGAGTAGGGATTTAAAGATTCCCTCTGGAGTAGCAGATGAACAGACAATATGCAGAGTGGAGAGATCTTCACGGGACATGTCATTTCATCCACATTTTGCGGGGAAAACAGTTATTAATCTTACATTAGCATCATACAAATGATGTAGGACCACAGTCTAAAACAGACAACACATCTCCCAATAAGGGTGATTCTAGAAACTTTCAAGGTGTGAAAGATAGATAGTGTTTGTTTTTTTTTGTTTAATCTGGTTATTAGGGTTTCCATATTTAAATAAATCAGACTACCTTCCTGGATTACAGCTGTTTTATTCTCTCTTTTGCTTTCCTTTGTTGGAGACTTTGCAGCAAAGTTTGAACACGAAACCTGAAGTGTTCACCAACCTCCTCTAAATGAACAGTATTAAACAAGTACAGAAAAGAAGAAAATCAGGATATGCCTAAAAAAGTTAGTCAAGTTAGACCCAAGTAAACGCTTAGACAGTGTAAGCATTACATATGCATTACTTGGAATTGCTGCATCTAAATCTGAATTTGGCATTCTGCAGGAGTTTGTTGTCTCTGTGCTTGTTATTTATGGTTCATTGTACATCAACTAGTTGTGTGATAATTAAAAAGTGCAATTTCAGGGGCACTAAATACATTTGCAAGCTCTAAATTCTAAAAGCTTGGTCAACCAACCAGGAAGGAAAGAGAAAAAAGGGCCAAGAAGTTACTTTCCGAGGACATTTCAAAACCTTCAGCAGTTTAACAGCACAATTTCTTGATTTTTAGAAGCCACATGATTCCCTTCCCTGCACCCCTGCCAAGGCATCAGGACAGGCCAGAGTTAAGCTTGTCAGGTGCCTTATTTGCATTTCTTACCTTAATACATTTGGATTTCTTTTGAAGTGTAACTTTAACTCTTAAGTTTCCTGGATTTTAGAATGCTGGTTTGGCGCTAATTACAAACAGCCTTTGGAATGATTTTTAACCTTTAATGTTACTGATATATACTCCCACTCTTTACTGCATTTTAATGTTGCTTTGTTTCTGGGAATTTTCTTACTTTTTAAAACGTGTGTAAAATGTCATACACAAATACTAAAGACACCCAAAGAGAATGCTACTATGCAATATTCCTAATGATTTGAAGATAGGCATTGTATTAACATTAATCCTAGTCAGATCTTATGAAAAGAAAGATCTGATATGCAAAACTCGGTTAAGGGATTCAGCATGCAGTGCACATTACGGGCACTATAAGGGAAAGGTGATGGCAGAAGAACAAGAGCAGAAAAAGGAGATCTTGGATGAACAATACAATGCCTTGGGTGGATCAGAAGGATTATTTATTCACAAAGTGATTAGCAGGGGATTGTACAAAATGGGCTACCATGGTTGCAAACCTCCAGTAATGGAAATGCCACATAAGAAGAATGTACTGAGTTTTTAAAATGAATTAAGGTTAACTTTTAAGGGCAGACAGAAAGGTTACTTACATTACAGTAACTGGAGTTCTTTGAGATGTGTGGGCCCTATGTGCGTTCCACCATGTGCCCGGAACTGGAAATTTTTTATTAGCAGTGTCTGTCAGTCCTTGAGTGCTCCTTGTGCCTCCTCATGCACTCAACCAAGGGCATAAGTGGAAGCGCAGATTGACCACCTCTGCAGTTCATTCTCTACCACAAATCACCTTAGGAAAGCATCTGAAGCAGAGCAGGTAGTGAAATACATATCCGGACTGCATATCTCAAAGAACTCCAATGATTAAGTAACCTTTCTTTCTTTTCCAAGTGATGGTCCCTATGCATATTTCCACTCTAGTCCTAAACAGTATTCATTGAGGAAGTGGGTGCAGTGAACCAAGCTGCACCACCAACTGCAGGATCGCTGTGCCAATGGATGCTTCTGCTAAAGAAGCTTGTACCAGGGTATAATGCCTAGTAAAGATATGCACAGAGCCCCAATGTTGCCGCTCTTCAGAGCTCCAGGAGGTGGAATACCCTGAAAAGAAGCCCTTGAGTCAGGCTGGGTTCTGGTCAAGTGGGCCCTCATACTCTGAAGTGAAAGTGTCTCCAAGATCTCACAGCAAAGCATAATGCAACCTGAAATCCATTCAGAAAGTCTGTGGGGAGACTGCTTGCTTCCCCTTTCCTCCATTCAGCAATAGAAACCAAGTCTCAGAGAGCTCCTGAAGGGTCTCATCCTTTTCAGATAGAAAGCTACGGCCCGACAGACATTCATAGAATGGAGGCTCCTGTTGTCTTCTCTGGTGGCATGAGGCTTTGGGTAGGTGTATGACCTGATTTAGGAGGAATTCAAAGGGAACCGTTGGAATTCATTTGGAGCACAGTATAACCTCAAAGAAACATTCTCTTTATGGAAGGCCACGTAGGAAGGGTCCAGCAAAAGGGCTCCGAATTCAATTAGTCTTCTGGCAAAGGTGACTACAACGAGGAAAATCACCTTCAGGACGAATGAGAAGGAAGCAGGGGGGCCAAGAGTTCAAAGGAGGATTCATGGGCTCTGACAAAACTAGATTTGAGTCCCAAGTTGGTGTCAGTTTCCGTTCCAAGGAAAAGGTTCTGGTAGGGCCTTTCAGAAACCTTACAGTCTCAGGGTGAGTGAAGACTGAACAGTTCTCTGCTGGCGGAAGGAAGGTGCTGGTCACTGCCAAATGCACACACAGTGAACTGAGAAGTGGCTTGACTTCTTTAGGGAGAGAAGTTAGTCAAAGAAGATAGGGCTCTCTGAATCCTCTGGAGGTACGAGACGATGTTGACACTACCTAGAAAAATCTCAGAGATTTTCCTACATGGAAGAGATTTTCTAATATTATTGAGGATGGATTTTCCCTTCTCTAAACATGACCTCTCTAAGCTCATCATCCATCCAAATACCAGAATGTCAGATGGCAGAGTGCTGAGTTGGGATGTTTGGTCTTGCCTTAGTCCTACATCAACAGGTTCAGAAATGGCAGGATTTGTATGCATGGTTGTGCTGACATCTGTAAGAAGCTGGGAACCAAAACTGCCTTGGCCAGCAGGGCACCACTAGAACAACAGACATACTGTCTTGCTTGATTTTTCTCAGGATTTTGGGTAAAAGATGGATGGGTGGGAAGTGATACATTACCAGCTCCCGCCACTGAACTAGGACCGCATCCCCATTGGAATCATGACTCCAAGGTGCTCAGGAACAGTAGACTGCCATAATTTGTCATCTTAGGACACAAAGAAGTCCCACAATGGGAAACTGCTAGAAAATCTTCTATACCACTGAATTACACAGTTCCACTTGTGGTCTCCGTCAAAGTCCCTTCTGAGGCTATCTGACAAGGTGTTCATTATTCCCAGGCAGTGCAATGCCAAGAGAGGGAATCTGGTGACAGATGCACCAATTTCAGAGCTTAATAGGTCTCCCTCCTCTTTGTGCAGAAGCTAACTGTGACACAGAGACCCCTTGGCAAGGAGCTCTCACCTTGGATCAGACAAACTCATCATACCAAATACATATCTTACAGGGTATTTATCCATGGGTGAGGTCCCAGAGGACTGAAGAAGGGCAGACATAGTACCTATCTTCAAATAGGGGAACAAAGAGTACCCACAAAATTATAGATCAGTCAGCCTAACTTCAATTCCTGGAAAGATACTGGAACCAATTATTTAAGAAGCAATTCATAAAGCACCTAGAGGATAATAGGATTATAAGGACTAGCCAGCACAGATTTGTCATGAACAAATCATGTCAAACCAACCCAATTTCTTTCTTTGACAAGGTTACCGGATCAGTGGATAGGGAAGAAGTGTAGACATTGTCAAAAGTCTTACTAAAACGTACCATTCCCCACATGACATTCTCATAAGAAAACTAATGAAATGCAATCTAGATGAATTTACTAGAAGGCCAGTGCAAAACTAGTTGAGAGAGTAGTTATCAATAGTCCATTGTCAAACTGGGAGGGTGTATCTACTGAGGTCCTTCAGGGGTCAGTCCTGGGTTCAATGCTATTCAGTATCTTCATTAAATGATTTGGATAATGGAGTCGAGAGTATACTTATAAAATTTGTAGATGACACCAAGCTGGGATGGGCTGCAAAAACTTTGGAGGACAAGATTAGAATTCAAAAGGACCTTGACAAATGAGAGAATTGGTCTGAATTCAACAAGATGTATTTCAATAAAGACAAATGCAAAGTACTTCACTTATGAAGGAAAAATCAAATGCACAACTACAAAATGGGGGATAATTGGTAGCAGTACTGCTGAAAAGAATGTGGTGGTATTCGTGGATCACAAATTGAATATGAGTCAACAATGTGATGCAGCTGTGAAAATGGCTATCATCATTCTGGGGTGTACTAATAGGAGTGTTATGTGTAAGACAAACAGGGCAATTGTCCCGCTCTACTTGGCACTGGTGAGGCCTCAGCTGTAGTACTGTGTCCAATTCTGGGCACCACACTTTAGGAATGATGTGGACAAATTGGAGAGAGTCCAGAGAAAATCAACAAAAATGAAATATGGTTTAGAAAACCTGACCTAGGATGAAATGTTGGGGGGAAAAAAACTGGGCATGTTTAGTCTTCAGAAAGACGACTGAAGGGGGACCTGATAACAGTCTTCAAATATGTCAAAGGCTGTTCTAACAAGGACTGTGATCGGCTGTTCTCCATGTTCACTGGTGACAGGACAAGTAGTAATGAATTAATCTGCAGCAAGGGATGTTTAGGTTAGTTATTTGGAAAAGCTTTCTAACTATAAGGATAGTTAAGCTCTGGAATAGACCTCCAAGGGAGGTTGTAGAATTCACATCGCTAGCGGTTTTTAATAACAGGTTGGTCTGCGATGGTCTAGGTTTACCTGGTCCCCCTCAGTATGGGGGGAGTGGGCTTGACTTCGTGAGGTCCCTTCCAATCGTACATTTCTATGATTCTATAAAGGGTGTCATGTAAAGTGTCTACAGAGAGCGCGTAACTTGTCAAGACTCAATCACTGCAACATGTATGCATAGGTAACATTTAAGGAACAATATATTTACATTTAAAGTATGCTTTATGGACTTGGAATAAAAAGTAAAAGATTAGTCACCAGGATATTTCAGTAATGGCCCACTAGGGTATGAGGAAGTTGCCACCACACCCCTTCTAGCCAGTGACGCAATGCAAGGTTAAATTGCTTAGCCTTGCACACTAGTAAGACTTAGAACAAAGAACAAGCAGAGGCCACGACAGAGTCGAAACCACTTAAACATAAAAAGGAAACTCTACAACAAGACAGGGGTTCACCCTGTCGGTGAATAGAAACAAAAAGACTGTTTTTAGTATGATCATGTGTGTGGAAAGACACTCTGCAACCGTCCACTGAGGAAACTCCTTAAGAAGCAGGCTGGGCATTCATGAACCCTTGGATCCTGGTTTGTCTGCAACCAGCCAGTTCTGCAAAAAACTGAACTTGTGGGGGAAATCTACTTTATAATATAGTAAAGGTAACTATTAATAAATGTAGACCCATGTTTTATGTTTTTTTATTGTAACCACTTGTTTCCATCACTCTCTTATCTCCAGTTATATCTTTATTCTTTCTTAATTACTACTTCTACTTTATCGTAAGTGCTCAAAAGTGCTATGTGCTTTCCAGGGGCAGCAGTTTAAGGTAAAACTGATAAACTGGGGTACACTGCACCTTTGGGTGCAGAGGATTTGGAAATTCTGTGAGTAGCCAGTGTCAGGGGCTAGATATCTTATAATTCAAGTACGCTTGGGGATTGGGGTGCACCAAGTGGCATAGTAAGAGAAGAGTACCTGAGTGGTTGAAAGGCTGGTGGTGCTAGGGAGCTGACACCCAACTACCATAAGAAAGACTCCCTCTCGCTGATGCAGAGAGCTAACAGGGTGACTCAGAGTTCGGGGGACCCAAGAACCATCACACTCACTCTTCCCTGCTTATGTAATGAAGTGTGGTCATGCTGTCGAACATGACCAGAACATTCTGAGCATGAATGAAGGTCAGAATTATTTTGCAAGCTTTGTGAACTGCAGTTTGAGGAGGCTGGTGCGCAGCCTGGACTCATGTTAGCACCGTGAGGCTTGATCCACATGATCGTCTAGGTGTGCTCCTCAACCCAGTAGGGAGGCATACCTGTGAGGCCAGGGCAGCCCAATATTTCCTCACCCCACCTCTTCATGGGTGGGTAGGTGGAAGAATGAAGGGAACCCCTATACATATGGGGTCTTTGTTCTTCCACCAGATGTATGAAGCCAGGAAACTGGGCAGGATCAAGACTCATTTGTCCAGTTTGTTTCTGCTCAGAGTATAGACTGTCCATAACCATACCTGGAAGCACCCGAGATGAAGTTTTGAAAAGTTACTGCATGGGTACAGGAGGCCATGTGGCCTAGAAAGACCAGGTAGGATCGACCTGTCATTTGAGGGCTCATTTTAAAATGGAGGTCCCTCAGAGCATGGAATCTGTCTTCGGGTAGATATGTACTAGTTGAAATCAAGTTTGGAGTCACTCCAAAAAAGTCTGCAATTTGCATTGGTACTAAAGTACATTTTTCTAGGTTCACTTAAGTCCTATGGCTTGAAGGAGGCTGTGAATTATACCGTGAGCAGCCCATCATAAAGGTAAGGAAATACTGGGCTGCCCTGGCAACACAGGTATGCCGCTACCAGGGACAGCACCTTTGTGAATGCTCTGGAGGCCACTAATAGACCAAAGGGAATTACTCTGTATTGATAATGATCTAGGTCCACCATAAAGCACAGGAGACTCCTGTGGGCTGGACCAATGTCTATATGGAAAACAGGCATCCAATCAAGAGCTACAACCAGTCACCTTCATTTACGGAGGAAATCATAAAGACCAGGATGGTCGTCCTGAATCTCAAATGCTGTGTGAAGACATTTAGTTGTCTGAGATCCAAGATGCGTCTTTCAAGACCCCCTTCTTTTTGGGAATGAGGAAATACCCGGAGTAAAAACCCTTCTCCTGTGTTGAGGTGGCATACCATTGGTTTAGAGCATGAGGCTGCACAGGCACAGACCAACAGATACCACTAGTAGAAATTCTCCATGGTCAGGTGCTTGGGGCACATGTTCACCCATCCTGGAAGAAACATGAACCACTGATGCCCCAAAGTATCAGAATAGCCCAAGCACACTATCTAGATCAGTTAGGATTGCAACTGCCTGATATCACCAGAGTGGCACAAAACAACTCAAGTGTGCTGGTGAATCTGGTCTTTAATTTGCAATTGACTATTAAGTTTAGAGGCCCGAGTTAGTTACTATGACTATGAGAAAGGGAGAGGAGAAAGCAGAGTCTCTGAGTCTCAACTTATTTGTGCTTTAAGGGCTTCCCTGCACTCCTACTTCAATTCTATTGGCAATGCTGCCTCAGTACATACGTAACAGAAGCTGTAATGCCATGGGGAGCCTATTTGAGCATAAGCTTTCGTGAGCTACAGCTCACTTCATGATGCATCCGATGAAGTGAGCTGTAGCTCATGAAAGCTTATGCTCAAATAAACTGGTTAGTCTCTAAGGTGCCACAAGTACTCCTTTTCTTTTTGTGAATACAGACTAACACGGCTGTTACTCTGAAACCTTTCAAGCACTGATGCCAAAGCCAGCACGCAGCCACTTAATCTGTAATTAGCAGTGACAACTGAGCCAAGTAATTTACCAATGAGAATTTGACATGTGTCTAGTCTCTGGTACGCTACTGAATCATTACAACCAACAGAAGGTTGAGTTCTGTTATAGAGTCTCAACCAGTGCCTCCATAACAAAGAAAACAGCAACTGACACTGTTCTATGTAGGGGACCTAAATTCTGGAATATGCTTTTATCCCTGATACACCAGAGCCCATATTTGTTAACCTCCCATGAACACTGCAAAGACTGCCTTTTCTCATGCTTTCAGAGAGACTGAGGTTCATAGGAAGAGAGGCTGAAGGAGGACAAAAACATTGGCAGGTGGGAAGAGGAGAAGAATTCCGTTTAGGTTTTTTTAAATTATTATTATTATTATTATTTGAACGTACAAATTATTAACCAACCTACTGGAAATACTGATGAACATTTTGTATTGAAGAGTTTGAGTTTGTAATTGGGTATTTAAAATTTTAGGCGGTGTGTAGTCTACTGGATATGTGCCAGAGTTTTTCAAATATTAAACTGGGTTGATACGGCAGGTGGGATAAAGAGGATGACTATACACATGGAACTATCCTCCTGATTTGCTGAAACAATCACACATTTGGGAAGGTTTCTCAAGCTGAATGGTTACAATTCCCCCTACACCAGCCACAAACAGCCACCTTCATGCTACCCTAAGCATTGGTCACCTTGAAGGTGTGTCCTGATCCCAACCCTTTTTGAAGGCAACAGTGAGTCACAAGCAACTGATACTTCTGACTAAAACATTCACTGACTTATTCAGTGGCAGAATCTCCCTTTTCTTCTTCAGAACACAGAACAATGTGACCAACCTTGAAGAAACCTACACTAGATGCATGGACTGTAGCCAGTTACTGCTCAGTTTCAAACCGCTCATTTCTGACCTAGCTTACAGAAGCTAGCCAAAGGATACCTACAAGCTCATTTAGTCAAAGCCAATAATCCTAGATTCAGCACCGTTTGGTTTTAAGCCAAAACATGTAATAGAAACAGCATTAGTAGTCTTACTGGATCATCACCCTGCTGTTCTTTGATAGAGGAGACATCCATTCTCACTCCACTGGTCCTCTCTACAGCATTTGACAGTCTATCATGAGATACAGTGTCTTGCTTGAGGGAGATAATGATTTAAAATTGTCTGAGTCCTTGCTGAAGGTACACAGAGTGGTGATGGGAAACTGCACCTCTGACACCAAACCCCTCATGAAGCCACTAGGAGAACTGGTGAGATATGGACTTAATGCCAACAGTATGTAATGACATACAGCACCACATATGAGAATACTGTGATGCTGGCAGACCATTTGCCAGCTCATGCCAAGGTCCCCCATGTCTCAGCTGGACACTGACAGACACATAGCTGGAATCTGTCTGGCTCACTTATAGGTTAATATTGATAAAATAGGTATGACAGTTATAAGTGTTTAGACTACTGAATTCTTGAGAGTTGCTGCATGCGTTAATCTTAATTGTAATATCTATGTTCCATATTACAGTGTAATATTGGAGTGATTATTATTGTGAGCCTCTATGACTGAATGAATTGCCATTCTGGAGAAGGATGTTAATTAGTGCGAACAGCTCCCAAAGAGGAGACCCACTGATATCAGACAGGCTGCGGGTCCATCATACAGCTGGACGCTCCCTACATCTGGACTGAGGAATTGTCAACAAAAGGGTTAAAGACTTGTTGTTCTGCTCTCCTCCCCATGAGTTGAGTCATGCGAGTGGACTCCTCCCATCAGCTGAGTTTGCAGATCAGAGCACATGGCAGGAAGGGAACAAAAACCCCAAACAAAAAGGAACTAGCTATCTCTATGCTGCCTGGACTCTGGGAAAGCAAGGTGTTTCTTGGCACAAACAAGAGATCCTCAGCTGCTTAGCCTGGGTAGCCCTAAAGGACAAATAGAGCTTGCTGATTATATCACCTTTTGAAACCAAAAACTAACTCATTCATGCGTCTATGTTTGCTTGCTTTAATCTGGTAAATAACTTTCTAATTTCCTTTTCAAGGAATCTTCATATAGTTTACTGTAGTATTGGTTACTGTAGTATTGGTGTGAAACCTGAAGTGCAACTGACCTGGTGTAAGTGACTGGTCCTTTGCGGAATACTGCTGGGATTCTTGGTGTAAGGGCCCCTCTATCACAGAGATACACTCACCCGGATAACAAGACAAAATGGAGTACCCAAGGGAACTATCTATGACTGTGTTAAGGCTGTTAAAGTGCCTGAGGAGTTTGCACTTTGTGCAGTCGGAGTTTGTGCTTTTTTTGGGGGGTGGGGGTGGGGGGGGTTGTTTTGTTTTTTAAACAGTCTGCCCTGAGGTTCATACACACAGTCTTGAGTCACCGTTGAGAGCATTACAAATACCACTATCACCAAGCTTCCCCAAAGGCTTGGACGAAATCAGCTCACAGATGTAGAGTAACTGGTTGAAACTGAACCCAGGCAAGAGGGAGGTTATGCCAGCCAGTGGAGAAAAAACACTTGGAGACTACGCAGTCACTCTGAAGTCTCCTTCCACCCATAAGTGATCATACTGATTTGTAGTTTAGAATTGCTCCTGGAATATTAACTAGCGATAAACTGTCACATAGCAATGTCTGCAAACAACGTATTCTATCACAGCTGCTTAGGAGACAATACCCAATCCTGACAACTCCAGCCCGAGTTATACATGCCTTTTTGCACTTCTTGGCTGGACTACAGCAATATTATCTACCTGTGCATGAAGCCATCGGCTTCCACCAACTCCAACTAGCACAGAACATGGCTGCACATCCCCTCAGCAACATGGGCTACCGTGAGCGCATTGAACCTATCCTCCATTCATTATGCTGGCTTTCCATATATTACTATTTAAAAATTCTTGGTCATAGTCCTTATCTTCAAGACGCTCAATAGTCTCAAAGATGCCTCTCAGAGGTGACATCTACACCACACTTCTTGTGGCAGTGTGAAGAGTCTGTGTAGCTACACACAGCAGTGTATAGTTACACATGTCAGTGAAAGACTCTGGTAGAGGGGAGGGGAGGGCAGCAGGGAAAGGCTCCAGCAGAGCTGGACAGTAGGAAACTACACTGCTAAAAGTAGCAGTGTAGACAGGAGAGGTGCGCTTGGGTGTGTAGAGAGATGAATAGGTAGGGCCCTATCAATTTCAGGGCCGTGAAAAATGTGTCACAGGCCTTGAAATAAGCCCTTCCCCATGAATCTGATCTCCCCCTTGCTGCTGGGAGCGCCCCAGCCAGGGGCTCCTACAGCGGCATATTAACGCCTAGGCCAACAAATTTGCAGGGGCGGCAAATTTATAATAGCAGCCAGAGGCCGCTTCCCCCAGCGCCAGTTCGCGCCCTCTGCCGCAATTCCACCCCTTCCCCACTCCTGTTCCCCACCCCCATTGGTCCCCTTCCCCAAATCCCCGCCCCAGCCCCGCCTCCTCTTTTGAGCATGCCGCGTTACCCCCCTTTGCGAAGCTGTTTCGAGCACAAACACTGGCAGGGAGTGGGGAGAAGCAGGAACCGGCGGCGCGCCCAGGGGAGGAGGCGGAGGTGAGCTGGGGCAGGGGAGAAGGGTGGCAATTATTTCAGGGCCTAGGGGGGCAAAATCTTTAATCCGCCACTGGGCTCCTAGCTGCAAGTGCCCGCTGGGCTGGTAAGGGAAAGGACTTGTCCTTCTCTTGCATGGCCACCGTCGCTCTCAGGCAGAGATCAGACCCACCTCTGAGTGCCTCCCTCTACTGCAGGAAACACTGGGAAGTTCCTGCAACTTAAGGAGACTTGTGGAGTTGGGTCCAATCTCCCCCGGCTCCTGGAAGTGCTCCAGCCAGGGGGCTCCTAGCTGCGAGTCTCTGCTGGGTTGGGGAGGGACAAGACTTATTCTTCCCTTGAATGGCAACTCTGGGGGGAGATGAGACCCACTTCGGACACCTTTTGGGTTGGGACCCCCACAGTTACAAAACCATAAAATTTCAAATGTAAACAACTGAAAACCTGAAACTGACCAATTTTAAAACCCTCTGGCCATGAAACTGATCAAAATGGACTGTGAATTTGGTAGGACCCTATGTACAGAGTACATTCCCACAGGGTCCAGGCATGTCCTTACTCACCATCTACCACACTGTTATTTATACCCGTTCTAGGGAGGCCTGTGATGTATATATTCTACACAACACCAAGAGAGGCATGCAACGTAGCTGTATGTGGAGAAAGAATGAACCCACATGCAACAGAAATTAAATCATGTAGTTTAATGCGCTTCTGGGAAGCGCTCTGATAACAGTAAAGGGGGTAGTACAAGCTGAACAGAATTTAAAGTATTGAAATCAATCATAATATTACAGAAAGGCTAAGATACAACAACAAAAGAATAGGTGAATGTGTATATAACCATTCCTAGTTTCTCTGCTTTGATGTGACTAAAACATTGCAAATTTGTTAATATTGCTTTGGTCTTCCTTTCATCTTTAACCCTTATATTGTGACAGTTAATTAAGAAATTTGACTGCACAGTACATATATTTGCATAGCTTGCACAAAGCACTACCTTGAAATGTTAATAGGTTTGGTTTGTCTGATGAGCTATATGGACAATAGTTAATGTGGTCCACTTACGGCTATTATAATATCTTATGTAAACTATGCCTTGAGCCAAAAAAGCGGGTTTTGACCGAAACATTCTACAAGGATACGTATAATTTATGGATATTTAAAGATGAAACATTTCTGATAAATCATGTACTTCTCCTTGAACACATTCCTGGAAAAACAGAAATTATTTTGCCTACTGCTTATTTCTTTCATATATTGTATTTTCAAATAGAGTTGTCTTTATTTTCCAGTTCCTTCAGCAAGAAAAGAAAAAATTCTGTTATCCTGGGGTTTCATTCCATGAATTGTACTCAGGTGTGACTCACGAACTCTAATACCCTTTGTCAACAGCTACAATGAAAGAGATTTAATTGAGTATTACTGTCTCTTATCCGACAAATGTCAGTATTCATATTTATATATACTTTGACACAAAATAAGCAGCAAAGCAGATTTAGTATTAGGTGTTTTATAACAAAAGAAAGAAAATAGGTTTTATCTGTCATAAAGGATTGTGGTTTGTTTTTATCATCACTGGTAGCCTCCTGAGTGTCTTGTTCTCCTATTTTAGTATATTTTGTATAACTGTTTCTTTGGTGCTAGTGAAGTTACTGTCAGCCATACAAGCAAAGATTTTTCTTTCACCAAGATAAAAATAAAACTGAAGCTAGCAGAGCAAAAGTTTAGAAGGGTCTTCATGATGCTCAGTCTAGAAATCAACAGCTGTGCCAATGCAACTCCATGAATCATCCACCTAGAGATGCTTGGAGCTCAAAGCCATCACGTGCTTCAAATGTCAGTACTCCTCCACGTCACCAAACGCAAACCCCAGTCCTTTCTTACTACATGGATACTGTAGAATACTGTACCATTTACATGGGGCCACATCAGACTTCAGTGAAAGCAAAGCAATAGTCGTTTCCCCCCTCCTTCCCACCATTTTTCACATTCACACTTAGCTTTTATTTGTAGGACTTTTTAATACAGTACTTTTGAGGCTGATATTTTAAAAATGTCTGGTGCATGATTCTTTTCATAAGTCTTTGGCTACAACTACTGTATATGGGGAACAGAACCTCAAGACTATTAGAGACTCAATAAATATTAATTTAATGTTTCCTTATTCATAACAACCAGCTCACTCAATTAAGTTTGATCGAAATGCTGAACTCAGTCCTCAAAAGCAGCAAAAGGACTAGCACATCTTAAATATGACACCACACTGACTGGGTCTAGGGTATTCTCAAATACTGAAGATTTTCATTTCTAGTTTGACTACAGCCTTAAGATTGTTCAAGTAACTGTTTTCTATAAGTCAGTCAGTCATATAGGCACAAGCTTTATGTTGACATAATATGTAAGCGCTTCAAGCTCCATCAAAAGATCATGACTTGAATTATCAGCAACAAAAATTATTCTGAGAACAGCAAATCTGATGCATGACTGAAAATACAAGAAGGGACAATATCATTAACTGATGCTTAAGCATTTAAAAAGCATAATTTATTAACTACAGAAGGATGAAGGAAAATTTAAATATTGAGTCCATATGTATTGGCCAGTTGGAGATTAACAAATAACCCTTCTACCTAACCTCTTTTGTACAGCCTTCTTTCCCTTTCATGACGGGTATGAGATTTTATTATACATGATGTTTCTGAAGAAAAAAAAAAACACACATTTCTGCTTCTAGACACAGTACAATCCATATTTTATATATTATACAATACAATTATACAATAATTCTTCCCCAGAAGAATACATATATGTTGGAGATAAGTCATTGCTCAACACTCAATGATAAGTTTTTATCCTGCACTTGTTAATATGATATCTAAGCTCCTCAAATTTCTAACATTTTTCATACTTTTCACAGGGCAATGCCCAGCATTTCCAGATCCCTGCAATTAACAGAATTGCTTTTCTAATCACAAGCTATTCAAGACAAGACATGTTTACAACTCAGCCCCAGGCACTCTGAGACAGAAGGCTGAATGTATCTTGTACACATCAATTATATTATAATATCAGGTCACCTGAACTGCATTAAGGCATTTATACATTTGAAACATAAAAACGAAAGTTATTTAGGACTGTGATTTTCATTTAAAGATATTAACTTAATAAAGAATGAGAGCCTTTTAATTTACATTTTAAGTTATGCTCAATTTCTTTTATTTTGACTGAATGGGATAACACACGACCGTGCCGTTCCACACCCTGACTTCCCATTGATTCAAAAGGATTTGAGAGACAGACTATAGGATCAGTGCCTGCAAGATTTTGGCTTTGCAACATCATAACCACATGACAGAAACCCAGTATGGATTAGTCCTGTTAAAAAACAGTGCCTCTCTTTCTTAGAGCTGGAAAAAAAAAGAATAAACTACTCTTACTACAGCATCACTGAAACATTTCAAAAATCCTTCCTCTGCAGAGTTGTGGGTGGGTGGGTTGGTTGGTTGGTGTTTTTTTGTTTGTTTTTTAAATACCCCATACCAACAATTGGTCATCTCTTCTCTGTCAGTTAGCAATTTAACCCAGTGAGTTTTGTCTGAATTAGTTTAATTCAAGAGAACTTTAAACATGTAGATACAGAGTACCAAGTTGAACACTAAGAGATAAACACAGTAAGAATACCGGAGATACTGAGTTCTTGCAAACATGATTTGCAACTGCTATGCAATCAAAATTTGCAAAGAGAAAGATTAAAAAGAATTAAAAATAAATTCATCTTAAACCAAAAATGTGTGTTAAGAGCAAGCTGAACCAGACAAAAGTAGGGAAGGCTGAAACTCAGGGAAACCATACCACACAAAGGAAATCAGCAGTAATTATTACTACCATAGATAGCTACAGAAAAATAAATTTAATCAAACTGCATTTTAAAAAAATTAAAGCGTTTCCAAAAATTCATTGGTAAGATTTGGGCAGATGAAGAGTCCCTGAGAGCTGACATTGGAAAGCCAATTCCAACAGGAAACACAGCCTGATGATGTCATCATAACAGGCAGATCAGAGGGCTAGCAGACATATGAAACAGCTGGCATTTCCTACACTTTTTAGAAAAGTTCACTATCTCTGTGCATGTATGTGTGTTGTGTATATTTTATCCTCAGTATGCAGTATATTTCTTTTCATGTCTAGTACTACCAGAAGAGCGTAGATTGCCCCCTCTAGTTCTGTAAGCCAGTGACAAAAAGCATGTTTGGGACTAGAAACACGCAGCTGTACAGTAATTGCCACCGTCACCTCCTCTCAACTGGTAAAACACTTCCTTTGGGTTTTAGGATAGACAACGACACAACCAACCTCTGATCAAAACACTCACCTTCCCACAGCATACACATCCTGACAATACCTCTGGGTTTTCCCAGACTTCTTCCAAGGGGTTGGCCTCCTGCATCTGCCCTTGACAGCTCTCCACCACCCTCAACTCTCTGGTTTCCCCACAAACCTCATCTCTCCCCTCACAAACACTGACCTTCTGTGGCTTCACCCCAATTTACACTACTCGACTACTTGCTCCTTCAGCTGGGTTGCAAATAAAAGGCCTTCAAAATAGTCAAGCAACATCCAATATAACTTTCACGACAACTGAACTGCCTGAGCTCATGATGGCAGAGCTCCTTGCCTCTCATTTTGTAAGTAGCTATTGTTTAAAAATTAGCATAGTTTTGAATGAAACCAACATTTCAGGATGGGCAGTGGTGTGATGGCTCCATTACTGAAGGTGAAAAGGGATTCTGGACAACTCACTTCTCCTCTGGTCTGATAAAAAGGTGGAGGGTGGGAGAGACAAAAAGGAATTAAGAAATAGCCTTCGCAAACTACTGAAAAGATCCATACATCTGACATGATCCTGAACCAGGAGTGCAAAACTCAGAAATTCTAATTCTCAGACTTCAATGAGGGAGTGGGGGGAAGTCAGAACTTTACCTTTACTGTAAGGTAAGACTCAAAGTTTGTATTTTAAAAAGGACTGCTGTTATAACTTGACTGGAGACCAACATATGGAAAAGTTAGGCTTGCCCCTATGGAATAAAGATGGCAATGAAGATGACGACTTACAGGAGTGCCTTGCTGGTGAAAGGACTTCATTCTAATCTTAAGATTTTGGAGAGAAAGAATATCCCCATACAGTCTCAGGTTCCCGAAAGGACAGGATAAGGAGCATGAGGAGTTTTGATAATTTGTGTGGGGCCCTACCAAATTCATGGTTCATGTTGGTCAATTTCACAGTCATAGGATTTTTAAAATTGTCAATTTCACGATTTCAGCTATTTATATCTGAAATTTCACAGTGTTATAACTATGGGGGCCCTGACCCAAATGAGGGTTGGGGGGGGGGGGGGGGAGAGACATAGTGTCAGAAGGCTATTGTAGGAGGTTGTGGTATTGCCACCCTTATTTCTGCACTGCTGCTGATGACAACGGCACTGCCTTCAGAGCTGGGGAGCCAGAGAGTAGCGGGCAACACAAACGTGAAGGTCAGATGGTATTGGGGGGGGGGGGGGAATTAATCACTTTTTGGGAGAGAAGGAACAGTCTTACAGGTGGGCGACCACCCAGGGCCCTGTGGTCAGGAGGGTGCTGTGGTTCCCCCACACACATACACAGCCATCCCAAGGCGCCTTTAGCCCCCAAGTGCCAGGTCCGGAGCCAGGGAGGGGGTAGAGTTGAAGGCCAAGGGCACAGGAACCTTCGTAGAAGTGGGGAGCCACTGGCACCAGAACCGGGAGTGCTGGGGGCCATGTCCCCCCACACACTTTTTAACATGGGCATAGTTTGGGAATGGGGCAGTGTTGACCTCCCTCCCTACCCCCAACTGCAAGTCTCCGCAGCTACTCCCTGTGCACTGACCCCTCCCCTCATGCTGGGAAGGAATGAGGGCAGGAAGTAGGCAGGAGTGTGGAGCTTCCTGCAGCAGGAGGAGGTTCCCAGTGGTGGGACTGACCCAGTCCTGGGAGAGGCCTCTCCCCAGCCCTCCCAGGACTAGCAGCTGGAACAGGGCGAAGAGTAGGAGCCCCAGCTGGGGCGCCCCCAGCCCTGCCCCTCTTTGGCAGATTTCATAGTCCAGGATATGTTTCTCATGGTGAATTTGGTAGGGCCCTAATTATGTGTCTTCTCCCACAAGAATGAAGACAAAAGGCATGGTCACTAGAACGAAAAAGTGACCTGAAGTTTGGCTTCTAGACAAAATGGAATCTAATTTATATCATTTATGCTGTGCACTTCCAGGAGACATCTGGAAAGATACATACATACCAGTTTTAGGAGTCTGGCACAGAGAGTCCTGTCTGAGCTTCAGTTAGCCATTGTGTGGTTACCCTAAAAGAATATGTGCAGAGAGCTATAGCAGAATATTCATTAGTTGAAATATCCACATTACAGAACCCTCCATCTTCCAGTCAATGGTCCCTGCATAGCGACAGCATTTCAGGAAAGGCCAGATTGTTTCTGGTGACCTATTTAATGTACTTTGGATTGTCACAGTTACAGATCTTGGAAAGCTACAATGAGTTTTTACACAGAAATCTGTAGAGAATCTAATGTAGAAGATGTGTATGGAAAACAGCAGATCACCTGCAGCTTCCGAGAGACAGATGATGGGAACAAACACCAAGGAGTCCCCTTGCATTAAAAAAAGAGGCTTTATATCCTCTTCTGGGCCTCCTGCTAAATTATAATCTTAAGGGTCCCAGATACATGAGACCAAATGGGCCCAGCTCCTCAGGGGCAATCTTCTAGGGTTTTCTACATAGCACATATGTACTAGGGAAGGAGAAAATACGGCTGATATCAGAGAGGACTAAGAATCCATTCCCTCTTCCTTGTGAATCTGAAGTAGAACTTTCTTTTTGCATGCCAGAGACCCAAACAAAACAACACAGATGACAATGGACCCTGTGCTTAGACAACTTTTTGGAAAATTCAGAGGCAAAGGGAGCAAACAGCAAAACCTCAACCACCAGACTCTTGCTCCCTTCCTGTAAGAAGACAGGAAACAACCGTGGAGCAAAGCCAGGAGGACTGGGCTCCAAAATTCTACCTTATCCGGACTGGCTCCCTGGCTGAATGACAAAAGGAGAAGGAACATGCAAGGTATGTACAGGTAGAAGCTACAGCTCAGAAATGTATTACGTGACTCGATAATTGTCTTAGCCATTAGCACAAAGGATACTTCAGTTATTCAACAGACAAACTGGAAAGTTTGCTGAAAGTCTTTTCAAGACTAAGGGATGAATCCCCATTTAAGTTTGCATATACAGTAACTCCTCGCTTAACATTGTAGTTATATTCCTGAAAAATGCGACTTTAAGCAAAACGATGTTAAGCGAATCTCATTTCCTGGTAAGAATTAATGTAAATGGGCGGGGGTTAGGTTCCAGGGAAATTTTTTTCACCAGACAAAAGACTATATATATATATATATATATACACACACACACACACACACACACACACACACACAGAGTATAAGTTTTAAACAAACCATTTAATACTGTACATAGCGATGATGATTGTGAAGCCTGGTTGAGGTGGTAAAGTCAGAGGGTGGGATATTTCCCGGGAATGCCTTACTGCGAAATGATGAACTAGCAACCAGCTGAGCCCTCAAGGATTAACCCATTGTCGTTAATGTAGCCTCACACTCTACAAGGCAGCACGAATGGAGGGAGGAAAGAAAGCATGGCAGACAGAGAGAGAGAGAGAGATGCGCATTGCCCCTTTAAGTACGCTGACCCCACTCTAAGTACACTGCCTTTTAAAGCAGATCAGCAAGTTGAGACAAGCTGCTGCCAGGAAGATCCCTCCGTCCTGAGCCCTGTTGTGTGTCGTCCCCCCCTCTCCCCGCTGCTCTATGGAAATGGGGTAAGCGGGGTGCAGGAGCAGGGGGACACCCTTACATTAGCCCCCCCATTCCTCCCCCGCACAGCAAGCAGGAGTCTCCAGCAAGCAGCTCCAAGGCAGACAGCAGGAGCAGCACATGGCAGTGGGGGGAGGGACAGCTGAACTGCTGGCAACTGATAGCCTGCAGGGCAGCTGCCGTACAGGGAACATAGGGGGGCTGCCTGTCCACCCTGGTTCCAAGGCCCCACCAGCTAGCTCCAATGGGCTGCTCTTTCTGCAAGCAGTGGACAAAGCAAGTGGCTGCCAAACAACTTTATAAGGGAGCCTTGCACAACTTTAAACGAGCATGTTCTCAAATTGACCAATAATGTAACCATGAAACAATGTTAACCAGAAAAGGAGTACTTGTGGCACCTGAGAGACTAACCAATTTATTTGAGCATAAGCTTTCGTGAGCTACAGCTCACTTCATCGGATGCATACTGTGGAAAATACAGAAGATGTTTTTATACACACAAAGCATGAAAAAATGGGTGTTTACCACTACAAAAGGTTTTCTCTCCCCCCACCCCACTCTCCTGCTGGTAATAGCTTATCTAAAGTGATCACTCTCCTTACAATGTGTATGATAATCAAGGTGGGCCATTTCCAGCACATTTCCAGGGTTTAACAAGAACGTCTGAGGAATGAAGGGGGGGGGGGGGGGGGGAGGGAGAAACAAGGGGAAATAGGTTACCTTGCATAATGACTTAGCCACTCACAGTCTCTATTCAAGCCTAAGTTAATTGTATCCAATTTGCAAATGAATTCCAATTCAGCAGTCTCGCTGGAGTCTGGTTTTGAAGTTTTTCTGTTGTAATATCGCAATTTTCATGTCTGTAATCACGTGACCAGAGAGACTGAAATGTTCTCCGACTGGTTTATGAATGTTATAATTCTTGACATCTGACTTGTGTACATTTATTCTTTTACGTAGAGACTGTCCAGTTTGACCAATGTTAACCAGGACGACGTTAAGTGAGGAGTTACTGTATTACTGTGCATCAAGATTTGATTACACTCTGAAATATTCAACATATGAAAAACCACTGTGCAAAAAACCCTGAAACATATTAAATGAGACTATAGAGTAAGAGGCCTACATAGTGTATACCTACTTTAACTCAAACATGCACTTTAATTACTAAGAAATAGTTTATTTCTTAGGAGGTCAAATATTTCAATTTGTTTAGCAGGTCAAATATTTCAATTGCTGAACATTATAAAACAGAACAGCAGTCGGGGTTAACTGAAGAAATATTGTCTAGCAACAGACCGCAGAGGACAGCGTTCCCTTTACTGGAGACAAACTAAAGGCCAAGAACTGGTTAGTCTCATATGTCAGGACAGGCCTTTACTATTTTGTCTCTATCTTCTCATTGAGAAAAACTATAATGCAAACATCTGGATTAGTATAGATCTATTTGCACAATCAAGTCTTTTAATCTTAACACTGAATTAGTGTAAGATGCATGTGTCATGGAGAAAAGGATCAATAAAAAACAGCAGTATTCCCTCATTTAAGAGTTGTTCTGTCCTTTTGACATATACATAAAGTTATTATAAATTAAATACAAAAGATCATTACAAGGTACTGAATGTTAAGATTAAGTCATTTTGATCTAATTTCTCATTTTTAGTGCCCAAAATAAAAAGAAGTTATTTAAGACGAAGTTAAACTCTCTCTCCATTATTTTCAAAACTCAATTTATATCAAACCTTCAATAGCATCTACAGTACTTTGATGGGTTACGGTATCCTGACCCAACAATAAAAAAAAATGTATTTCATAATCATAACAACCATTGTGAAACTGCATGACGTGCAAGGCTTATAGGCTAAAACTTGTCTCTAATATTGCCCCATGTATGACTATGAGGAAACCCCAACACTGACACTATTCCACCAAAATGGCCCATTGCAGCAGAACGATCAAAAGGATTTAAAAGCATTTTAACTTGTGCTCAAAGTTATTACAATCAGATTATAAATTATCCGAACTTCCCATAAATTTCAGTGTCTAAGTGTAAGTGAAATACAGTACTATGAATTTAAAAGAAACAAGACAGCTGAGAAACATAATTAGCACTTAAGAACATAATAAAGCAAAGACTTAAAACGGATCATTCACCATGGCAATGAACAACTCTAAATCCTAGAACTCCTTATTTTATTCTCCTATTCTCTCATCCACAACAAAAAAAATCACACTTAGAATTTCCTAATTTGGTAAAACCTATGACTCAGAAGTTTTCAGTGTATAAACTCCAATTGCTATTGTCAATTCCCATCCCACTAATATAGGACAAAATGTTTTTACTGCTTTCTTTATTTACAGAAGAAGTTCCACATATTAAAGGGCATGGGGGGGGGGGGGGTGAGGGGGGAGGAGGGCAGGAAGGAGTATTAAATGGGATCTCCCATTCACCAAGGGTAAAATACCAAAATTATGGGAGAATTATGTCATCTGAAGAAAACACGTATATTTGTATTAATTTTCATATTAAAGTTCATGAGTAACTGCTACACTAAAATCATAATAGGTAGAAAACAGGAACAGAAGCAGTCAGCAGGAGATCTCATCAAGGTTTTAAAAGACTGAGGTTTCCTTGTTTCTTACTTAAAGACTTAGTGCTTATTAAATTTTATTTCTCTCTCCAACCAGGACCCACATGAAAAACTTTAGTCTTAAAATGATGCCTGACTTTGCAGGATTTAAATTGTCTTTAACCAAAACACAAAAACTGTTTATATTTCATGAGATAAACGAATGCTTTGGCTGACTATTTTATCTAGCATACTTTTATCTATTACTAATTTATTTTTGCTACTTTTAATTTATTTTAAACTACTCTCTAAAGGCTTCAAAGTGCATACAAACATTGTGTCTGACAAGTTGAACAAGTACTATAAAACAACAGTTTATACTGTCAAATTTTAGTACTGACCTACAGTAATTCATAGCTATAAACCTGGAGTTACACAGGATGCATGATAGAGCAAGTTTCTTGTAGCTCTAGCTCCATCTCCAATTATCCCTCCCACATAATCTGTTTTTGCTTGGCATTAGAGTGCACAATTTGCTCTCTTTAAACCTTTTGCTGGTAAAGTAACTGGCCCAATATTTGGACCAACAGTAGTAGTACAATGCACAAGACTCCAAAATAAATGAAATAAGCTTTAATAAATAAATTGTGCCAAAAGGCCTAGAAGCTGCTGGAGATTCACTGCTTAATTTACAGATGGCCAGGGGAACTATAGCAGAAGTTCTTAATCTTACAAAATTTACCAAAAGCTGGAGAGAGAGTGGGAACAGGAGTACAT
The DNA here is from genome assembly GCF_015237465.2 of Chelonia mydas. Lineage (NCBI taxonomy): Eukaryota > Metazoa > Chordata > Testudines > Cheloniidae > Chelonia > Chelonia mydas. The sequence continues at coordinate 156,637,057 of NC_057851.1, forward strand.
GTTCCAGACCCAGAACAAAATTACCAAGTCTATTCCAGAGATACCAGGCCCTATAGTGCCCTTCCAGAGACACACCAGTTGAGAGAAGTAAAGCAGCAGCTCTCAAGGGAATAGGAGTGCACCCTCAGAGCCCCCTGGACAATGATGATATCAGACTGACTTCTTCAATTCTAACTCTGGACATTACTTTCTGCTTGCTGATGCTCATTTGCACCAAGCTCTCCCTTGCTTATTAGCAAGTGCACTTGTCTTCAGATGCAACAGAACATTTACAGGACACCTTCTATCAAGCAGAGTAGTATTGAGATCTAAACGAAATAAGAATTTATAGGATCCAGGGACTCAGACCTATCTCTAATAAATATAGATATTAAGATTCAGACTTAAATACAGTACAGACATCCAGAGAAGAGACGGTAATGCCTAAATTGGTGTCCTAAAACCAAATGGGCTTTATGAAAAGGAAGAAGCCCTTATGTAAGATGAGAAAACTTCTACACGTCATACAGCACTCAGCTCTCTGGATGCAGAAAAGGCTTTTGATTTGGCAGAATGCCAATTTTTATCTATATGTGGTTTTGGGGGATACTTTTAGAAGTGGATTAAAATAATCCATAAAAATCCTGCATGATGTATCTAGGGAACAAATCAGACTAGTTTCTGGAATTAATCTCTATTGGAACGAGTCCATCATGCATACAGACAGAACCGAATCTGGCAAGACAGTCACATTACAAAATTGTGTGCTAGACACATATTCCAAAATTCTGGCATCCATAAAACATCCTGTTACTTAAACGTGCTCTTACTAACTGAACATATGTGAGACACCTGATCAAGCAAAAAGAGCAGATTGTGGTGATATATGAAATAAACAATGGTGCTTTCACACTCTGGCTGAAGAAGAATATATTCACATGTTGAGGCAAATATAACTGGAAAAAAAGAGTTGTCCATCCCTGAAATTCAAACAAATTAATGTAGGCAAGATATTAAAAAAAGAAAAAGCACAATATGAGTTTATACAGATTGTTTGAGTCTTTTCTTTTATAGAAGATTTTTTATTAATAAAAGCAAGGCAAAGCTACCTGAATTAGAGATTTTCATACAAGGGTTTGAAGTTTCAGCAATCAAGATTGTCTAGAATGTATAGTTTCATTACTATGATTTAAAAAGACAAACTAGATTAAGCTATTAAGTTATGGAGTACAGACTGTAAATATTAAGCAACAGCAAAAGAACAGAATAATACAGACAATAATTATTGGGTTGTAATGCTAATGAGATAGTACTACACATGCATTGTGTGGTTCACAGAATGTATGTTTCTCCACCTCTATCTATAATATGTAATATTTTCCCACATGAGAGTATAAAATGTAAGACAGCCAGATCCTCTTTCATACACATGATATGGAAATGCTGGATAGTAAAAATATTTTGGAAATCTATACGGAAATAAAAAAGAAAAAAATACTTGAGCTAGAACTCAAACAGGACTTAAGGACATGTATTGGGAGATGGTCTATAAAAAGGATTTAAAGAGGGAACAAGGAAGCCACAGTTTTTCTTGCCCTTTACATCAAAAAAAGAAACCCTATAGCCATGGACCCAAGGCAACAGGAATAAACTATTAGTAGAATATCTACTAATGAAAAATTTATGAGAACAGGGAGAGACAAGCTCACAAAAGATGGATAAAAGTAATATTATAACTTTCACAAAAAACAACAGAGAAATTGAAATCACTGGGACACTTCAATATGGACATAATCTTGTACTTACAGTACAGATAGTCAAGAAGAGCCTACGTAGACAACAATCAAATTACATCCTTTTTTCCTTTAGCTTTCTCTACTTATCTTCTGAGACTTTCTCTCCCACCCCTAGAAAACTGTCAGCTTCCCAATAAAAGACTAGTTTAAAAGTTTATATATGTATATTTAACTATTCATATTAAGGTATGGTTGTGTTTAAATAATTTTTAAAAAGGAAAAGGCTAATGAAATAACAAATGTACAATTAAATACTGTTAATTTTGTAACAAGATAGGTACTTATGTGTCATGGCACCAACTGAAATCTTTTATTGTAAACTACCTGAAATATCAATAAAATGTTCTTCCCTTAGTTATTTATTATCCTCTGCCCCTCTCCATCTCAGTCCCCGCACTGTGTTTCCAGCCTTGTACTCCCTTGTCCTGCTTGCTCCTTTCCATCCTTCCTTTTCTCTCTTCACTCATTTTCCCATTTTTCTTTTTTTTTTCCCCCATCCTTCCAACCTGGCAGAAACAGCAATAATACCAGGGGTCATAAGAACATAAGAATGGCCATACTGGGTCAGATCAAAGGTCCATCGAGCCCAGTATCCTGTCTACCGACAGTCACCAATGCCAGGTGCCCCAGAGGGAGTGAACCTAACAGGTAATGATCAAGTGATCTCTCTCCCACCATTCATCTCCACCCTCTGACAAACAGAGACTACGGACACCATTCCTTACCCATCCTGGCTAATAGCCATTAATGGACTTAACCTCCATGAATTTATCCAGTTCTCTTTTAAACTCGGTTATAGTCCTAGCCTTCACAACCTCCTCAGGCAAGGAGTTCCACAGGTTGACTGTGCGCTGAGTGAAGAAGAACTTCCTTTTATTTGTGTTAAACCTGCTGCCCATTAATTTCATTTGGTGACCCCTAGTTCTTATATTATGGGAACAAGTAAATAACTTTTCCTTATTCACTTTCTCCACACCACTCATGATTTTATATACCTCTATCATATCTCCCCTTAGTCTCCTCTTTTCCAAGCTGAAAAGTCCTAGCCTGTTTAATCTCTCCTCATATGGGACCCATTCCAAACCCCGAATCATTTTAGTTGCCCTTTTCTGAACCTTTTCTAATGCCAGTATATCTTTTTTGAGATGAAGGGACCACATCTGTACGCAGTATTCAAGATGTGAGCGTACCATGGATTTATATAAATGCAATAAGATATTCTCCGTCTTATTCTCTATCCCTTTTTAAGTGATTCCTAACATCCCATTTGCTTTTTTGACTGCTGCTGCACACCGTGTGGACGTCTTCAGAGAACTATCCACGATGACTCCAAGCTGCATAGCCTCTTTCTCCTCTTCTTCTCATCCCCACAGAGGAAAAAAAGTGAAACAGACATTGTCCAGGGAATACCATCTGACAATATAGGGGAACACCACTCTACCATGTCTTCCCACTCCCAACCAATGAACACACAGGGCTGCAGCCAGTGCCCTGAGTGCGTGCGGGGACTAAACCAATAAAAGGAGGCAAGAGGTAGCAACAGTGGGAATGCATACATGCAGTGCCTCGGGAACCCAATAACATCACCAACCACTAACTGCATGTCTTTTTTCTGGGCTTGACAATTAACTTCAGATTAAATGGTGTCAACTGGGTATGGGCATGGACAGGGTCATATTGTTATTTCAATTGCGGGTTTTTGTTTTTTAATTTGAAAATTATAAAAACTCCCCTTTCCTTATGTTTTGTACAGATTATATTAAATCTCTCCTATTTCTATTTTAACCCAGGATAACTAGAAATTTGGAGAAGCAGAGAGTTTAAACACCGGCAGAGAATAAATATTTAAAATATTTTTATATAAATAAAATTAAACTTGTCTTGTCTTAAAATTAAGGTTGTAAACTCTTTGGGGTAAGGTCCATGTCTTACTAGATATCCGTAAAATACCTAGCACAAGGGGGCTGCAATCCTCTCAGAGCATTTAGACTTTATTGTACTGTAATGTAACCACCATCAACATAGACGAGATGAGCATTACAACAGCTGTTTCAGAAATGGAAGGACAAAGCTGTAAGTGGACAGTGAATTAATACCTATGGAAGAAATAGAGCTAATAAAGCAATTGGCTGACAAATTGGAAAACATTGAGACAGAATTAATGCAGAAAGTAACATTTAAGAAAGCTAATAAAGCAATTGGCTGACAAATTGGAAAACACTGAGACAAAATTAATGCAAAAAGTAACATCTAAGAATGTGTTTACTTCTACAAGGCACTGAAGAAACAATTTTGAACAATTTGTTTGAACAATTGATTCCTTGTGGGCAGAGACAAACAGATCACCATCTCCGGAAAGAACAGAAGACAGAGAACACGAGACACCATATTACCACCAAAGAATCCAACACTACACACACACAAAAAACCTACCAAAGATTTAAAGAGAAGGAAACAATAGCTAACATTCCATCTATGTTCAGTGAAAGTAGGAGGAATTCATGGAAGTCAGGAACATAAAACAATTAAGTTTGGTTTCTCATACGTAGTAGCTAAAAATGTTACACAACTTCTATATGTCCATCTTCACATCCCCAGAAGCAGCAAAGCATTTTCTCAGCAGACTCTTCAGATTCAGAATCAATTTGAACCTTGCAGTTAATCTAAAATAGAAATTATATACCACTCACGCTATACATTACAGCTTTCCTATACAGAACATTTGAACCAGCTACCTTCACAATAGGGATTTGAATATCACAAACACCAGTTTTAACAAATGAGAACTTGACTGAAAGTAAGTAAATGGATCCAAAGGTATCTATTCTCAGCCTACCAAAATTCATCAAATCACTGTTAGTAACCTCTCCCGCACACCAATAATCAGCAGGTCAAGTTAAGTTATGATAATCATAAAACAGAATTAATTGTTCTAGGACAGTAAGAGAGATAAGTTTTTTTTAAAGTTATATTTATAGGCAATAAGCCCTTATTCCAGAAAAACTAACCTTATAATAAAATGCTGGTCAGTATACTACTATATTTGATGCTACCATGTCATAGCTTGAAATTTTTAAATGGAAGAAAACCAAGATATTTTTGAAATAGAATTACTGGAATCTCCAGAAGTTACACTGTTATCTTAAAATCTGAATTATACACAATCTGTCAAACAACTGTGCTACGACTAAAACATGACACTCTGAAAACCCTTTTTAAACAGCTTTTTGGAGAAAGAGGTACAGTCAGAGACAGGACTGCTCTTAACCTGTAGTTAGCTCAATGTGAGCAAGAGATGTATTTTTGTACTGAATTCACTTTCCCAAAAGGTGGTTGTAGATTGGGGCAGACAACTGGGTGAATGATGTGGTAGAGAATTTAACTTTGGTAGTAACCAACTGAACTTTCCACATGAAGGCAGTCTGAGGGTGGGGCAGAGAGAACACTGGTGAATTCTATTCAACACACAAACCACCACTTGTAGGCATTAGATCTTAATACATACCATTGGGCCATCTTACCTCTGAAATGTCACCAGTGAGTTATGTGGATATTATCAGGATTGGCAAGTTCAAAATGACCTCTTTTCTCTTACCTATTTGTAAAATGATTAGTATTTCCCCTCCAAAGTACCCACACAAACTAAACACCAACTTTTCATTAAAAAATGCAAACATCTCAATTCTCATGAATATGATAGTAAAAACATTTTCACACATGATTAAGAAACTACATTCACACTGCTCTGAAAATAAGAACTTATTTTTTAAAGTTCTTATTATACCTGTCTATATCCCTCAAAGATGAAAAAAAGGTTAACAGGCAACAAAACATGATAAAGACATGAGAAAAAAATTTAGGTTCTTAATACTGAGCACCCAAATTAAGAGTTCTACAAGACTGTCTTTCTGTTCTTACAAAATATCACAGCAGAACCTTCCCCAGCCAACCTTCTCTACCAAGCAGCAGAAAGACCCGGGGCTCTCTGAAGAAATCCAAAAATGAAACGTGACACAAAAACTGTACCACCTCTTCACCAGGGTGCTTGTGCCCAGCCCAGATAGCCACGGTAGAGGTATGCTGGGGAGAACATGGAAGTGGGGTGGGGAAAGTCACTGAAAAGAGAGGATAAGAGACCAACTGGGATGTGAAGGAGGAAAGGAGGTATAATTGAAGGGCAAAAAAAATCAACAGAAAGCAAAAATGATGAAAAAAAAAAATTCTGAACAGAAATCAAAGACTTATAGGAAAAGGAGCAAGAAATAAGATAGGGTTTGGCGGAAGATAATGGGCTGTGAGAGTGCAAAAGACATGGGTAACATAGCTAAGACTAGAAAAAAAAATCAGTAAAGGAATGTGGAAAAAAGCATTTAACAACCATCCAGTCTTATTATTTAGCTGTTGTTTACAGTGCCACTGGGCAAGTGTGGCACTTCAGAGAACAAAAATGTAGTCGTTGCCCCAAGCAACTTGCAATCTAGGTCAGATATGACATGACACCACAAACCCTTACTTCTCAGTTGCCAAGCCTTCCTGTTTCTCACCCAGGTAACAGATGACAGATTTTCACTTGGAAAATCTGGTCACCCTCTGCATCCCCCAGGTCTTCAGGGTTAGGGAGTAAATCTCTGTGGTAATTAACAAGAAACAGTACCAGAAAGCTGTGCTTTAGCAACCAGCAGCAGAGGCAGAAGTCACCCTTAGACTTTGCTGGGAGAGGTTTTACACCCTGTAACGCTGAAGTGTTAGGACCATTTGGAAGCTGAAGCTACTGCAGAGAACTGCAACCCACCTAAGTGGAGTTGCAAACAGAGTACTTTAGACCACTTCTCTGTGATCTGCACTCATGTCTAGTAAGTTTCCAGGTGGAAAGCAAGTTGCTAGTTTTAACTTATAAAGCCCTAAATGGATGCTTACATGAGAGATCATCGCTTTTCCCATGATATATCATCACAGTTGTGATTAAAGACCAATATGTGGGATAGGCACCCACAGTAACAGATGAGCACCTAATGCTGTATTGCAATAAGCAAAAATTATATATAATCCCAAGAACAAAGAGGAACCCAAGTGGTTTTGTTGCTGCATCATTGTTCTCAGTGTGCCCTGAATGTTGGAGGCAGTCACTTGAAATGAAGCAGGCAACTGGGCATTAGATTATTATGCATGAAGGATCTGAAGTGGGCAATTACAGGTAACAAACAGTGTTGTGGGTGACAGAAGGAGTGTCCCTGTTAAGTGCATGGTTCTTGGTATCTAGCAGAATTATGAATTTTAGTTCCCAGGTTTGTCAATGTTTTTCCTGATGCAATCAACGTAATGAGCTACTGTATGGTTTTGTCCTCTGAAGGGTGTCCACTCAGACTATTCTTTCTTACGACAGTCAGTGGGGACATTGGGGTTGGTGTAGTCTTTGTTGTGAAAGAATTCCTTAATGCAGAGTCAGAAGAATTCTTCTAGTTCATGTTAGTATGTTATCATATTCTAAGTTGAGGCAGAAGTTCACTCCATTGGAGAGTACAGAAACCTCCATTCTGATTAGAAGTAGTCTTTGATGATATTGGGATGTCATGTAGTGTCCATATGATGGGTCACCTGTCTTGGTTTCTCCTGCAGGTGGCGTTCCATTGGCTGTGAAATGGTTATATTTGGTTCCATGTTTTGTTTTTGTGTTGGACGGCTATCAAGCTTTTTTTTTGGTTTGGGTTTCCTGCATGATCTTCTAAGTAGGTTTCCTGATGTGTTTCTGGAAACAACTAGTTAAAATTTGACAATTTTTATGTTTAAGTTTTCCAACTCTAAATATTTTTATAAGTTCCTTATGAACCATTATTATTAGCAGCATGAACCTTTTAGTAAGTCGTGTAAAACATAGGTTTTCTTAAACAAACATCATTTATAAAATTACACAGAGTGCTCTATGAAAAGTGTTTATGCTGGTTAGTTAGAATTTCTGTATCCTAATGGAATATGTTATGTCACAAAATTGGTTAATAATTAGACATGCACATCTCTCTCAAATAGTCATTTGGCTGACAGTCTGGAGAATGCAGTTTTGTTGAGAACGCCACTTGTAATTATTTTGGATAAAAATGTATATAGGCTAAAAATGAATTTCTAAATACCAAATAAGAACATAATCAATAGGAAGTGTGTGAAAAACCACTTTATTGTTCTTAATTTGGGCTCAGGATTTACATCACAGAGACTGTAGTCTTGCCACAGTAAGGGTGGAGCTAGCTTTTTGTTATAAGCCCATACGTGGCAACTTTTTCCTGTCCAACATTTTATAAGTAAGGGTAAGTGTAAGATACAGTCACCAATGAAACCACCACCATAGCTGGGGACTCAGTTACAACACAATAATTCCCTGATATTGTTTAAAAGTTTGGTCTTACCATAGGAATGAACTGCATTTAACTGTGCAACTTGCTGAAGTAAAAGGGTATTGCACTGTTCAGGAATGCTGTTACAATGCAGTCTGGTCCTTTTTATCTTGCAAGAGAAAACTGTGTTTTAACTGTGAAACAGGATAACTATGTTGTATCCAACTAGTCAGATATAGCAGTACTTACAGTGTAGATTTGAGCTAAAAGAAAAGGCATCTTCAGATAATATGGAAAACAATCTTTCCTTCTCCCAATAGGAGTGCACTCTGTCCCTATTTTAATACAGTTTTAAATAAGTGATTAAGTAACATGCAAACAGTTGAGACTACCCTAACTCCTTAGGAACAATTCACCTATGTGTCGAAATCGTTACATTGCCCTAGGATTTAGCAAACATGGCCCCAATCCCACAAAGATTTATGAATGTCCTTAACTTTATGCCCTCCAAGCACTTACAGGGCACATGGACTACTTCCAGGGGCACATGCCTAACTTGGTGCCAAGTCTTTTCAAGATCAGAGCTTAAGTTACAAATACCCCATGGTATTGCATTCCTGAGTTGATGTTCTCACCTAAATTAATCTTTGAGCTTTAATTTTCTCACAATCCATGAGCTCAGACCATCCTAAGTTTAACACTAAAATAATTGAGACTGAAAGTTAAATCTTTCTAAGACCCTATTTTCAGTCAAAAGAAAAGGAGTACTTGTGGCACCTTAGAGACTAACAAATTTGAGCATAAGCTTTCATGAGCTACAGCTCACTCCGATGAAGTGAGCTGTAGCTCACAAAAGCTTATGCTCAAATAAACTGGTTAGTCTAAGGTGCCACAAGTACTCCTTTTCTTTTTGCGAATACAGACTAACATGGCTGCTACTCTGAAATCAGTCAAAAGCAACATTCAGCAACTGAGAAATACATGATACACATCAAAAGTCTTTAAACAGTCAGAGTGGACTCATTCATTGATAACAGCAGCTTTTTTGGATACTGTCATTCATATCGAAGTATATTGCACAAAGTTTCACAGCCATTTAAAGTCAAACTATGTACAGTAAGCTATGTCAACTATATTCTTGTGACAGAGTATAGGGTGAAGAGAAGTGCCAAAGCCAAGGAATAAGAACAAATATAAGAATCAGAACTGGATAATTTTATTAGCAAGAGAAGATCAGAAAGAAAGTCTCAGGGCCATAGAAAAAAAAATTACAGATAGTGACACTGGGAATAGGACCTACTATCCAAGAAAGTGAGAAAGGAGGGTTGGGGGGAATCTCTTGAGAAAATTAAAGATGAAATTGAGATTGAAAGGGAGAAGTAGAGTAGTAAAGAAATTACAGTTACAAATGAGGAGAGGTCAAAACAAAATAAAACACTTATTCAAAGATATTAAAATTGCCATTAATTACTCTCTCTCTAGCTCTTGGAGGGCTAGGATAAACACAGCTTCCAAGTAGCAGCCTTCTAACAACAGTCCCATCCAGCAAATCATCAAGGTGGCTCACTGGATGGGACTCTCAGTATTACAAAATACAGATGTTTCACTGAATCCAAACTTATGGGGGACAATGAGGGCATGAGGGGGAAGCATTTTTGGAGCACTACAGGGGGAGGCTATTATCAAGGCACAGATCATTCCCCTGACCTTCCCTGTGTTCGTGAGGACATTGGGGAGGTGGGGGGGGAGAATGGACAAGATAAACCAATATTGATACAAAGGGCAGAAATGTGCCTCTTTCCCCTTCCCCTCACAATATCAACTAAACTCAGAAGTAGAAGCAGGGCCCTGGATGATAGTAGTGTTGCCAACTCCATGGCCGAGTCTCCCCACTGACAAAGAGCAGGATCTTGGCAAAGGGAGGAATAGGCTCAGCATCTGAGCCTGTAGCTTCACGCTAGCATCTACATCCACAGACCCACCTCTTTGTCAAGCATGTTTTGATGCAGACATGAACAACTAAACACATGTCATAATGCTTCCTTCACAATATGCTTCTACTAATTCCATATCTAATTAAAAATGAAGTTAGATATTAGATAGATAAGTGAAATTTCAGTGTTTTCATGTGAAACTGGTATTTTCTTTCATATACGTTTAGAGTCTTCATATCCTATACTCCTCAATTTATTGAGTGCTGTAAAAAAAGATGAGAATATTCTCTCAAAGATAAAATAGAAAAGATGTCCCCTATAATGTATATTTCCATATATTCTTCAACTTCTGAAACTACAATTATTTTTTCTAATATGCCTTCACTTTTATGAAGTAAACTTCCCAGATTTTTTTTGAGTGTCCATTTCCCCCAAATTGTTAGAATCCACTTACGCTTCTTAAAGGTGATGGTTAAGTGAATCTGCCAATCATGAACTGTTCCTGAAGAATAAGTGATTATTTTAAATAGAATGGAGGAAATTCAAAGGATGACTTTTCATCTTCTTGTGCAGAATATCCTCTAGAGTACACGGAGAATTGCTCACTATGAAAGGAATATATGAACTGTAAAATTTGTAATCCTTTGTAAATTGAACAGCTCTATGTTCTCTTAGGGGGGTGCCTGTTTTATTCAGTAATTCAGTGAAAAGTTTTTATCCTGAAATTTCTGATGAGACCTAAACTGCACATTTATTATCCATGGACATAGGTGGCAAATGTGGTTTCCAGAAAGTACCTATCTTGTAGCAAGTCTCAGAACTCATAGGTGAGAAACAACTGAAGACGCTAAAGGTCAAGTGTATATCCTTTATAGATGAGTTTTTGAAAAACTCACTAGTTCATGTATTTTTTTCCTAGAGCCATACATGTTGCTGTAATAGGTACTCTAAAATCTTCTGTTGCTTCATAATTCTTCCTCAAGATATTACCCACCTATCAGATAACTCTTTATATCAGAAGTTCCCTCTATGAAGATACTTTTAGCTAAGAAAGTTACAATTAATATACTGCCTTACAGTAACATAACAATATGCTCTCTCTCTCAACAGATGACTTCTGAAAATGTTTAATCTCAGTTCATATAGAGGAATTCTCATTATGTATTTATTATATCACCCAGTACAGAACAAAATGTGATACTTACTTGGGGGAAAAAAACACTGATTAAGGAAAAAACATTTTTGTCATCTGGCTGAGCATTTAAAATTGTAATAGTCTACAGTCTAATAGTCCCTTTTCACCAATAGGTTCAAAACATTCTGCGTTCTTTGGTCTCTTCATCAGAACTTTGAGTCAGATTATTTCCCTATTAAAATGCTATTCGGGATGTGCACACACACAGCTATCACTTGCCTGACAAGAAAAGATAATAACTATGTAACCCTGGTAAAGACAAAGACATTTGAGTATTGTGTACAATTTGGTTCACATCATTAACAAACAAAAAATCTGGAGATAGTACAGGGAAGGGTGGGAAACATAAGAAAGTTAGGATAAATGACCAAAGAGGAGAAAATAAAGGAGTTTAGAAAGTACAGTTTGAAGAGAGAGACACACACAGACAGACAAAGTACAGTATTACTTAACGGTTTGCAGGACTAGCATTTGGAAGAGGGCATAGACGCCGACTGTGCAGGGCTGGAGCACCCACAGGGAAAAATTAGTGGGTGCTCTGCATCCACTGCCAGCCAAGCTCCCCCACCCCACCCTCCTGGCGCCCAACCTACGCCTCCTCCCCTGAGCACACCATGTCCCCGCTCCTCGGCCTACCTTCCAGCACTTCCCACTCCCAAACAGCTGTTTGGCGGCGTGCTTGGAGGGAGGGGGAGAAGCGGGAACGTGGCGCGCTCAGGGTAGAAGGTGGAAAGAGGCGGGGCCGGGATTTGGGGAAGGAGTAGGAATAGGGGCAGGGAGGGGGCAGAGGTGGAGTTGGGGCGGGGCTGGGGGCAGAGGGGGCTCGAGCACCCACCAGCAAAAGCAGAAGTCAGTGTCTATGGAAGAGGGTAACTTACAGTAGCACCATAATGAGCAGAAGTAATGTGTGTCTCAAGATGACAGATATTAGAAAGCATGTAATAATAAATCTATTCAAATGAATCAGCTGAGGTGGTAGTTGAGATCCTATCACCATGTTTCAAATAGACTATATAAGCAAGGCCTGCTTAGTTTACCATTCAGTAAAACCACAGTTGCCTTATTTCCACTCTTTTTACAATGGAATAAGTGTTTTTTCTCTCACCTGTCTATAATCAGCCATCTTTAGCAGAGGCACAATGCTAAGCTCACAGTAAATATTACAAATGACGTTTTTTAGGATTTTACAGTGAGATAATCCTAATGTGCAAATTATCTCACTGTAAGAGAGATTTTGTTAACATTGTTTACTGAATAAACAACAGAAAGCAGAGAGAAGACCTTAGTATGAAGATCTGCACGCATATGCTTCTGGCACTATGAATAGGTGGTTCTAAGAGCACTACTTCTCCCTCTATCATCCATCGAAGAAGGAGAAAAGATCAAAGAGCATAGCAGAGCACCTGAGCCTCACGTAGAGAGCGCTTCCCAAAGAGACTACTGCCAAACAGACCAAAGCATGCATAATCACATTTTGAACATCTACACAATCTATTGTGAATGCTGGTTTATTTTAGCTTTTCAACTGGTCAGATTTGACATGAACAGAGCAGACTGATTTAAAACAAAGCAATATTCTCTCTCTGTCTGCAGAAGAGGCTACTGCTGTCAAAACCTGGCTTAGCACTTCAACAAACTCTGGTTCCAAGTACTCAGTCAACAGTTTAATGGCTTGACTTTCTTTAAAACTTTGCAGCAAACATATACTGCTTAATATTAATGTTTTTAATTTAAATGTTAATACATTACAGTAAGTTTAGACTTAACATAGGTTGTCATCCTTTTCAAATTTATTTTTAAATAGATTTTTTAAAACAAAAATAATTAAGAAAATTAATTTAAATACAAAAAGACCATTTTTTATTTTTAAAATATCATTGATTTTTATCCACTCTGCTTGGAAATACCACATTTTTTGTTTTATTTATTTGTTTTCCCCCTTTCCTAATTCAACCCCTGTAGTTACATGATGAATATTGAACCCTAGACCGCTGACAGTTTAAAGCTCAATACCTCAGGACCCAACAAGGCTAGAAACAGGAGACTGTTATTTTTGGACTGGATACAGCTCTTGCCCTTAATAGGTTCAGAGATATTGAATTTCACAAGTCCAACCTTAAATATGGAAAAAATATTTTGAATTATTAAAATTCTAAAATTAGTTACAATCTTTTCTCCCACTAAGCCTTGAAAAGTGGACTCCCTGGAACTAAGGCAGCACCATTTTACATGTGGGAAACGTAACATGCTGTAATACTGACAGAAGTGTTTAAAAAGACAAGAACATTTTTAAAACCTTTTCTCTGTATGACGTATAGCGAATACACAATGGTGTTGTGTGGTATAAAGTTTTTATCGGTGCCGGTATCGGCACTCATGAGTAACAAGTGTCACCCAAACTCAAGCCAATAAAACCACAATATTCACTGCCATGCAGTCATCATCATATTCTGTATGCACAAATATGTACATATTTGTGTGTGTTTTTTAGAAACAGTCCATTTCATTCACTACTAGCATGCAATCACTGTTGGGGGAGGAACAATGGAAGCTGTTCAAACAATGCAAGGACATACGAAGTAACAGTTTAAGTCACAAAATTAAGAACATGAGATAATTCAAACAGAAATGTAGGCTTACAGAATGAAATTACTCAACAGTATATTTAATGTATTCATCAGGGTTACAAAAAGAAGTAAATAGTTATTTTGCTATTAAAATACATCTGTTTCTTCAAATCCTTTGACATTTCTTATGCTAGCTTCAAGTTTTAAGTTCTTTTCTTCAATGATGGGGGTTTTTTTGTAGTTAAGATATTGGATGGGAACTCAGGAGATCTGGGTTTAATTTCCAGCTCTGCCACAGACCTCTTGTGTAACCCTGAGCAAGTCACAACCCCTCTATGCATGTGTTCCCTCTCAGTTGCTTGTATGTTGTATCCCTTTTTCACCCTTTGTCTGCCTGCTCTGTTTACATCTTGATTCTGTAAACACTTGTGCATGATCTCAGCTCTATGCATGAGTAGTCCGAATTAATTAAATGGGACTGCTCATGTGCTTAGAGTTCAGCTGTGTTAAGTGTTTCCAGGACTGGTGCTTAAACTGTAAGCTCTTCAGGACAGGGACATTATTACTATGTTTTTGTATGGTGCCTCACATAATGGCCCAGTCTCTGTTGGGCCTCTGTGTTTTACTGTAATAATAAATAAGAATTTGTCACCATTAATAACATCTCTTACTCTTGCAAAACAGAGCTACAAGATCTTAGGTGGTCACAGATGTTCCACTATATGTACTGCGTGAATGCTTAGTACCAAAATTGAACTAAGGTCCTTTCTTATAACAGAAGTTTCATATCTACAGTCTTATTAGTTTAAAAGACCAGTGTAGAATGAAATATTATTTTAGGTTCATTTCTATGGATTAACTGGAACATATTAAATTATTGTAATATGTTGTTTTAAGTTTGAATGCTACTTTCTCTTTTCATTAACATCCTTCATTTTGTAACTCTCACATATAGTATACAAAACAAATATAAAACAGAAGTGGATTCTGCAATACCACTCAACCACCTAAGCAGAAAATGCTGTTGACAGTTCTGTATTGATCAGTGTTGGTATTTGTCTGCACTTATGAGTAAATTAAATATGCTTGCGTAATAAGTTTTCCACAGTATTTCAATCAACATTAGCAATCTTCTTAAGATTTCCCATATGAAGTACTATGAAATCATTTATTATTCATTCATTTAGTGGGTTAAACAGATACTTGAAGATTTTTAGAGAGACTTCCCATACTATTCAGGCAGTTTTTTTTAATTCAAGTTGTATCTCATAACTTATACTACTTGTTTTTTTGAAAAAGTTTGTTTAGGTTTTGTATTCATCTTTACTGAAGACAGTGAAAATAACTAGAAATTTACCACAACAAACGTGAAACTTTTTGGTCCTCACACATTACCACAGCACTGCAAAGCTGGAGTTCTAAACGGTGCAGGGAACACTTGGATGTAAACATAAATGTTTCCACTTTCAAAACAATCAATTTTATTAAGTGTTTAAGTATTTATAAAATAACTCAAAAATCTAAACCATTCTGCACACAAAGCGTTTTGCTCCTGATTAGTACTGAAGAATTACAAAGCCTGTTGACTGCAGTAGGAGTTTCAAGTGGTCAACACTCTGGAACAGGGTGAAAGTTTTCAAAATGAACAAGAGCAAGCCATGACACTTGAAAGCTAGTAAAGAAAATGTATTTACTTCAACAAAAATATTAATCTGTTCTACTATCATCTACTGCTTCTCACAATCACAATGATACAAGTGCACATCAAAGTGAAGGAAAATCATCTGTCTTGGTAGGACAAATAATTTTAGAACAATGCATATCACTGTAGGATTTACAAGCTGATGCACAGAAAAATCTACTCAATATTTTACGTGTAAACAGCCTTCTATTGATTTACCACTATAGTATGAATCATGCCATTCCTACTTGATCGTGTCTGGTTCATTGCCTTAAAGGTTAATTGTAGCCCAGCTGAATTTAACTGGGCAGAAGCCTATTACAGTGAATGTGAACATATGTCCTTCGACAAAAGTAAACATTTTCTTTTAAAGTTCGCACACAAAAAACCCTAAGACTCATCTAAAAGAAAAAAAAATTCCGCAACTGTCCTCTATTTCACAAGGATGCAAAATTAACCTACATATGACATATACCTTTCAATGAAGCGACCTCAGAATTATTTTACAGATATAATTACTGCACACGTTTGGTCATATTTATGTAAATGAAGTTGAAAATAGCAGGACAGGAAACCTGCCTTGCAAAAAGTACTATTTTAACAATTTGTAGTTTCTTACCTTGGTTTCCCTGGGATACCTGCCAAAATTCTGCCTAATGTGCAATATCCTACCTGGTTACAAAACTCAAAATTGACTTTGAGACAGCCTCAGTATTTAGAAGACCTTTTTGCTAATTATCTAGCCTGAGAAGACATCACGCAGTATTATTCTTCACAGCATTTAATTACAAGAAAACCACCTACAGTTAAAATTGGAAGTTTTACTTTAACATTGGACTGAGAGACTACCAAAAAAGTTCATTTACGAACTGGGGAAGTGAAACCATCGCTATAAATTAACTATATATGGCAGTAAACTTTTTTGGGGAGAAGGAAGATATGGAGAAAAGAATCAAAATTGATTCTGTAGTTAAAATGGAAGAAAAACTATTAAGCTATTTTATAGCATGTACCTCAAACTTCCACTATAGGGAAGGTTATAAAATAGTTTCCATTTTAACTTCTTGTTTTCACATGCCCATAACATTCCAAAACATTCACCTTTTGCTCTGAATCTTTTCACGCTTTACCACTGCCCAAAGGGGTATATTATATAGGGCAGAAGACACCAGACCATTTTAAGAGAGTTTTAGCAAAATCCCTCCAGTGATTCTGAAATCGTGGAGAGAAGAAAAACAAAAAATCTGTACTGTTAAATTATAGCCACATATTTAAAAAAAAATAAAAACAATGGCTAAAGGATAAGGGCCAGAGTTTGAAACTTGGCACTGACTGCATTGAGCAGTGTTTTTTGGTGAAGGGAGGTGGAGGAAATACATGCTATGCAATTGAAAGATCACTTCTGAACACTGCCCACGAAACCAGTCTTTTTGGGACATCATGGCACATTCTACCAGCTTGCCCTGATCACCGAACTGATATTCTTAAATTACTGCTGGGACAATTTGCATGAAGGATATTTTGGGGCTTTGTTTGCACTTGGAAAATTGGTGGGGAGAGGGAGGAATTGTGCTTGCACCAGTGAAGCTCCTTCATTATTACCTGTGGTGGAAACTGTAGCGAAGACCAGGCTTACACATTTTCACTCTCATTGAACAGCTCTCAGAGATCAGTAGTAAAATCGCTTTTGCCCTGTCTACACAATAGCTTCTGCTTACAGACATCAACTAGTGCAAAACACAAAAAACAAAAGAAAAAAAACCACTTCTAACTTATTACAGCATAAACACTCCCTTAAGTTTTACTGAAACTTCAAACTCTTCAAAAAGACTCAACTTCCTTAACTTCAGGGTCAGAAAAAAATCATAAATGCAAATACAAACAGATCAGTCTAATTTTGCCAGATTTTACAATATTTTACAAATGCTGTATTTTCATTTAAAGGGAAAATTAAAGCTCAATCTTTTCTGTTGTTCTATCACCATTAAAAACGTATAGAAAACTGACTCCATATGAACAGCAGCAGCACAGGGAGGAACTTAACCCATTCACAACAAAGTGTTAACTTCTAATAATTTTACCATTTTAAGGCTCCCAATTTATTCTTTGAAAAGGCAAATTAGTTTTCCCCTTTTTAAAAAAGACAAAGGTATTAAATTCAAAAAGCTACATTAATGCAAATTAGGTCTGCACAATTAAAATCACAATGTAAAAAAAAAGTGAAGGTCTCAACAGCAATGATAATTTGACAACATTGCACATATTTAGTATTTTTCTTGCTTTTCTGGTTAAATGTGTAACCAATCAGTATTGGTTGTAAAATTACAATTTTCAGGATGTGGAACACAAGCAAATTCATGTTACAGTTACATATGAACCTTAAAACCCACAGAGTCAGGAAATAAAGTTAAAGTCATGTGTGGAGATTTTTTTCACTTGCTTTGCCGAAAACATTTTCTTTTACTTAATAAGAAATCAAAATGTCATTTGACAAAAGAATAGCCTGAAAAAGACACGAACTTAAGAACAGAAATATGAGATGAATTCCTTTAACAGAGAAGTCAGAAATTAAACCTTTATTCCATATGTCCCATTAGTAGCCGTATACATTTTAAATTAAAAGTTAAATTCAAACTGGTTGACATAGTTTTGTAAAAAACAAAGATGCTGACCTACATTTAAAAAGGTATCACACATTCCATCTATATTCTTCTTCCACAACACTGTGTCTCGACAACTGGTTTTTCCCTACAGCATGGAAACCCATTCTGTGGATGCAACAATACTGTACAACTTTGACAGAAGCAAAAATCATCTCCAACAGAAGGATAACACAACATTTTATGTTCCCACCACCTAAGCCATGTATGTAGTGGCACACTTACATACAGAGAAAAATAATCTGACATGGAGATGATATGGCCAATATTCACACCTCTCCATCAAATTGTGGAGAAAAAAGATGCAGCGTACTTTTGAACCGGCAAAGCTCAGAAACCAGGCCATGCTGTTGCTTAAGGCACTGGAGAAAAGAATTCTTGTCAGGATATTTTCTCCCACGCCCCCTCTCCCCAAACCAAAACCATATGTTCTTATCATGTAAAGCAAATCCAGACAATAAAAATATTCTAACTATAGCATAGTTAATATACCCAATTAACCCATCCCATGCTGTCCCCTTATCTTCCTCACCCCCACTTTCAGTTTTATCCTTCTCCTCAGGACAATTTCAGTTCCTTGGTGCAAAATAGCCAGACTTCATGTCAGTACTTTGTCTGGGTCGCTGCATTTAATTGACTAATCTGCTTATTCCCTGCTAGCCATTTGTACAAGGCTGTCCAATTAACCCCCAAAGAGAAATTAAAACTCAGGGCATTATTGGTATCTAATAAGTTAATATCCTTATCTTCATGAACCAGAAAATAGTAAATCATTGGGGGAGGAGGCGAGGTTCATGAGATTGTCACATTGCATGCACACTGTTGTACAGGTGACCTTTGAGTATACTTTTCCTGCTGCACAATTTTTTCCAATCCAATAACACAAATAATTTTTCCCATCATAGTACTTCAAGCTACACACACTATTCCTGAGGGCATTCTGCGCCAAAACATTTAAATTCTGCACACAATATTTTAAAATTCTGCAAATTGTATTTGTCAAATGAACGTGGAGGCTCCAGCATGGCACTGTGGAGTACAGGCTACTGATTGCACAGAGATTGGAGATCACTGTGCAGCTTCCCACCCCCTCACCCCCACCCCAGGGACACAGACTCAGCGGTGAGGCTGCACCCAACGCTCACACAGCGCAAGGACCCGGCCTGCCCCAGAAACACCCCAGGGTCCCGCCCCTCCATGTGGGCAGGCAGGCTCAGCAAGGCAGAATCCAACAGTGTAGGGGCTTAATGTTGGGGGATCCAGGTGTGGGTTGAGAAGGTTCTGTGTGGGGCAATCTGGGTGTAGGTGGCTCAGTGGGGGATCCAGATACGGGCAGAAATCTGGATGCACAGGGGCTTGTTGGGTGGTTCTGGGTGCAACGGTAATGGAACGCTGCAGGGGAGGCCAAGGGGAAGGTGGTTTGGACTCAGCAGCAGGGCGGGGGGGTTGAGTGTGGGGGGGGAGAGAGCTTGGCAGGGGGTTTTGGTTGTGGGGAGCTCAGTGGGGGAGGGTTCAGATGCTGGGGGAGTGGGGCTCAGTGGGGTGGGGATCCACTGTAGCTGGCTGGGGCTCAGTGGGGTGGGGATCCGGGTGCACAAGGCTCATCAGGGTGGTGCAGGGGGAGTGGGGTTCATCGGGGGAGGGTGAGACTCAGCGGGAGGGTCTGGATGCATGGGGGTTGGGCAGATGGGGGAGCAGCTCCCTGTACAGGAATCCGTCACCCTGCAGCTGAGGAGCAATGGGTGTAGGAAGTGGGGGCGGGGTGGTTTGCAGAGCTTCCTGCAGCAGGGAGAGAAATCTGGGGGTGGGTCTGACCTGGCCCTGGATGCTGTGCAGGGGAAGAGGAAGTCCCAGCCTCCCCAGCCCAGCCAGGACTAGCAACTGAGCCCGGCGCAGAGAAGGAGCCAACAGCCCGGTCTTCCCCAGTCCTGCCTCTTGTCCCACAGTAATTTACCTCTCTGCCATCTACCCTGGGAACTCAAAACATACTGCTGGGGAGGGTCACATGACTGTTCTTATGGCTTCCCTTTGCTTCCCTGCCAGAAAGTCATTTTTCTACAGGAAAGCAAAGAAATATGCGGGGGACATAAATTCTGTGCACGTGCAGTGGAGCAGCATTCCCCCAGGAGTAATACTCAAGCCTTCACCGTCATCAAAAAGGCATCCCACCTGCCTCTCCAACTACCGTGTTCTCTCATTCAACCTCCAAGCTTTAGGGGAAATCTATCAAAATTCATAAAGCCACCTTCTTATTCTCCTCTCTATCCCTTCTTAAAACACCTCTCTGCAATCAATCTACCATTAGGTCGCAATTTTTTCCACCCGGCATTAGTTAGACATGAGGCAAGCTGCAACTTCTATTTTTCTTCTCAACTCTGTTCATTTTGTTATCTCATCCTTCCACTCCACCCCATCCCCACACTATTTTATGCATTTGTTACACGCTGCATGACACCTACAGTGCAAGCTCTCTGGGGCAGCGACTGATATCTTTGTTATTTGTCTGTTTAGTACACTGCACAATGGGGCCCTGATCCTTGGTTGCATTTCCTACGTGCTACCATAACACAAACAACACTAAAAACATCCAAAAGAGTTCAGCTGAAGTTGACTATGGAATTCCAAAGAGTTCCCAGACTGGGAGGCTAAGTGGCCTTTACGTCAGGAAGATGACTAAAGCCATTACTAGCTTTACCAAAGCAAGCAAGAAAAGGCCAACCTCCACCATCACCCAACATTTTATCTTCTGCAAAATAAAAAAAACCAAACAGACCTGGAACTTTACAATAAATAAGGAATGGTATTTATAATTACAAACTTATTTGTCCTCTTTTACCTTTACCTCAACTAAATCATTTTCCAACTATACCACATGATGTGACATGACATGAAGGGGCTCACTTCTCTTTGACATGTGTTACAGATCAATTGTTCAACAGTAAGGGACAGATTAATTATATTCATGTATATTTTTTACACGTGGGCTATGGTTAGTATGGCTTGTTATGTCAGTTAAGTTTCACTGAATTATGTACATTAAAAAATTCAGATACAGAACAATTAAGTTATACTAATTAATGTAACCACATGATCTTATTTCTGTTACCTTTGTCCTCCCTTCCCTACCGCCTCTCTCTTATTTCGTATTAGCCTGTGAACTCTTTGGAATAGGCACTATATCTGCCTGTGTGTTTATAAAATGCAAAGCACAATGAGGCCCAAATCTTAGTTAGGGTCTTTGTGTACTACTGCAATATAAATAAAAATGTATCTTTTTCCCCACTCACTTCTCCCTCCAGTTTCCTAATAATCATATCTGCCTACTAGAAACTGTATGTGTAAACATAAGGCCAGATCTTGTATGTTGTCTCCATTCTTCCTCCTACCCCTTCCATTACTATCCTAATAGCTATTAATGATAGGCACTTTCTAGACATATTTGTTTTAGGTTTCTGTCCCTGTATTCTGTACCCCACACAAAAAAAGTTTCATATTTCGTATACCACCACTGTGTATATCTATAAAATGTCACCACTGGAAAGGAACATAAAAGATATTTATATACATAAAGTCAAATCTTTTAAAACTTTTCATTTACCCTGCCCTCCCACATAACAAGCTTAACATTGGAAATATCCACCCCGTTTATGGTGGCCAGTATTATTTTAGGCCTCTACTCTGTAAGTAGGATCCTACCAAATTCACAGTCCATTATGGTCAATTTCACATCCATGAGATTTGAAAATTGGTAAAGTTCACATTTTCAGATGTTCAAATCTGAAATTTCAGGGTGTTGTAACCGTGGGGGCCCTGACCCAAAAGGGGATTGTGAAGAGGGTCGCAAACCTGTTGTATGTGTGTGTGGGCGGGGTGTTCACGGGATTGGCACCCTCACTTCTGTGCTGCCTTCAGAGCTGGACTCTGAAGGCAGCAACTGCATAACTTCCTGTAGCCACAGGAGGTTCGTGGAGGTGGGTCTGAGCTCCCCCCAAGAGCAGCTGTGCAGGGGATGGACAAGTCCTCTCCCTCCCCAGCCCAGCTGGATCTAGGAGCCCCCTGGCTGGGGCGCTCCTAGCAGCAGGAGGAAATCAGACTTCACGGGGAAAGGCTTATTTCACAGTCTGTGATGCATTTTTCACGGTCGTAAAATTGTAGGGCCCTATTTATAAGGCACCACTTTGGCTGCGGAACAAGGAGGCAAGGGTCGAAGGATGTTTAAGAAGAGCACAAATGGAGACACAGCTAAGTTGCCCGATGGAGTACTAGTCAAGGGAGTACAGCCTCTTTCAGAGGAGCAAGATGCATCAGAGGAAGTACCGTAAGGGGAATGCAAAGGTCAACCCATCCCCAAAGGGCTACAAAGCGAGAGCAGCTCAACCTAGGGGAGGCAAGATGGGGTAGCGTGCCCAGCCCAGGCAGAAAGAGCATAAAAGGTTTCCTACCTCTGGTGTATGGAGGGGTTGGAGAATATAGAAAGGGCGCAAACCAGCCTCGAGAGGAAACATGTGCAGCTAGCCCAAGCCTGAGGACAGGTCTACACTAGAAGTCCTACATCAGCGCAGCTGTGCCGATGTAGTGCGTCCGGTGAAGACGCTCTATGCCAACAGGAAAGCGCTCTTCCATCAGCATAATTCCTCCACCTCCCCAAGAGGCGGAAGCCATGTTGGCGCAAGAGCGTCTCCCATCAACATAACGGCAGTGTGGACAGCGCTTCGGTCGCTGTAACTTGCGTCACTCGGGGGGGGGGGGGGGTCTTTTCCACACCCCAGAGTGCCCAAATTAGATTGACTTAGCGTAGACCTGCCCCGAGTGAAGGACATAACCAAACCTGATTGCTGGCATGGGGAGGTGCAGACTCTACCAGACTATCCTTGTGTTCAAGGATAGTCCTAACCAACCTGAACAGACAATGCATAAGAGTCACTGTCCAGCTTGGGTACGTCAGAGGGGGTTGCCTAGCCTAGGGGGTGGGGGTCGATGGGAGAGAGGAGCTCAGTCTGGCTCGGAGGAGTGGGCCGGGGCGGGGGAAGGGGGCACACGGGGGTGCCTGGCTCACACAGAGAATGCAGGAGGGAGGGAGAAGCCCAGGCAGAGAGGGGTGACCGGCCTAGGGGACGAGGCGGTGGGGGCGCTTGCCCAGAAGGAGGGGAGCCGGAGGACGAGGCGATCCGGGCCAGCACGGAAGGGAAGGGCTGAAGAAAGGTGCCTGGCCCGCCCGGAGCGTGCGTACGGGGGAGCGGCCCAGCTGGGTTTGGGGGGAGGCGGCGGCGGCGGCCTAACCGGGCGCTGGCTACCTGGGCTGGGGTGAGCCCGGAGAAGGAGGCCGGGGCGGGGGGCAGCGCGGGAGCGGGGAGGGAACCCAGCCCGCCGGAGGGCGGCGCGGCGCGGCGCCCGGACTCACGTTCTCGGTGTCCCGCTCGTTCACGGTGGGCAGCGGCGTCCGCGTGGACATCTTGCGGGCGGCGGGCGGGCCCCGCGCCGGGGACGGGCCGCCCGGGAGTCTAGGCCGCGGCGGTGCGGGGAGACCGGCTTCCCCAGCGAGGGGGGGACCCGGGGACTTGCCGCGGCGCCGGCCCCGCTAGGTTCCCGGGGCCATGGCCGCCGCCGCCTCCTCCTCGGCCTCCTCCTCCGCGCCCGGGCCGGGATCGGGGCAGCCCGACCGGCTGCGCCTCCTCCTCCTGCTGCTGCTGCCCACCCAGGTGAGTGGCCGGCAGCGCGGGGGAGCTGGAGCTGCCTCCTCACAGCATCCGGCGGCGGCGGCGGCTCCTCCCCACGCGGCTCTGCCCCTCCCAGCCCGCGCCGCCCGGCCCAAGGCACCGGCTTGCTCGATCCGGCCGCCGCTGCTTGTGGTGGGGGGAGAAGCCAGCGGCTGCTTCCAGTGCGGGCGGGCGCAGCAAACAGGGGCGCCTCAACAGCGCCGGGTGGGCGGGCGCAGAGCGGCGCTGACGGCAGGGCGGGGGCCGGCAAAGAATGAGGGGGCGCGGCCCCCTGCCCGCGCCGGCTGCCGGGGGTCCCGCCTGGGCCCGAGCCCTGGCAGCGCTTCGGCGGACGGGCCTTGCGCTCCCGGGCCAGCCGGGGGAGTTCGGGGTCCGGTGCGGGTCGGGAGCGGAGGGGTTAATTCCCCCCCCCACCCCTGATCCGAAGGGGGCAGTTCACACCCTGGGGCGGAGCCGAGGTTCGGGGGCTGGGGGAGCTGGCAAGGCCCCTGGGGTCGGATAAGCGCGGTTGGGAGTGACTCAGGGCCCGCACGGGTAATCGCTGGTTCGGATAACGGGGGTGAGGGGAAGACAGTAACTATTAAGAGGGTAAATTATGCCCTAGGGCACGACTGAGGTTCGGGTACCTAAGGGTTGGGGGAGCGATTTATGCCCGGGGTACAGACACTGGTGTGGGTAAACCGAGGTTCGGGTACCCCCTTCTGTGGGGGACACAACCAAGAGGGAATCTGCGGTCTTGGATGGGCTTCACCGCTGATAGGAGTCAACACTAAGCTGTGGCTACCTTGGCCTGTAGATAAGGAGGGAGGTTTCCCTGGGTCATAGCCACATGTGAAAAGAAAGAATTTTGGATTTAAGGGATCCAGATGAACACCCTGTTACTGCAGACTCATTAATGTTTCCCCAGGCAAGACTTGTAGCATAGGAGGTTTGCAGTGCATATTTCAGGTCCTGGTTCTTTGGGCATGATGGCATGCTGAAAGTTAAGCATGCACAGACATTTTAACCTTAATTTTTACCAATACTCATCATTAGCATTGAAGAGCAGGCAGATTTCCCTATTTCTTATGGAGTTTGTGCAGCTTGCACACCCAGACTTTATGGTGACTGGGAAATTCTGGATCAGCATCTTTGCAAATTAGGCTATTTATTTATGAGCCCAAATATGCCAGTCTAATTTAGGCACCTAAATGGAAGTCACTGAGACACTGTGCAGGCACAGGGGATGCCATGCAGCACACGTTGCTGGACAGAGGCCAGTTGTGTGGATTTTGAACCTGAAAGTGACAATGAATTTCATGTTGAAGTTAGATACATTTTATGTTGTTCTTTAAGAAATTATCAGCTTCTACGTAACATCAGTTTTTGATACAAAACCAAACCTTGTGGACCCAGTCTTCCTCCCTCCACAAATTCTAAAAATGAACATTCTAAACTGAAAAAAAAAAAAAACCTTCCCTGCCAGGAAACGTAACAATTACAACAACAAAAAACACCCTCAAAAACCCAGTATTCTATGACAATGTTTCACTAGATTTTTAAACCTGAATTTTAATAAATAAATAACATCTCTAAATACTGTTCTTCCTCTAGAGCAGCCTCCTATGAGCAAAGCTTGTGCTTCTGAAACGTGCCAGATAGACTGTGTCTGAGTGCCCTTCTCCTAGGTTTCCCCACAAAGCAGTCCTCATGCACTGTGATGCAATTAGTGGATTCACAGGTAGGTACCTCTTTGGTGCTTGTCACTTGTAGGTAGATGATACAGGAAGTATTGGAGGCATGCTCACCGCCTGCTAACTACTCACATGTCATTCCCAAATGCCATGGAATCTGCTGGGTGGGTCCAATGTTCTGTGTCTCTAAAAACAAAAGAATCTAAGACTGGGTTACATAGGGCAAACAACTGTGATCTAACCACTATGCCAAAATAAGTTCGTGGCCCGCCTGGGTTGTTAACCCATTTTGGTCGCTCAGCTCATGTCAGAATGCATTGTTTTATTCCAAATAAGAACCTTGTGGAGATAGACCCAGATATCTACATAGGGCCCTTACTTAAGCAAAACTCCTGCTGACTGCAAGATCAGGCCCATCACAGTATGGATTTGTGGTCACACAGCAGAAAGCAGCCTAAACTAAAATGTGTATAAATGTATTCAATGTCACCAGTGAGTCAGGATAGGCTGTCTGACTTCCTGTAATAGTATTTGAACATGAGCTGGCTAATAATACATAAGAGTCTTTGCCAGAAAAACATATA
Source organism: Chelonia mydas (assembly GCF_015237465.2). Classification (NCBI taxonomy): domain Eukaryota; kingdom Metazoa; phylum Chordata; order Testudines; family Cheloniidae; genus Chelonia; species Chelonia mydas. The sequence goes on from NC_057851.1 coordinate 156,663,169, forward strand.
ATACTGCCTTACAATTTGTGTCATTGAAAGTGCTATTTTGCATTTGTCTCATCCATGCTTGTTACCTATGGTTTTAGTAGCTCAAATATATTTTGTTACTGATTAATTAATACAGACACCTCTGCTGCCCCATGCCAAGTGGTATAGAGAGGCGCAATATCACAGAGAAAGCAACTGATGGGCTATGTGGAGCAGGAAAGTGATTACAGTGATGCTGCCCTATTCCCCCCAAAATGGCCCTGGACAATGGGTTGTGCAAAAAAAGGGCAGGGCCAGGATGGAGGGAGGAACTGAACCAAGCTGTATGCTCCTCCCTCCCTCCCAGAACTGTCAAAGATCTTCAGTAAAATATGTAGAAAGTTATTGCTGCTTCATGCAGTATTAACTCCCACCTTGTGCTCTGTAAGAGTCCCAGAGCACAACCACATCTCATAAGCGCAATGGCTGTTAGCTCAGTTGCTCTGCTGTAGCTGGGCGGAACTTGGAGAACAGCAGACAGTAAGAATAGTGGCTGGGTTTTGGGTCCTTTAAATCCCTATCCCTTCTATCTCTGACTAATCTTGGAGGCCAGTAGAGAGGATGCAGAGTACTAGGCTACAACTGTTAGACCCAGGAAGTTATTTATTTTTACATTTTTGTTCCCTCTGCATTTTTGCCAGAAATGTCACACACGTATTTGTTGTTTGCAATGTTATTGTAGCCCTGTTGGTCCCAAGATATGGGAGAGAGAAGGCTGATGAGGTAATATCTTTTATTGGACCCAACTTCTGTTGGTGGAAATGACAAGCTTTTGAGCTTTTCAGAGCTCTTCCTCAGATCTGGAGAATGTAACCAGAGTGTCCAAGCTAAATATAAGGTGGGACATATTGTTAAGCATAAGGGGTTCACACATGCTGTAGGAGACCACTTAAAATAAAGAGGGCAATTAAGGGTGAGCAGGCAGTAGGGTGTGTTACAAATAGTTCCAGTGAGCCATAAAACCAGGGTCTCTTTTAAGACCATGGTTTTTAGTCTCCAGCAGAGTTATGGATTTGAGATCCCAGGCTTGTCTTTTGAAGGTGTTATGCAGGTTTCCTTTGAGGTTGAGGACTGAGAGGTCAGATATGGAGTGATCGCTTTGTGAAAAGTGTTCGCCCACACTGATAGGGTATTTTTCTCTTTTATTATTTTTCTGAGTGAGTTCATTCAAGACTGTAGTGATTATCTGGTTTCACCCACATAATTGTTGGGGCATTTGGTGCACTGGATGAGGTACAACACATACTATGATAGGCATGCATAGGACCCCTGGATCTTGTATTTGTTAACAAGAAAAGGAGTACAAGTGGCACCTTAGAGACTAACCAATTTATTTGAGCATAAGCTTTCGTGAGCTACAGCTCACTTCATCGGATGTATTCTGGATTCATTCATGGAATGCATCCGATGAAGTGAGCTGTAGCTCACAAAAGCTTATGCTCAAATAAATTGGTTAGTCTCTAAGGTGCCACTCGTACTCCTTTTCTTTTTGCAAATGTAAACTAACACGGCTGCTACTCTGAAATCTGTATTTGTTAACAGATACCACAATACCCTGTTCCATGAAGAAACTATGGGCTCAGTTGTGCACTGGCCCCTCTACCCAAGGGGGAGCTCCAGGAGCAATTCTGCTTTAGCTTCTAGGCATGCAGGCAAAGTGGATTAACTGTTGTGCTTCTTGTGGAGTCCAGGACACTCTCTCCTGTACATAAAGCCAGCTGGCTGGTGCCTAGGCAGAGCCATGGGCTCTATTCTTCCCCTTCCCACTTGGAGGTACACTAGACAGAAGCAATCTCTGCAGTCAGGAGCAATGGGACTGCAATTGTGTCCAGTCACTGCATAGGGACTGCTTCTTGCAGCCACCTCTCCCTTTGCACGTAACTGGAGTAGCTAGGCACACTCTAGTTTTAATTAAAGAATCAGTTTTACCTTCAGTGACAGAAGGGTTGATAGTCCATTATTTTAATAGTGATCTACAAGTTAAACAGTTCCAGTGGCAAATTTCAAATGCTAACCTGAATGAAATCTCTTCCACAATTTTCAAATTTAATTCACAATAATGTAATAGTGACAGACACTAAAATTGCACAGAAAATATGATCATTTAAATGTGACCAAAATGTGACCAAAATCCTAGTCCCACTGGAATCAAAGTCAAAACTGTAGACTTCAGGAAGGCCACGATTTCACCCTTATTGTGGAAAATTAAATTTGAACTGTGTCACAGCTGGCAGAAACGTAAGGAATAATATATCTCCAGCTGTACATAATAAGACTGCAATACCATTAGGAGGTTCTCTGGGGTCATCATAAACCACAGAGACAGGGCTCAATTGGTTATTTAATTTATCAGAGTCCCAATTATAATTGTAGCTCTGAATTTATGTAGACGTTAGAAGTATACTATTGGCTACAACTAAGGTTGTGATTCTGACATGGCAACAATTAGGGAATGTAGTCAAGGTGAAATGGTCAAAAGTAAAAGACTAAACTAAAACACGTCACAGGGAGTTGTTTTATGTCTCAAATAACCTTTATTTTTTTTTCTTTTTAATAGGAACAGTGCATTGTTTGAGGAAATAGTGATCAAGTTTGGAGCATAAGTTTGCACATGTGTAACAAAGGCCAGAATTTGTCCCAATGTCTCCTTTACCAAACTGTAGCTAAAATGTTTCTCCAAATTTCCCAGATTACTGAGCATTCTTACAGCACGAAGGAACATTGTATAGGGTAGTAAAGAAGAATAACAACTTTTCAGTGGTCAATGTAGATCCCTAAAAGGAGTGTAAAAATGTATTTAATAACAATACTTTATTATATAAATACTTATATAGCTTTTTTTCTTTAGCAGCTCTCAAAGGGCTTTACAAAGGTGGTAAATATCATTATACCCATTTACAGAAATAGGGCTAGGTTCTGTGCTGCACCTTTCAGGAGTGACCCCAAAGGCTCCTCTAAATTATGCTGGTTGCCAATGGCTCCAAGAAGCTGATAGAGTAGCAGGAGATCACAAGGGATCTCTCTCTCCCTGGCTACACCACTTATGCCAGACCAGAAGGAAGAATGATGTAGGAACTACTATGCACTTCACCACCACAGGAGGATCCCCCTGTTGACCTTTATGTAATTCATAGCTAAAAATAACCAGTTTCAATTGACATTTCCCAGTCTGTATTTCGATATCTGGTTCTCCTTTCCATCTGCTCCCTCTCTTCACAGCCATATCCTCCTTCTCCCCACTTCTGAAAGTGTTTCAAAATGGGAACTGACAAGCCATCACAGGGCTGTGGTGGAGCCATACTGAAACTGGGGCAGTGGTAATGGCATGAATTTTAGCACCTGGTTTCCTTTGTTGCTGTCAGTGTTTGGGCTGCTGTGGCTTTCAGCAGTGGTTTCTCACCTGCATTTTGAAAGTTTCATTTTTACAATTCTTTCTTGTACATAATATAACTGGTACTGTTTCAAAGTACATAATATAACTTCAATTTACATTGATTATATTTCTGCAGTATGTAAGGTTCAATATCACTTTCATGCACCGACATTGCTGAAGAGGAACTGTTTATTCTGGAAACATGATCAACTTTAGAAAACATTATGGTACATATCAGAAATTAATGGAAATAAATTTTATGTTTAATATATAGAGATGAGATGTTTATGCATCAGTGGTGCGTTGTTGCTGTTTGTGTTTGTTTGGGGGATTGTTTGTTGTTGTGGTTTTTGGTGGTTGTCTCTTTTGTTTAAGAATATGGCTGAGCTGCAAACAACAAATTGATACTGAAATGGTACAAGTTTAATGCCTGATGAGGGCCCCTGACGTGGGAAAAGATTGTGGGAAAAGTGGGGGTGCTGACAAGAAATGGGGACTGTCCAAGGTAGCTAGGGAGAGGATGCACTGATTCAGCACATACCCTCATCAGCCTCTTTTGGTGTGGCTTCTGCAGAGAAGCTTCATACACTAACTCAAGCCATGTCTACTCTACAAACTTTGGCCCTGTCTACACTGGCAAGTTTGTGCACAGTAAAGCAGCTTTCGGCGCTATAACTCCCAAGGTGTACATACTGCCAAGCCACCTAGTGTGCAGAAACTGCTCAGTGGTAGCGCTTTTAAAAAAAACCCACCCCACCAAGAGGCGTACAGCTTTCTACACTGGGGCGCCAGTGTAGACACCGTGGCGATTACAGCGCTGCAATTGGTCTCCGGGAGGTGTCCCACAGTGCCTGTTTTCACCTCTCTGGTCATTGCTTTGAACTCTACTGCCGTGCCCTCAGGTGACCAACCATCATACCCACCCCATAAATTCCTTTAGAAATTTGAAAGTCCCCTTCCTGTTTGCTCGGTGATGCGTGCAGTGGTCTCAGCGCATCTTTCCAGGTGGCCAGGCCTGCTCCACGCACCAGGCGATCCCCCGCTTGGAGCAATGCTGAGCTGCTAGACCTCACCAGCATCTGGGGAGAGGAGGCTGTCCAGTCCCAACTGTGCTCCAGCTGTAGGAATTATAGTATCTACAGACAGATTTCACAATGCATGACAGAAAGGGGCATGACCGGGACACATTGTAGTGCAGGGTCAAAGTGAAGGAGCTACGGAATACCTACCACAAGGCCCGGGAGGCAAACCGCCACTCCGGTGCTGTGCCCACCAGCTGCCAGTTCTAGTATGGCTTCATAAGCCATGGCATTAAGGGGTAGGTGGGGTCTCCCAGGATCACAATGGGCATTTTGACTTCCCCTACAGTGATCTTCTGGTCCAGGAAGAAAGACCCTGCTGGCAGCTTCCTGAACAGGCCAGTGTTTTGAAAGATGTGTGCGTCATGCACCTTTCCCGACCAGCCTGCGTTAATGTCTGTGAAACGCCCACAGTGATATACAAGAGCCTGGAAAACCATTCAGAAATACCCCTTGCAATTAATGTATTTGGTGGCTAGGTGGTCTGGTGCCAGAATTGGAACATGTGTGCCATCTATCACCCCTCCGCAGTTAGGGAAGCCAATTTGTGCAAAGCCAGCCACAATGTCATGCACGTTGCCAAGAGTCATGGTCTTTTGGAGCAGGATGCGATTAATAGCCCTGTACACTTCCATTAACACGAGTCCAACAGTTGACTTTCCCACTCCAAACTGGTTAGCAACCGATCAGTAGCAGTCCGAAGTAGCCAGCTTCCACAGTGCAATCACCATGTGCTTCTCCAGTGACAGGGCAGCTCTCATTCTCGTGTCCTTGCGCTGCAGGGCTGGGGCGAGCTCATCACACAGTCCCAGGAATGTGGCTCTCCTCATCCGAAAGTTCTGCAGCCACTGCTCGTCATCCCAGATGTGCACAACAATGTGATCCCACCACTCAGTGCTTGTTTCCCGAGCCCAAAAGCGGCATTCCACTGTGGTCAGCACCTCCATGAATGCCACAAACAATCTCGTGTCAGAGCTACTACACGTGGCGAGATCAATGTCACATTCCTCTTTCCTTTGTAGTTTAAGGAATAACTCCACTGCCACTCGTGACATGCTGGTCAGAGCAAGCAGCATACTGATCAACAGTTTGGGATCCATTCCCTCAGTCCGAAGGAATGCGGCATGGCGCGCAATACGCAAACCGTTGAAAGATGGCATCAAATGCAGACAGAAGCACGGGGATTTCTGGGATGCGAAGCAATGCATCATGGGGCATTGGGACAGGACCCAGGATTCCCCGCGACCCCCCCTCCGCCTTCCCACAAGTCTTAGCGGCAGAAGAGAAAAAGGTGCTCTGTGGAATAGCTGCCCAGAGTGCACCGCTCCAAATACCGTTGCAGGTGCCGCAAGTGTGAACAAGCTATTGCACATTCAGCTGTCAGTGTGGACATACAACAGCAGTTTCCCTTCAGCGCTCTCTGAGTGGTGCTGTAACTGCCGGTGCTGTAACTTTGCCAGTGTAGACGTGCCCTTTGATTGAAGCAGGTATCCGTGTACAGCTGCTCTCCTCGGGGAATTTCTTTTTCTTATGGTGTATCCCACTGCAGCACAAAAGGCTTTGCCAGTGCTGGAAGATAAAAGTACAGTACATTTCTCTGAACTAACTTCAGCTATTCAGGCCCAAATTGCAACAGCTTTTAGCCTGTAGGTTAATTTCAGTTGTTTTGGTTAAGCCAGTATAAGGTTCTGTGACAGGGTGCATAGTGAGTCCTCAGTGTGCAAAGGGTTAATTCCAGCAACACTTTCCCTTCACCTTGCCTCAGGTGCTCAGGGGAAGGTATATAAAAGAGTTCCTGTTTGAAAGATAGAATATGGAGAATGCTTTTAGGAAAATTAAGCTCTGGGGCAAGGTCATTTAGGACTAAGTTAAACCCTAGCCTGGGACATTTTCTGTTTTTTTGGAGAGGTTAAAAATATTGTTAGCTCATTTTGATTTCTTGTTATAAACATTATTTTTACTGAAGATACTTTGCTGATTTGATTGTATTTGTTTCCCGCTGAGTCATTCCCCAGGCTTCTGTTGATATATTAGAAAGTTGTTGGTTTTTTTCCAATAAAAGTTATTTAAAAGAAAGAAAAAAAATTCCCCTTTTTGTCTCTGACTGTATCAGGTTGGCAGGATAATCTTAAAGGCGGTTGAAGAAATGACAGGATAGAGTAAAAAGTTGGAAGGAAAGATTTGGCAAACACATTCATGGGCTGTTCAAATGAATGAAGTAGTCCCACAAGCTAAGACCATGTCTACATTTACAAGCTTGCCAAGACATAGCTGTATCGGTACAGCTGTACCACTGTAAGATCACTCGTGTAGCCGTATTATGCTGATAGGAGAGAGCTCTCCCATCAACATAATAAAACCAGCGGTAGCTATGTCGGCGGGAAAGCATCTCCTGCCAACACAGCACTGAGCACACAAGGGCTTATGCCGGCAAAACTTATGTCGCTCAGGGGAGTGTTTTTTTCACTAAGTGCTAGTGTAGACATGACGTTGTTAGTGTTAGACTAAGTGCTAGTGCTAGACGTGGCCTTAAGTAAATTTGATCTCCTGCAGGGGATGTAAGTAGAAAAAGCAGGCAACCAACGGGTTACTGCTATGGATTGTACTATCTGTACCTTACAGGAGACTGAAGTCTAAACTAAAATTGGTACAGACTTCACTAAGGTTATCAGAGAGTAGGGAAAGGCTATCTGACTTCCTGTAATAGCAACTGAGCTAGTAACCTTGAGTATAATAGCCTAAATGAAGAATTTAAAAGAGGAAAGACTCAAAAGGGCTCCTCTAGAGAGCTTACCACATTGCAGACAAATACACTGCTGGAATTGAAACAGTCTTCCTAAGTATTTTTGCTACTAGATACTTATTGTAGGCCTGATCCTGCAAGGCCTTTGGGTAAGCAGAACTCCCATTAAAGTCAACAGGAAGCCTGCCTGTGAAGAGTTTGCTGGATCAGGCGCTATCTTAACAAGACAACTGCATCTTGTGTTTGCTTTCAAAAGTACCAAACTGGTATTTTCACTGAAGAATAAAGTATATACGAGGGGTTGGGTGGGCAAACTTCTTGGCCCGAGGGCCACATCTGGGTGGGGAAATTGCATGCAGGGCAGGGGGCTGGGGGGGGTGTGGGGGTGCAGTGTGCAGGAAGGGGCTCAGGGCAAGGGGTTGAGGCAGAGGAGAAGTGTGGGATGTATGAGCTCAGGAAAGGGGGTTGGGGTGTGGGGAGGGGTGTAGAGTGCAGCAGGGGGCTTAGGGCAGGAGGTTGGGGTGCAGGAGGGGTCTGGGCTCTGGCCCGGCGCCACTTACCTGAAGCAGCTCTGGGGTGGCAGCAGCATGCCCCAGTGCTAGGGCAGGCTCCCTCCCTGCCTGCCCTGAACCCTTGCTGTGCCACTCCCGGAAGCGGACAGCACCACATCCCTGCGGCCTCTGGGGGAGGGGAGGCAGAGGGCTCTGCACGCTCCCCTCACCTGCAGGTACCTCCTCCGATGCTCCCATTGGCCGCGGTTCCCTGTTCCTGGCCAATGGGAGCTGTGGAGGGCGGTGCCTGGAGGCGAGGGCAGCGCACGGAGCCCTCTGCCCCACCCCACCCCCCCCGGACCAGGGGCCGCAGGGACGTGGTGCTGGCCGCTTCTGGGAGCAGTACAGGGCCTGCAGCGCCACGGGGGTGGCAATCCCAAGGACCGAATCCAAAGCCCTGAGGGGACGGATCTGGTCCATGGGCCGTAGTTTGCCCACCCTGGTATATACTGTTTCAGTGCTGCTTTTAGCTCCAGAGGAGCGCAATGAGGCCAAGATCCAATGCTGCTTGCCTTATTGCTCACATCCAGCACTGACTTGACAGAAGGGCTGTGATAAATGATTGCCCTCCCCCATACCATCCCATTATGCCTCTGGTCTCCAGGGGAGGATACAGCAGACGACCAAGGGGCTGAGAGCTGTGGATCACCTTTACTAACACTTGGTCTAGATTCCTCACTGTTTTGTGTAGCTATTTACAACTGTGTAAAGTGAATGTAAAATACCCCAAGCTTGAAATGAAAGAAGCTTGCACCTATTTTGTGTATATGTAAATGACTACATAGGACTATTAAGAATCAGGCCCAGTGAGGGAAATGTGGGCCTGATGGTGTTCAGTGATCAGTCAGGGTAGGTCTACACTGCAATACAACACCTGCAGCTGGCCCAGGTCAGCTGAGTCAGGCGTATGGGGCTTGAGCAAAGGGGCTGTTTAATTGGAGTGTAGACATTTGGGCGCAGGGGTCCCAGATGTCTGTACTAGTTTTATAGCCCTGCAGCCTGAGCTCTGTGAGCCTGAGTCAGCTGATATGGGCCAGCCTCAAGTGTTTTATTGCACTGTAGAGGTATCCTCAGAGTCAAAGCTTATGGTGCTTACAAGAGATCTGCTTTATGTTCCAACTGGCTCTACTTAACAACAAGGGTTTCACAGCACCCCGCTCTCATACTCTAGGAAGCTCAGCCAGGATAGGGTATGTCTATACTATGGAGACTGCTCTGACATAACCCTGTAGTGTAAATGCAGCCTATACCAACAGAAGGCATTTTTCTGTCAGTGTAGGAAAGCACCCTCCCTATATGAAGTTAGCTATAGCCACAGAAGCATTCTGCCTCTACACTGGGGAGTAGGTGAATATAACCATGTCAGTCATGGGGTGTGTTTTTCACAGCTCTGACCAACCTAGCTATATCAGCCTAATTTTAAGTGTAGTCCAAACCACAGCCCCCAATACCACAGGCCTTCGCTATCAGAGAAAACATACTGGAACCAAACTTTAGAAGAAGGAAAAAAAGCACATTTTTTCTCCGTTGGATTCTTAGGCTAGCTTTTAAAAAAATAAAATCAGTTTCAAAATAATTTCCAGAATGAGCTAAAACTTTGTTTTCAGATGAACCAAACTGTCCAATAACAGCTCAGGTTGCTGGAATGTAAGAGCCAGATTTTGATCTTGGTTACAGTAATGTAAATACTCCATTGACTTTAGTGATAGTCTAGATTTACACCAGCGTACACATGATCACAGTCTGGCCATAGATCTGTTGCTTGAGGTGATGCACTTATGCATGAATATTAAAGGAAAAATAATGAAGAAAATGGGAATATATGTATGTACCTCACAGGCATATTGTGAAGATTAACTGATGTTAAGCACATTGAAGATGACAAGTGCTATATAAATGCTAAGTATTATTAAGTGTTACATAAATAAATATTAAGCATGCTGTTTTCATCCTTCCCTCTGCATGAAAGTGATGCATTTTTTAGAGTATGACCATGCAAAAAATATTTAACACAACTTTAGTTTTCTATTATTAATGACATTATTTCATATTGTTATGTGATATAGAGCTTTTCACCTCTAGGTCACTGTTCAAAATTATCTGAGGTTAGTAGTGAGCAAAAGTCATTACCATCTGATAGCTGGTTGACAGTCTATCTCCACTTCCTATAGGAAAGTTGTTCACATCGCAAAACCACTAACAGTTTGGTCCATCTTGGAAGTCTCTGCAGAGATGCCAATGACTGAATGGGCATGGGGACTGACTTCCAGTCTCAGCCCTAGAAGTACTTACTCAAAACAGAGCTGAGGCATTTTGGTGGTGAGGTGTAGAGAAACTTGTACTTTTACTACCCCTGCTATACACATGTTCAGTGAATAAAGGACATAAGTCTAAGATACTGACAAGTTCAGCACCTTTCGTGAGCACTAAAAATTCATAAAACCAACAAAACTAATAACCATAACAAAAACAGTTTTTACAAACTAATAGTTTATTAGAGTTAGGATTTTCATTTTTCAGGAGCACAACACACTTGTAGTGAAGTACATGAGACTACCTCATCAGAGAACTTTACAAAGCACTTTCTGGTAAGATTTGCCACACCAGCTTTGAGAAGGACAACAGTGCAAAAGTTTTTTAGTTGCTAAAAATGTATCAAACCCCTTAGATCAGACTAATTGCTCAAGGTAATCCTTGGTACTGTTTCTCAGCAATATCACATCGTCAACATAGGCTCTGCAGTGTAATACATTTAAAAAGCACAGGGCCAAATTTTGAAATCCCTAATCAGTTTTCGTTGAGGCCAGATCCTGAAAGGTATTCAGGCTCCTCATGTCATTTTAAAATCCATGGAAATATCTTTGTGGCTGTGGACCTCAGTCCTTACTAAAGACAAAACTCACTCTGGTCCAGATTCTGACAGGTGCTGAGCACTAAAGCGCCCATTGATTTCACTGGAGTTTTGCCTGAGTAATGACTGAAGATCTGCTTCTGCTCCCACTGAAATAAATGGTATTTCAGACATTAACTTAAGTGGGAGCAGGATCAAGCCATGGTAAGGCTGAACTTCAGGATTTGGCCCTTCGTTTCTGGATAGGAGTGGTCACAGCATATTTTCCTCCCTAATCAGCCTCAACAAGATCCTTGCACAACCTAATTATGCTGTTTTAAGCTTTTAACAAGCATGTAGGAGTTCAGAAAAACCTCCCTTCCCCTAAGAAAAATTTAATTGCAGAGATTCGTTTAGATGCAGCACCTATTGTAAATAGGAATCACTATGCGATCCCCACATTCATGCAAGTATTTCCCTCTCCTGCATTTTGTTTCATTATACATTTTAAGAAAAAATACATGTGGAAGCTGATTCTTCTCCCATTGGGCAAAATTCCCAGGCCCATATTCTCTGCTGTTGTAAACCAGGGCAGCTCAATCAATCACAGTGGATCTGTGCCAGTTTATACCAGCAGACCATTTGCCCCCCATTGTCTTCAATGGGAACAGGATCAGCCCCAGTGAGAGACCGTTTATGTTCAGAGGTTATACCTAATATCTAGCTACCATATCATAATCATCCCTGGAGCCAGATTTTGCTCTCGTTGACACTAATTACTATTATACTTATTAAAAAGAACAGGAGTACTTGTGGCACCTTAGCGACTAACAAATTTATTTGAGCATAAGCTTTCATGGGCTACAGCCCACTTCATCAAATGCATAGAATGGAACATATAGTAAGAAGATATATGTATATATACATACAGAGAACATGAAAAGGTGGAGTAAGAGGCTAATTAATTAAAATGAGCTATTATCAGCAGGGGAAAAAAACTTTTGTAGTGATAATCAAGATGGCCCATTTAGACAGTTGACAAGAAGGTGTGAGGATACTTAACATAGGGAAACAGATTCAATATGTGTAATGACCCAGCCACTCCCAATCTCTAGTCAAACCCAAGTTAATGGTATCTAGTTTGCATATTAATTCAAGCTCAGCTGTTTCTCATTGGAGTCTGTTTTTGAAGCTTTTCTGTTGCAAAATTGCCACCTTTACTGAGTGGCCGGAGAGTTTGAAGTGTTCTCCTACCGGTTTTTGAATGTTATGATTCCTGATGTCAGATTTGTGTCCATTTATTCTTTTGCGTAGAGACTGTCCAGTTTGGCCAATGTACATGGCAGAGGGGCATTGCTGGCACATGATAGCATACGTCACATTGGTAGATGTGCAGGTGAACGAGCCCCTGATGGTGTGACTAATGTGATTATGATGGTGTCACTTGAATAAATATGTGGACAGAGTTGGCATCGGGCTTTGTTGCAAGGATAGGTTCCTGGGTTAGTATTTTTGTTGTGTGGTGTGTGGTTGCTGGAGAGTATTTGCTTCAGGTTGGGGGACTGTCTGTAAGTGAGGACTGGTCTGTCTCCCAAGATCTGTGAGAGCGAGGGATCATTTTTCAGGATAGGTTGTAGATCTTTGATGATACGCTGGAGAGGTTTTAGTTGGGAGCTGAAGGTGACAGCTAGTGGCGTTCTATTTTCTTTGTTGGGCCTGTCCTGTAGTAGGTGACTTCTGGGTACTCTTCTGGCTCTGTCAATCTGTTTTTTCACTTCAGTGGGTGGGTATTGTAGTTTTAAGAATGCTTGATAGAGATCTTGTAGGTGTTTGTCTCTGTCTGAGGGGTTGGATGTAGAAGCCCTCTACACCAACATTCCACACAAAGATGGACTACAAGCTATCCGGAACAGTATCCCCAATAGTGTCACGGCAAACCTGGTGGCTGACCTTCGTGACTTTGTCCTCACCCACAACTGTTTCACATTTGGGGACAATATATATCTTCAAATCAGCGGCACTGCTATGGGTACCCTCATGGCCCCACAGTATGCCAACATTTTTATGGCTGACTTAGGACAACGCTTCCTTAGCTCTCGTCCCCTAACGCCCCTACTCTACTTGTGCTACATTGATGACATCTTCATCATCTGGACCCATCGAAAAGAAGCCCTTGAGGAATTCCACCATGATTTCAACAATTTCCATCCCACCATCAACCTCAGCCTAGACCAATCCACACAAGCGGTCCATTTCCTGAACACTACTGTGTTAATAAGCGATGGTCACATAAACACCACCCTATACCGGAAACCTACTGACCACTTGTCAAGGTTCCTTCCCCACTCTGAACTCTAGGGTACAGATGTGGGGACCTGCATGAAAACCCCTTAAGCTTATTTTTACCAGCTTAGGTTAAAACTTCCCCAAGGTACAAACTATTTTACCTTTTGCCCTTGGACTTTATTGCTGCCACCACCAAGCGTCTAACAAACATATAACAGGGAAAGAGCCCGCTTGGAAACGTCTTTCCCCCCAAAATCCTCCCAAACCCTATACCCCCTTTCCTGGGGAAGACTTGATAAAAATCCTCACCAATTTGCATAGGTGAACACAGACCCAAACTCTTGGATCTTACGAACAATGAAAAAGCAATCAGGTTCTTAAAAGAAGAATTTTAATTGAAGAAAAAGAAGTAAAAGAATCACCTCTGTAAAATCAGGATGGTAAATACCTTACAGGGTAATCAGATTCAAAACATAGAGAATCCCTCCAGGCAAAACCTTAAGTTACAAAAAGACACAAAAATAGGAATATACATTCCATTCAGCACACCTATTTTATCAGCCATTTAAACAAAACAGAATCTAACGCATATCTAGCTAGATTACTTACTAAGTTCTAAGACTCCATTCCTTTTCTGTTCCCAGCAAAAGCATCACATAGACAGAGAGAGCCTTTGTTTCTCCCCCCTCTCCAGCTTTGAAAATATCTTGTCTCCTCATTGGTCATTTTGGTCAGGTGCCAGCGAGGTTATCCTAGCTTCTTAACCCTTTACAGGTGAAAGGGTTTTTCCTCTGGCCAGGAGGGATTTTAAAGGTGTTTACCCTTCCCTTTATATTTATGACACCGCTATACTTACCTACATGCCTCCAGCTTCCACCCAGGACACACCACACAATCCATTGTCTACAGCCAAGCTCTAAGATACAACCACATTTGCTCCAATCCCTCAGACAGAGACAAACACCTACTACCTACCAATATATCATTAAATTGGGTTTGAATAGAGACTGGGAGTGGCTGCGTCATTACACATATCGAATCTATTTCCCCATGTAAAGTATCCTCACACCTTCTTGTCAACTGTCTAAATGGGCCATCTTGATTATCACTACAAAAGTTTTTTTTCTCCTGTTGATAATAGCTCATCTTAATTAATTAGCCTCTTACTCCACCTTTTCATGTTCTCTGTATGTGTGTATATGTATATATATACATATATCTTCTTACTATATGTTCCATTCTATGCATGCGATGAAGTGGGCTTTAGCCCATGAAAGCCTATGCTCAAATAAATTTGTTAGTCTCTAAGGTGCCACAAGTACTCCTGTTCTTTTTGCGGATACAGACTAACACGGCTGCTACTCTGAAACCTATTATACTTATTGTTTATCTTATAGTATTGCTTATGTGCCCTGAGTGAGATTTGATCCTACTGAACTAGGCACTGTACAAACATATGTCCTGGTCCTGCACTGAGGACTGGTCAGATGGAACCCTGCACCCAAGCAACTGTAGGACCACAGCCATAGATACTGGCACCATCCTTGTCTGAAATAACTTACTAAGGGAAACTCTGCTGAGGTCAATGGAGTGAGTTCAAATTTATACTTCTGTAAACGACATCAGAATATGGACCCTGATCATTAATATTATTATTAAGTTTATTGCTATTATTAAAGCACCAAAAACTGTGCTAAGCACTTTGCAGGACAAATAGATAGACAAAGCCTAGGCCCTAAAGGAAGCAGCAAACATTAGGGTCTCTTTAACATTATGAAAGTAGAGGGGAGCTTTGCTCTCTTTGTAGAACCCTGGAGTTTATAATCCATCCATGAGTTAAGGGACAGATGGATACAGAAAGACAGGTGGGGGAGTACAAAGAAACAATGAGATCATATTAGTCAGCATGGTAGGAGTGGTCTCAGCACAATAGCAGCCTAACTTGCCAAAGTGTTTGTGACATTCCCCTCTGGTGATATCTGGACCAGTGATCTGCTAGGTCACTCCAATCCTTGACTCTGAGAGCCAGCCTTACCCTGCTCTGCTGTGAGAACCCCCACTCCTGGGCTGTTCAGGCACAGCTTCTGGCATGTAAGCTGCTCCTTTGATTGTGCAACCAAATGACACTAGCCAATATCTCCGGTCCCAGACACAACCCTAGGAACCTCCATTTTGCAGTGTCCAGTTATGCCTGCTGGACGCTGCAAGCCTGTATGAGTTCATCAGTTTAACAAATAAATTGGTATGTACCAGGCTTGTTATCCCAAGGGGAGTCTCTGACACAGTTCAGACCAAATGCTCTGCTTCAGGTAGAATAAACAAACAGATTTATTAACTATAAAGATAGATTTTAAGTGATTATAAGTCAAAACATAACAAGTCGGATTTGGTCAAATGAAATAAAAGCAAAACGCATTCTAAGCTGATCTTAACACTTTCAATGCCCTTACAAACTTAGATGCTTCTTACCACAGGCTGGCTGGTTGCTCTTCAGCCAGGCTCTCCCCTTTGATCAGTGCTTCAGTCGCTTGGTGTGGTGGTGTTTGTAGATATAGGTGGAAGACAGAGAGCATGGCAAACATCTCTCCCTTTTATCATGTCCTTTCTTCCCTCTTGGCTTTGCCCCCCTCCCTTCAGAGTCAGGTGAGCATTACCTCATCACAGTCACATACTGACCAAAGAAACAGGGATGACTCACTCAAACAGATTATTTTGTTGCTGCCCAGGCCAGCGTCCTTTGTTCCTGTGAGGCTGGGTTGGGTTTGTTTCATACCTGCCCTGATGAGGTGTGAACTGCCTCTCTGCTCTTAGAGAGTTTTTGCCTGGGTTCATTTTAAGCCACAAGGATACATTTTCAGCCTCATAACTATATACATGAAATTATAACCTATAACATTACTGTAACATTTACTATAACATCACTATAACAACAATGCTCAGTGCATCATAAGCCTTCCGAAGACACCCGGCATGACAAACTTTGCATTGGATACCACACAATCATTTTACAAAGATGAACATGGGGGTGCTGGGTGTTCCCCCGAGGTACAGAGCATCACAGTGTTTCATTTCATTTTGTTTTTGTAGGCATCATGGCAAAGGAGTATTTTGAGGAGTGTTTTGCAGATGGATAATGAAGACGCTTTGTGGATGTTTACAGAGAGCTCCTCCCAAGTGTGAGGGGCAGCATGAAGGTTCTTGTTTGTAAATTTCATAAGTGGGACATAGAAGCTGGCATTTTGGGCTGATCAGAGGCAAGCATCAACAATGAAATAGTGAAAGAGAGATGTTAAGTACAGTGGGAATACATTGTGAAAGGCCTTGGAAGAAAAAGACAAGTAGCTTATATTTGATGTGCTAGAGAAGGGGGAGTCAGTGGAGGGATGCAAAGAAAGGGGTAACATGGCCAGAATGGTGGGCTAGGAGAATGATCTTTGCAGCAACGCTAAATGAATACGAGTAAGGCAGGACTGAATTTGTTAAGGTCAGCAAGAAGGATGTTACAGAAATCAAGATATGAAATGATGAGACCTGGGACAAGAGTTTCAGCTATGTGGAGGATAGGAAAGGCCATATCTTAGAGATGTTCTGTAGAAAGAATTAGTAAGATTTAGACATAGCCTGGATGTAAGGAACTAGCAAGAGGTCTAAGTCAAAGATGATGCCCAAGTTATGGGCCTCGGTGACAGGCAGAATGGTGGTTTGGTCCACAGTGATTGAGAACCTTGGTAGTAAGGAGGGCTTGTGGGGGAAGATTAGGAGCTTTGCTTTAGCCGTGTCAAGCTTGAACTGACAGCTAACATCCATGAGGAGATGGCAGAGAGACAGGTTGAGGTTTCAGTTTGGATAGAAGACAGGTCTGGAGCAAAGAGGCAGATCTATGATTTGTCAGCATAGACATGGTAGTTGAATTTGTGTTTGCAGATGAGATTACCCAGAGATAAGGTATAGAGGGAGTTTCTATATTGTTAGGTGCTAAAGGAATGTAATAATAATAATACACATTTATTGGTTTCATTGGGTCAAATCCTTCCCCTCCACAGATCTGAAAGACCTTAAATGCAAGGAAACCACCACAGTTCTGGTGCAAAGGGGGAGTCCATAGATAGTCTGTGCAGGGTATCTGCGTCTCACTGTGAAACACAATTTTGTGATCTCTGACACTGTAGAAATATGGAGTGGGGATTTGGGGGCAGACCAGTGAGTGACCATCAGTAGGTCTGTGGGTACACAGCTGTGTGCAGATCGACTAGCCAAAACCCTTGCATGGGTAGATAGCAGTGACAGTGGCCACTGTGTCAGGCCATTAACTGTTGCAACAGCTGCAGAGAAATGCAGGGACACCAGACTTAGCCCTATGTATTGTAGATTCTTCAAGGATCACTAAGATTGTGCTTCTTTGGCTAATTATTTGACAATGTCTTTCACATACTTACCAGTAAATTTTGCAAGATTCCTACAAAACACCTGATGCACACCACTTTCCCTTGGCCATGCTAATTCCCATTTAAACCATTAAAGATTGATTGCAAATTCAAAGTCATCACAGAGCAATTTAACTTTATTCTTCACACCACACAAAACTATATCCTGTTGTTTCATATTGCCGCTAGTGACAGTCACCAATCATAGACTGCAATTGTATAGTCCGTGCTTCTGTTAAAATAGCATCTACTTCAGACTCCCTAGGATTGAGTATTTACTGCCTCATAGCTGGCTGCTCCTTGACTCACCATGGGAAAATACACTTTCAATAATCCCCCTCGTTGCTGTTCACATACTGTGTGTTTTCCTGACACTTAAAGCCGTGTGCTATCCTCAATCAAAGTACATTGCTCCTATTCAAATCCAAAAGGCAAAAGTTTGCTGTTTTGTTAAAACCCCAAATGCCCCAAAACTTTTTCTTAAAATCTTCTCTCAGTGCAACTCCACTGTTGCCATCGATGACAGGAACATTAGAGTAGGTGGTCGCTGGGTTTTTACCACTATGTTGTCTAGACCTGTCTGTAATTTTAAATTTCTTACAATATTTGGAAAATACACAATGAAATTACACAGAATTTGGCTCATTCTCTGAACTGTACTCGTGTTGAAAATGACAGAGTATATGTACATAGTAACATTTATTTCATTTATATCATCCTTAAAAGGAATATTTTAATCTCTACTCCAAAGATGAACCCTGGTTGTCATGTGGCAACATATTAACCAGTAGTCAGGAAACATCTAGAGTATGATGGGAACAGAGAATCATCTAATGATTATGTCTTGCCTGATGATCAATAAAGCTGGAATTGATTCATTAGAAAGTTAGACAGTATCTAAGTTGCCATGGAAATGTGTATTGTATAACTGTGTCATTTTCAACTTGTGCAATTTTCAACTGGCTCCTTAAAGAGTTCTGCAGCTATCCAAACACTTATATTTCTAAATGATGCTGTTATTACCCACTTTTGACCTTCACGGTTAGCCAGTTTTCAGGATCTAGAGAACTGTTTCTGTTAGGAGGTGAAATCGATAATGGACCCAGGAATTTCTTTGATGCAATCCTGTGTATTTACAAAGAACGTACAAAATCCTGTTCCCCTGAACACTGTAGGAGTCAAACAACAGGAGACAGTTTCTTTGTTCACAGTTCCAAGCCTCTTTCAGCCAGTACTTAGCCCAAAAGTGCCCTCCCTCTCTTTTAGCTTTTTTCTCAGGATCACATTTCCAGAGATTCTATGTCTGCTCAGCTTCTTTAATCCTTCTATGTCTGTCTGTGTGTTTCTGTTGATTCTCTCTCACAAAGAGAGAGAGACACCGCTCTACTAATCAATGTCCCAGCCTCTGCATTTGCTACATCAGTATTCAAGAAAACCCCTTGGCCATATGGTTCATCTTAGGCTCAAGCTTTGCCCTATGTTTGTGTTTTGGGTGATGGTTCCCATTGTTTTAGCTTTTTGGTTCCATAAAGGAGCTTGATTGTTTCTTACATATATCCCAAATGAAAGTGGCAATTACACTGGACAACCTCAATGAGACTGTATCTAATTACGCCCTCTCCCCCACAGCATAACACTGTAATGCATAACAGGGGAAATCAGGATTGTTGCAAATAAACATGAGTAAAGATGAGCAATGTAACTCATAAAAAGTTCTGACTGACTTTGACCACATTTGGGGAACCTCAGATCCATATCTAAACTTTGTATCATTATAAAGGTTTAAGTTAAACCACAAATCAGAACTCTGCCAAATTTGAAGTAAGTTCAGTGGAAGATCTACATTTTGTGGAGCAGGTCCATCTCTAGTTATAAACTCCTTGCTCCTTTGTTTCTGTCTGAGACTCAAAGGCATCCTTTGCTTTTTGAAAATAAAAATTAACAAATTTATACAGTAAAGGAAAACAATGCTAGTTAACATTGACTTACTTGCAGATACCAAAACCTGAAGGGAGGTCAGTTCTTAAAATATGTATTTAAAATAATCACCTATGAATTTGTATTAGTAAAGGCAATTGATTTCCATTGCTAAAAAAAAGGTTAGTAGGCAGTTAAAGAAAAGAGCTGGGCAAATAATATATGTATTGCAATTCAACACACCCATACTTCCATATGATTTATTATGGAGGTTGGGACAAACTCATGTCACTTATTACACCTATGAAACCCTACTGAAGTCAATAAAGCAAATTCACCACTGTCATAAGCAAGCAAAAGTTCATTAGTTTCAAACATTCGTAGTACATTAGGCCCAATGAGGTTCCACCACCAGATGTAACAAAGGTCAGAATTAAGCCCATCAATTCTACCATGAAGCCAAAGAGGCTAATATTGTTGAGGTTTTCTTTTTTTGCAGGAACCTCGCCCCACCATCTGAAGTCATAGATTTAAGAGTATAGTGAGGTTCATTCCCTACAGTTGAATGTAGAAGAAAATATATATACTCCAAAGAATAACAGATTCTTAATGGAGGCACCAGAAAGGTGCTTTTAGATCCACAGGGGCATATTGTTACCTGGCCAGCTTTATAAGGGAGTCGGCCAAGCTAACTTTATATTCTACCTAATAGTGAATCTACAACATCATCTGGGTTTGTAATACACAGGATGATGTTAAGTTTCTGCTTTGTGTCTCACTCTACATCACCCGTGCCCTCAAGACTGGTATAATGGATTTGGTTCCATCAGTAAAGAGCAAATATCATCATGGGCATTGTCTGGCATGTCTAGCTTGAAAATAGGTGCACAACATTATCTACAGCATTAACTGTGACTAGTGGCCTGAGGGAACTAGAAATCCATTGGATTGATTTTAAAATAAGACCTATCATGCCAAATTTCATCAGCACTTCAAATAAATACTCTCACGTCCTATATATTCTCCTTTTGGGTGTATGAAATAGTAAAAAAGAACCTACATACATAAAGAGAGCGTCTTCCTTAAACAAAACCCATTTAAGCAGGCACTTGGGGATGGAATATTCAGTCTTCTTCACCATTTTTGTTTTATACATGAATAAAATACAGGAGCAGGTATAAATACATGAAAAGATGGGAGTTGCCATCTTTTCATGTATTTATACCTGCTCCTGTATTTTCCACTCCATGCATCTGATGAAGTGGGTTCTAGCCCACAAAAGCTTATGCCCAAATAAATTTGTTAGTCTCTAAGGTGCCACAAGGACTCCTCGTCATTTTTATTTACAAAGTTACAGTACCATGTTGACTGATGTTAGTAAGATAGCCTTTTTCAGTATGCTTTAATATGTCTGATAGTGAGAGTGCAATACAAGTTACTGTTTTATTTTACAGAACTCTGTGTTAAAGATAGCTCACAATGTTTACTTATGATATATGGAGGCCTGAAATGGTATCTCTTCCCCCACCCCCTCCTAGCCTCTCAAAAAGGCATTTTAAGGCTTGATTTTTGCATTAGAAATTCAGTCTTGTCTTCCTCAGAAGACACTATGATGGCTGCAGAATTAGGGAAATAAGGAAATTACAGGAGCAAAGCCAATAGACTGAAAGCTAAGCAACTGAGAGGGTAGCAAATTTATACTCAGACTATTTAAACTCTCTGTTGGATTGTTTGTATTTGTTTCTTTATTTTGTTACCACCTATATGACTTCAATGACTAAGTAACATTTTTGAGAAAGGAAGTCCTTGTTAAAATGCTCTCTCTCTCTCTCTCTCTCTCTCTCTCTCTCACACACACACACACACGCACAGAGAGAGAGAAACAGACACATCCCTCCTTCCTTCTGACACCTTCAATTAAAATGTGAAAACTAGCAATATGCATTCTCTCAGATTGCCAACAGGTCCTCCAGCTAAATCAGGGAAGACCAGAGCTGACATCCCTGATAGTCTGAGGTTGAATGAAAGCAAGCAAGCAAGCAGAATTTTCAGTTAAATCCTTTCAGGCCTCCTTTCAACATCATAAAGAGGCCAAAAAAAAATGTTTTAATTCTAAAAAAGTGACAGTGGCCCAATTAAAAAAATCCTTTGCTTCAAGAAACTCTCTTACTCCAAGGCTTGTGTAGTCTTCTACTTCTAGACTGGTTGCCTCATCTTGTTAGCTGCTCACTTCAGAAAGGTAGATCAATAGCATCCTGGAAATGCCTAATTTGATGCCCATTTTACACAGATGCACAAATGGAAACCTATTTGGTTTTATTCTGTGTCTTTAACTGCCAGGATAGAATGGTTTACATTTTGACCTTCAGTCATTCACATCAGAATTTTTTTTTAAACTCATTGACTTATTATTTTTAGCGGAAGACCTTTTAAAAGGGACATGGTCAAGCAGTTTTGGCTCAGAATTTAAGGGGTTTCTTTTTGTTTTGTTTGTTCATTAGATTTTGGCTTGATTTTTTCAAGAAGGGCTTGATCCAGCTTAAAATGAATATTGTCATCGATATTTTTTAATTTAAAGGGACATGAACAACTTAAAAATCACACTACTGTCTGAATTTTTTTACCTACTATTGTTACAGGTAACAACCGAGATTAATATAGTTGGAAGAGGTTGGAGGACAAAAAGACCTGTTTTCTCAACTTTTTTTTTTTTTGTACGTTTCACATGACTTTTTGTCTAGTCAATTTCACTGTCTTTCCTGTTGCATAGTTAGATCTTGATCCAGCAGCCTGATCCACTAGTATAGACCCCTGCTCTTGTGTGGTATTCTGCTGACTGAATCCTGTTCCCCACCCATCCTGAGTGCATTCACACGAGACAAAGCAGAATTAGCCTTAATATTTAACATTTTTTTAAGAATCAATTTTCTAATTACAAGCTGATACTGCAGACTGTGCAATTGTCCTGATGAATGTGCTGATTAACAATCACTTAAGGTACACCAGAGATGCAAAATGAATGCACAATAGGTGTGCATTAAACAACCTTGTTGCATGGTCTTTTATGTGCTATTGCTTAGAGTATCCTATGAAATATCTTTCAGTTTAGAAAAGAGAGTGGGACTGAGACCCTGGTGTTAAATACACAAAGAGAAGCTCTGGGGTGGCATATTAAAAAAGGAGGAAAAGTAAAAGACAAAATCAATGCTAGAAAATTCACGTGTAGTTAACAAATCCACAATGATCAATACAACCTACACTTCTCAGGAGGCAGGTAGGGCAACCACAAGAACATCTTAGAGGAAAGGTCAATAATCACAGATTAGGAAACTAACACACTTATTTATAACACTGTCATTACATGCAGGCTACTACTCAGTGATTTATTTGTGGCGGGAAGCCACACATATTCCATTCCTCTCCTATAAACTCTGTTCCTTGGCATTAAATGGTCAATAATTTCTCAGTCAGGAAATGGAATCTCTCCCATCAAACACCACATTTTTTTTGACATTTGCATTATCATTTGCTAAATATATGAGACACTTCACCTTGAATTTGTCTTTGAGATCTTTGGGTAACTTCCCCCTTAAAGAGGAAGGATGATCTTATTTTTAATGCACTGAATTGGGACTCCAGAGTGTGGGTTCTATTCCTGGCTACCACAGGCTGCATGTGTAACTATGGTCAAATCACCAAGGGCTGAATTTTTAAAAGTTGCCTTTGATTTTTGGTGTCTCCGTTTTTGGTTGCTCAACTAGACCCACATTGGGTCAACACGCATAACTCCAACTTGAAGTCAATGAGAGCTACAGGTAATTTTTTACCTGTACGAATCCAAACAAAAAGTCCCACCCAGAAATTGAGTCGCCCAAAATCAGAGGCCACTTTTGAAAAACTGGGCATTAAATGGCTATTTGTATCAGTGTTTCCAGTTGTAAAATGGGGATATTAATATTTTCTTATCTCACAGGGGTGTTGTGAGTCTGAATTCATTGACATTTCTAAGGTGCTCGGATACTGCAATGAGCATCATCGGGAAAAATATAAAATAAATTAAAGTTTGGGAGTTTAACAAATCTGTGGTACAGATGGCAATAGTACCCCATATCCAGAAATGTACTGTGGTGCCATACCCCAGAACTGAGCTTTGGGAAAAAGCTCCCCCATTTAACTGGGATTGATTCAGTATCCTACCCAAAAAAAACACACCAAATATAGTATCCTCATGGGGGAAAAAATGATGACAGCTAAGCAGAGGAACTGAATGTTTAATATTAGGGGCTTGATTCCAATTTTGTTTATATTAGTTTAAAACTAGAGTACCTCTTCTGAAGTTGATGGAGTACTCTACATTTACACTAGTGTAAATGAGACCAGAATCTATCTTAGGGAGAACAGTCTTCTCCATTTTAGATGCAAGTATGTAGGCAATAGATACTGACTGCTAGGAAAGAGCTTAAATTAGGTTTAATCCTCTTAATGACTTATAATGGGTTCTAGTGAGCCTGATGTCATTCTGGGATATCATCCAAGACTAATAATAATTATAATGCTATCCTATGTGCATAGGCTAAAACCTTGCCTCCCCTCTGCCTCAGCACACACAAAAGGCAGCAGAAAAGGGGGAGGTGTGGAGACAGAAAATGAAGACTATTTACAGGATCAATCACCCTTTACACACTGTGAAATGGTGTGCAGTGGGAGCTTCATCTGCTTTAATACAAAGGAAGTTTTGAAGATGAGTCAAGGGAGGAGTAGTGGCATGGCCAGTGGTTCCATGCAGTCAAATCAATTTGCCAAATTCCCTCCAACTGCAGCATCCACAGAGGCTATTGTAAGTGATGAGCTACAGGAGTGGCTAGAGAGGCAGTCAGGGAAATAAATCTCATTGAGCACCAGAAAACTCCTCTGAACAAAAGCCATATATATTCTGGGAAGGAAGAGTAGCAGTTGGATTGACAATAGGCCAAAACACACTGCACAATAATGAGGAGTGAAGAAAATTGGGCCAAGGGCACAAAGACAAATACTTGGGATATTTAGCATCCACACAAAGTTAACAGGAAACTGGAAACTGCTTTGAAAAGTTTCATGTGAAATTCCCACACATACTAAACTGCATAGACCTCAATTTGTCTGCCTCAGAAGGATGAAGAGATGAACTGACCCTGCCAAAATTTGGAATCTTTTCTTCCAAGAAGTGTGTGCTCTAAATTAAACACTCCTTTGAAAAGCTCAGCCTCGGTTTTCATTACATTCTCATTACTTCTCAAAATCAGGCCTCTCAGGAGCATCTCAAGCTGAACACCCCAATACTGAAACAGCCCAAATCATTAATCACTTCTGAAAATTTAGGTTTAAGTGTTTCAGATTATAAGGAGTTGCACTGTTTCAACAAAGGGCAGAATTCAGCCCCAGTGCTTAGGTCAGTAAGTCATCCTGTCCAGCAAGAGCAGTGGTGACCATTCAAGTTGAAAAGAACATTTTTATTCTCCTTTTATTTTTTCCTTCATTCATTTTTTCGAATTCACAGGTTTCTGGACCACCATGGCAGATAAACTCGAGTTATATACCTTTGCTTCTGACATTTTTTGTTGTTGCAGTTTGAAAACTTTGCTTAATAGCCTGCCAAAGTTTTTGTGGTTTGTAGATTGTGAAGGAATATTTAACTGCTTTATATTATTCAGCCACTATGTGGCACTGTGTGTAAAATACCTTATTTAAACTAACCGCTGCAGTACCTGGCAAAACATGAAAAGATCTTATGATGAACCCATCTGATATGTATCTTGTTCAGATGGAAGCTCTGTTACCAGTCCATATCTGGTACAAAAGTACATGACATAGTGTCAGGAGTAAACTAAGAACCGAGATAGAAGGAACAGCAACAAAGGTTGCAAACAGAAGCAACAAAGGTTGCAGGATCTCAGCGACATGCAACTCTTCAATACCCCAGAGAACTTCAGCTTTGACAAATTTTCAGAATGGACAGACTGGAAACAATATTTTGCAAGATTTCACATTGCTGCCAACCTCAGCAAAGAAATTGAAGATATTCATGTATCTTCTTTAATTTATGCTATGGGGAGGCAGGCAGAGCATATCTTTAAATCCTTTGACTTTACTGAAGACAGTCACAAAGATGACTATGAAAGGGTTCTGGGTGTTTGATGCATACTTTATACCTCAGAGAAATGTGGTTTATGAAAGAGCATGTTTCCACCAGAGAATTCAAGAACAAGGTAAAAATGCTGAACATTTTATAAGCAATGTGCATATATTGGCTGAAAACTGTGATTTGGGGAAGGCAAAACATAAAAATATCAGAGACAGGCTTGTTATTGGGTTAACCAATAAAACCTTTCACAACTGAAGAGAGATTTAACCTTAGCCACAGCTATTCAAATAGCAAAAGTCTGAAATGGTGAAACAGCAAAGCCTAGTGAAACTTAAAAAACCTGAAACTAGCTTAGAGAATGTAAACAGGCACTTGCATGTTTAGTCATTATCATAAAACCCCTGAGGCAAGGAGAAAGAACGCCCAGGCGGACAACTTGCAGCCTACATGCACGAAGTGTGGAAAAAGTCATATCCCAAGAGATGATGCATATTCAGTCAGAGGCATAAGATATAATAAATGCATGAAATATGAACATTTTGCAGTTGTTTGCCATATCACAGCAGTCAGGGAGTTAACTCAGATTAAAGACAATCAAGAGCCATTGTTTCTGGGATCTAACACTTGTGATGACATAAAGCCTGCATGGAGAGTGAAACTCAATATTCATGTCAAGGCTATTGACTTTAAAATTGATTTAGGAGCTGATGTCACTGTCATCTCAGAAGGGACTTACAACCTTCAACTCCGCCCAGAGCTGAAGTCACCTGACATAGCTGTGACTATCCCTGCAGGTATTCTGAACTACATGGGCCAGTTCACCACAGAAACAACTTGCAAAGAAAAAAGCTTTGCATTTAGAGCACATGTGATCGAAGGATCAAAGCTCAACAACATTCTCAGTTGCAATGTGGCAGCCATGATGGACCTAATAAGAAAGGTGGAAGAATTCGATGGAGTTTTGATGATATTGGAGTTTTGAAAGGAGATCCAGTACAAATAAACTTAAGAGACAATGCTGAACCACACAGTGTACAAACACCTCTACCAGAGAAACTTTGGAAGAGCTGCAGGTTTATGAAAATTCAGAAGACATCATTATCTGGTTGATGTGCATTATTTTTTCCAGGTATATAGAAATAATGTACTAGAAAGACATGACATAGGTCGCAGTTTTATGGAGAAACTGAAGTGCACTTTTGCTCACTTTGCTATTCCAGAACGACTAGCAATGGACAATGAACCACAATTTACTGAAGCAGAATTTAAGTAATTCTGAATAAAATATGATTTTGATCATATTACTAGCTTTCCACATTACCCATTAGCGAATGCAGAGGTTGAAAGAGCTGTACAGACAGCCAAGAAAATCTTACTGCAGGACAACCCATTCCTTGCTCTTCTGAGTTCCAGATCAACACCAAAAGCAGCCATTAGATATAGTCCAGCACAGCTCCTGATGGGAGGACAACTCAGAACTACTGTTCCAACTTGGGAAAAGAATCTATCCCCAAAGTGGCCCGACAAGGAGACAGTAGCCAAACTGGATAAAAAGCGGACTCAGAGAGCTGCTAACTCCAGAACCTGGTTACTGGGTTCATGTCAAATTGGATAGAGAAAAGGATAGAGAACTCCAACTGTCATAAAGAAAAATAATTCAGCACCCAGATCATAGAATCATAGGACTGGAAGGGACCTCGAGAGGTCATCTAGTTCAGTCCCTTGCACTCATGGCAGGACTAAGTATTATCTAGACCATCCCTGACAGGTGTTTGTCTAACCTGCTCTTAAAAATCTCCAATGATGCAGATTCCACAACCTCCCTAGGCAATTTATTCCAGTGCTTAACCACCCTGACTGTTAGGAAGTTTTTCCTAATGTTCAACCTAAACCTCCCTTGCTGCAATTTAAGCCCATTGCTTCATGTCCTATCTTCAGAGGTTAAGAAAAACAATTTTTCCTCCCTCATCCTTGTAACAACCTTTTATGTACTTGAAAACTGTTATCATGTCCCCCCTCAGTCTTCTTTTCCAGACTAAACAAACCCAATTTTTTCAGTCTTCCTTCATGGGTCATGTTTTCTTTAATCATTTTTGTTGCTCTTCTTTGGATTTTCTCCAATTTGTCCACATCCTTCCTGAAATGTGGCGCCCAGAACTGGACAGCGTGGAGTAGAACGGAAAAATTACTTCTCATGTCTTGCTTACAACACTCCTGCTAATACATCCCAGAATGATGTTCACTTTTTTTGCAACAGCGTTACATTGTGGACTCATATTTAGCTTGTGGTCCACTATGACCCCCATTTTCCTTTCCACAGTACTCCTTCATATGTGATTGAGACTGACAATGGACAGTTCAAGATAAATCTACAGTTTGTTCCTCAAAAAGAACAATCAACAGAGCAAGATGGCAGATGCAGAACAGGAAGAAGACACAAGGATTCCAAAACAACTATAGCCAGTCATTGCAACTAGTGGACAACTAGATGACGAAGTTGTTAAAATGTTAGTGTTGTGTAATTAGAAAATCAGTATGGTTCAGAGACACCTAACAGACTGATACTTACTGAGCTTCAAAGACAGTGTGATAGTGTATATATTGTAAATGGTAGGCATGTAAAACTTAAAGGGGAAGATGTAATGGAATGTTAAACTACATTATACTGTTCAGCCTGTAGGTGGCATTTTGTGTAAAATACCTTATTTAAACTAACCTCAGTCATACCTGGCAGAGCATTAAAGGATCTTATGATGAATACATCTGGTGTGTCTCTTGCTCAAAAGGAAGCCCTGTGACCAGTACATATCTGATACATAAGTACATGACATAGATAAAATTGTAAAGAAGGGTATGGGTCATGGATGCTGACTTTCTCAGATGTCACCAGGCAACAATCATTGGTGCAGCCATTCTATTTTGACTATTCATAGAATAGTTGGAAGGGACCTCAGGAGGTCATCTAGTCTAACCCCCTGTTCAAAGCAGGACCAATCCCCAATTTTACCCCAGATCCCTAAATGGCCCCCGCAAGGATTGAACTCACAACCCTGGGTTTAGCAGGCCAATGCTCAAACCACTGAGCTATCCCTCCCTCTATTCCCTTCTTTAATGCTGAGATAACTTTTTTCTGTAGCCACTATTAACTTTTCCTTTCACGCTTTCCATTATGTGAGGAAATATTTCTTCAGAGTATTGAATGTTCAGAAGAGTTGCCATCATTCTCAGGCTAAAGAAACATTCCCTCTGAATACAGATTGAAACCCTGACAGTGGCCACTGTCAGTCTTTATGCATGTCCCATCTATTAGCATAAATTCTTGATATCAGCAGGAGTTGCATACATGGATCAAAGCCAGGATATGGACTTGCGTGTGCATTTAAATCACTCTTTTCTCTTAATCCATTATTTGCACATGGAACCCAACCCTAACCCATTATTCATTTTTCAAACATGACCCTTGATCGATCAGTTAATTCGGACATGATCCTGCAAGGTGCTGAGCTCCCTCAACTGCTGCTGGCTTCAGTGGGAGTTCAGAACCCTCAACATCTCACAGCATCAAGCACAAAAGAAAGGGGGGGGAGAAATTCTCTTATAAACAGGGCTGAAATAGCAACATTAATAAGGGCGACTTGCCCTCACTTCTGTTCTTTGGTAGCTATTACAATTATTTATCCCCTTGTTTACTCAAGAAGAGGTCATTCTGCTCAGCTGGAGCCCTGTTCAGAAGAAGATGCACTTGTGGTTACACAACCTTAAAGAATGTCCTTTTAGTTTTTCTTAAATGGCAACATTTATTTAGAAGGGGAATAGCACTGCGGAATTCAGCCTGGGACAAATCATTCAGCGCCTTTTGGAATCACTTCTGAAACTGAACCCACAGTTTCAAGACTCTACTTGCACAGGATATGCCTGTAGCATTCTGCAGGGAATGTGGGCTAATTAAATGGGGACTGATTTAAATAGATCATTCCATCCATGAAGCAAGAGCTAATAATTATATGGAACAAGAAACAAGATGATGAGTGCTAATGTTCCTGTGTATTATGTGATGGGGGAGCACTGTATTAAAACAAGAATGAAATGCATTGCAGTTTATTGTCTAATAATACAAACATTAATACCACTGGTGCCATGGTTCAGAAACACACCTTGTTTAGTCCAGTGGCTTTCAACTGTTCCAGACTACTGTACCCCTTTCAAGAGTCTGATTTGTCTCTCATACCCCCAAGTTTCACCTCACTTAAAAATGACTCGCTTACAAAATCAGACATAAAAATACAAAACTATCACAGCACACTATTACTGAAAAATTGCTTACTTTCTCATTTTTACCTTATAAT
The DNA here is from genome assembly GCF_015237465.2 of Chelonia mydas. Classification (NCBI taxonomy): domain Eukaryota; kingdom Metazoa; phylum Chordata; order Testudines; family Cheloniidae; genus Chelonia; species Chelonia mydas. Next base: position 156,692,857 of record NC_057851.1, read on the forward strand.
TATAAAATAAATCAATTGGAATATAAATATTGCACTTACATTTCAGTGTATAGTATATACAGCAGTATAAACAAGTCATTATCTGTATGAAATTTTGGTCTGTACTGCCTTCGCTAGTGCTTTTATGTAGCCTGTTGTAAAACTAGGCAAATCACTAGATGAGTTGATGTACCCCCTGGAAGACCTCTGTGTACCCCCAGGATACTCCCTGGTTGAGAACCTCTGGTTTAGTCTGTTGGGTTGAATTGACTCCTTTCAGTAGGATCATACACAGCTCTCTGAGCCATGTCCTGAACTTGTGCATGAGTAACTAAGCCAAGGAAGTAGAACTGGTATGTTTTCACTGCACAGGGTAGGGGGACTGGATGCAGGGAGCCCACTCAGGACCAATTTTCTCATCAGTGACCTAGAGGCGTGCTCCAGTAGTGCAGAGGTGCATTTTGGAGACAGGGCAAGCAGAAAACAATGGCTATGTGAATTCACTAGGCAAACTTCTTTGCAGAAAGAGGGTGGCTGGAGGCTGCAGGAGCAGTTGCAGACTGGTGCTGCTGATGTTCCTTGGTTTGGCAGGGCAGAATACTGTCTGATATTTACTCAGGCTTGGTGCAGGGCAGAGGGTGTGGCAATCTGTCCCTAAATGCAGGGGTCCCATTGAGGGGGAAAAGGTGGTGCTTCTATTTCAGGTTTTGCCCACAGAATCAGCTGCATCCATATGAATCATCAAAATAAGGTGCTGCTCGGAACAAATTGTGCAGCTGTTCAAAATATCATTGCACGCTCTCTGAGCTTTTCTGGGTTCCTCTTTAGTGAGACTTGAATATGCCCATGGACTCTACTAGGCATTTTAGACTTGGGCCCTTCTTGACCGGGGGAGTGGGAGAAGGAAATTATGGTACCTCCTACATGCCACCCACTTGTGGCACCAGAATGAGACATGACTCACAGTAAATTGTGCAGATCTGTGACCCTCCCTCTCCTTTCTTACATATGAAATTAAATAGCTGAAGTGTCAATATTTTATTTATCATCTCTGGGTGGCTGAATTAACACTTGACAGCTCTCAAAGCTATTGCTCAGGCTCAATTAGATGTCTCTCAATCAATTACACTCACTCCTTATTTTTGTGGGGGGGGGGGGTTGCAACTATGTCACCTTGAGACTTCTTATTTTATTTTTTGAAATGCAAGCTGAGATTGCGGAGAACAAAATAGCAGGTTAAGAGAAGTGCCAGTATGTCATAATGCTGTGAACCAGCTAAATCCAAGTCCTGTCTAGATTCAACCACAACGCTCTCTCTATTTTACTGGATGATCCCTCCGCAGAACATTAAATTACTGTTTGTTTCAAAACAACCCCCTTTCTCCTCCTCCAGAGTCTTCCAAGAAGCCTTTCACAATGATCTCTGCAAGATTTTCTGCAGCACCTCAAGCACATACTAGCACCTAAATGGGCCTGATCCTGTAGTCCAAACTCAAACAAGACTTTAGCACTAAGACCAAAGTCTCTATCGTTCTGATACAGCAACCACATTTACGCAGGTTCTTAGTTCCATAGACTTCAAAAGAGTTCTTATTCCTGTGCTCAGAATTAAGCATGTGGTTAAATGCTTTGCTGGATCAGGGCTTAGGGATTTTGCCTGAGAAGAGATTTCAGGATTGGGTCCTATGTTTCTAAACTGTTCTCTGTGAGTCTGTATTTAATCCTGTCTCTTGAAGTGTTTTTAAATAACTCAGCATATTCCGTGTCTCAAAAATAATCCTCAACAAATAAAAGTTCTGTTTTAATTGTCGTTTATTATTAATTGTTTTTGTCATACCTCAAGTTACTTGGCAGGGGGCTATTTTAGGAATTAAATTAAGATGACTTAATACTGGTATATTAATTAATATTGTAACATCCTTTGAAGGTTAAAAGAGATAATTAAGTGTTATTATTATTTCTGAGAAAGGGCCCAAGGGAGAAAGTCCACTGCATAATTAAGAAAGAACATGTTTTTTCTTGCTGTCCTAATATTTCCAAATTGCTAATGTCACCAAGGACTTTAGTTTGGCTTTCAGTACATATTAGGCTTGGCATAAGCATTTGTGACATCTATCACTATATCAGTTTATCCACCTAGATTTTTGATTATTTCTGACTTTTCCTGGCTATCACCTGGGATGTCACTTTTTGCAGATTTTAAACTCTCTGTTTTCACTGCCAATCCTGAAATGCTCCTAAAACAGTTTCTTACTGTGCATTCCATTTCTTCCAGTGAATATCAGATGACTGGGTTATTTAATCAGCATATATATATATTTAATCTGTATACATATATTAAGACTTGGCAGTCGGTCTGTTTCAGACCATATTACATTTTATTTGCCTTCCACTCTTTGGTAACAATCTTTGAGAAACAAGCAAACAAAGTGACAAATGACAAATGACTAACAGTAAAAAAATGAACAAAAAATGTGAATGTCTCTCAGAAATCCCAGATGTCCCTAAAGTACAGCTTTATAGTGAAGGGTCCCATTTTTGAGGCTCTGCTCATATATTTGCTAGGAACACAGACTGCCAGTGGGTTAGGGCCTTTCAAGTAAATATTGATTTAGGATGAAAAGTCATGGCATAATTTTTTTTCCACTGCTTCTACTCTTTGTATCCCAAGTTATCTGATACATCCACCAAATTCATCCTGGGGATGGAGCAAAGCACAAAGAAAGTACACTAAAATGGTCAAAATAAGCATAATGCAAAGTGAAAATAATCACAAAAATCATCACCACGGTCAGCACTAACTGGCACCTTTGTTGGCAGTCTCACCAGAGGGCACTGGCTAAATGGGCTTAGTGACTGGGCTATTTTCTCACACTAGAGGTATGTCTACATTAGAGCTTAATTTGGGTTAAGTGATGGTGCCCTGGAAAAAACATTTGTAGAGCATCTAGACAGCATTTACAAACATGTAAACTAACTCAAGTTAAGACCTTGTCTACACATACAAGATGTACGGCTTTAACTTTACTAGTATAATTAGTTACACTGGTATAGTTAAAACAGTACAACCTGCCATAGTGTGAATGGAGTTATACTGGTATAAAAGTGCTTATACTAGTACAGCTTATTCACTGGTAAAAGCACTTTTATACCACTATAACTATGTAGGTAGAAAAGCACACTTCTACTCAAAATAGTCAGACAAGTACAACATCTGTAAGTAGACCAGGCCTTATTTTAAAAAAGTGTCTATATAAACCCTTGAGGAGTTCCCGCTAGATCTCAGTGGAAGGCAGTTAGTATCACCTTCACTTCTGAGCCAGAAAGTTTTGGAGTCAAGTCCTATATAGAATCATAGGACTGGAAGGGATATCGAGAGGTCACCTAGTCCAGTCCCCTGCACTCAAGTCAGGACTAAGTATTATCTAGACCATCCCTGACAGGTGTTTGTCTAACCCTACTCTTAAAAATCTCCAATGACGGAGATTCCACACCCTCTCTAGACAATTTATTCCAGTGCTTAACCATCTTGACAGTTAGGAAGTTTTTATTAATGTCCAACCTAAACTGCCCTTGCTGCAATTTAAGCCCTTTGCTTCTTGTCCTATCCTCAGAGGTTAAGAAGAACAATTTTTCTCCCTCCTCCTTGTAACAACCTTTTATGTACTTGAAAACTGTTATCATGTCCCCTCTCAGTCTTCTCTTTTCCAGACTAAACAAACCCAATTTTTTCAATCTTCCCTCATAGGTCATGTTTTCCAAATTAATCATTTTTGTTTCTCTTCTCTGGACTTCCTCCCTTTAGTCCACATCTTTCCTGAAATGTGGCACCCAGAACTGGATGGACACAATACTCCAGTTAAGGCCTAATCAGCACAGAGCAGAGCAGAAGAATTACTTCTTGTGTCTTGCTCACAATACTCCTGCTAATAAATCCCAGAATGATGTTTGCTTTTTTTGCAACAGTGTTACACTGTTGACTCATATTTAGCTTGTGATCCATTATGACCCCCTTTCTGCAGTACTGCTTCGTAGGCAGTCATTTCCCAACTTGTATGTGTGCAATGTGTTGGTCCTTCCTAAGTGGAGTACTTTGCATTTGTCCTTATTGAATTTCATTCTATTTACTTCAGACCAGTCCTCGATTTTGTCCCAATCATTTTGAATTTTAATCCTGTCCTTCAAAACATTTGCAACCCCTCCCAGCTTGGTATTGTCCACAAACTTTATAAGTGTACTATCTATGCCATTATCTAAATCATTGATGAAGATATTGAACAGAACCGGACCCAGAACTGATCCCTGCAGGACGCCAGTTGATATGCTCTTCAAGCTTGACTGTGAACCACTAATAACTACTCTCTGGGAATGGTTTTCCAACCAGTTATGCACCCATCATATAGTAGCTTCATCTAGGTTGTATTTCCCTAGTTTGTTTATAAGAAGGTCATGTGAGACAGAGTCAAAAGCTTTACTAAAGTCAAGATATATGACATCTATCGCTTCCCTCCCATCCACAAGGTTTGTTACCCTGTCAAAGAAAACTATTAGGTTGGTTTGACATGTTTTGTTCTTGCCAAATCCATACTGATTGTTACTTATCACCTTATTATCTTCTAGGTGTTTGCAAATTGATTGTTTAATTATTTCAATGATTGATACTGCTGCATGGCATTACTAGCAAAGTACTGTATTGTTAGAGGTTCTATCCTTCAAATGAGAGGTTAAATCACGATCCCTAATTTCTATGTGAATAAATAGAATTTATGTTGTTGAGAAAATAGCTCATGAGGGTAGCCTAGTCATTAGAGACAAAACATGTCAAGACATGCACCCCTACAGATAGGAACTGGGAATCTGGTGTGAGGGGGAGAGAAATCAGATGGCCCAACCGTAAAGAGTAGCATTAGACTAATAATTATGCATGAAAAAGGGCACACTTTTAAAAAGTTATTGTCTAATAGTTTTAGACATGTTATACCTGCGTGTTTTGGGGCAAGAAGAAAGCCAAAGCCATGCCAACTGGACTAGTGATTTAGTTTTGCATGATGCAATGCAAAAATGCTAATAAACTTCCGATGAGCAGTCAACTCCCATGAACTATACCTACAGGCATAGAGTGACACAAAAAAACACACACAGTGTTATATTAATTTAGATGGATTATATAGGCCCAAAGAGTCAAAGGTGTTAATTTGACCCTGAAACTGTCCAACATTAAACAGTTTTAAACAAAGTTTGGGGTTTGGCATTCAGAGACTCAGCATGTTTGGTATCATGGCAAACATGCCTGTAAAAATCCTTGTTAACCTTTTATAAAAGATACAGAAAAAGAAGGAAAAATATAGTTACTGCAGTTGAAATATAAAGTATTAGGTAAGGCTTTCATTCTAACAACATTTCTTAATCTCTTTCCCTTTAGCTGTACAGAGTCTTTAGAAGGAAAAAAGACCCACACACCTTGCTTGAGAGTCTTTCAGATGGTATTAAAGATGGTGATAACTGTCTTTTTGGAGAAAAGAGAAGAAGTTAGTCGAGATAGGCTAGAGCTGTTATGGTTAAAGTCCGATCCCATTTACCAGAAGACAAAGCAAAACAAACACAAACTAAAGGGGAAAGAAAAGAACAACAAAGATAGAAAATGCAGCTTCTGTCTCTGGGGTTGACTTTCACTTACAACCTCACAGCTGGAAAAACATAGGCCCAGCACATGGTCTGATCAGCCATGCCAAGACCTGACCAACTTGTACCAGCGTCGGCCTGTTTTGGGCATTATTTTTAACAGCCTCTTTGGTCACAGGTTTATCATAGTGCTGCAGAATATGGCGTCTTGGCCAGCTAAGCCAGACTTTTATGAGACAGAAGGAAAAAGGAGACATGGCGGTGTGGGGGAAGAGACAAAGTCTCACATCCCAGGTGGTATTTGGGCTTTAACCAGAGCCAGTGGAAGCGGTGGTGTCATTTGGGTCCCTCTCTCTTGCCTGGTCTGGTCAAGACATCTCTCAGGATTAGGATGAAAAAGCCACAATGGTGTCATGATGGATTCTGGGGCCCCAGGAGATGGTGGGAGTGGTGGTGAAGCTTGGTCCTTCCAACCATGATGATGAAGCTTGGTCCTTCCTCTTCTTTCAGTCAGCCAGCATCACATTAGCCAGTTTTCTCCCTCCCCCCACCCCCCCATCCCCTTTTAAGGACTCCAAAAGGAAGAGATGGGCAGAATAGCCCATCTCTTCATTATTTAGTCCACCAATTAGGCCTAATTTCTGACACACCAATTTTGGTTCACTGGTTTCCGGTCTCTCCCTTCTCTTACCAGCCATTATCTTAATACAAAAAAGAAAAGGAGTACTTGTAGCACCTTAGAGACTAACAAATTTATTTGAGCATAAGATTTCATGAGCTACAGCTCACTTCATCTGAGCTGTAGCTCATGAAAGCTTATGCTCAAATAAATTTGTTAGTCTCTAAGGTGCCACAAGTACTCCTTTTCTTTTTGCGGATACAGACTAACACAGCTGCTACTCTGAAACCTATCTTAATACAGTCTTTGACTTATCTCGGTAGGCCTTTTCATTTGTACTAATTCACCCTTGCACTTCTTTCCATCAGCATTTATTGTTATAGATTATGAAACTTTATGGATTTTCACTCAAATTTCACAGTCAAACTCACAATTAGGGCAAATCTGTAGGCCCAATTTTCACACCACTACCTTTCTGGGCCATAAAGACTGACAGGCTGGTAGCAGCTGTCTGAGAAAAGAATGTCCTTATAGAAAGGGTTTTCATCTTGCATAACTAGCACAGTATTTTCTTTAACTAAACTTAGAGTTTAGCTAGCTGGACCTTTTGCTATTAGGCTAATTGGGCCAAATTTTGCTGTCAGCTATTATAGAAGTAGTTGGGAGTGATCCCTGTTAAATTGCCTAATACCTTGCATTGGAAAAGATTCTTGCAACCTCTTTTGACAAGCTCTAACATCCTCATTATTTGCATCGAGTCTTCGAAATTTGGCAGGGAAAAGCCATCAGGCTAGAGAAATGTCTTTCCTTGTTACATGAAATTCTGTTCAGATTTTTCTGAGAAACAAAAAATAATTTTCCCTCTGTTGATACTCACACCTTCTTGTCAAGTGTTGAGAATGGACCACATCTACCATGATTTAATTGACCTCCTTAGCACTACAAAAAGTAATTTTCCTTCTGTTGATATTCACCCTTTCTTGTCAACTGCTGGAATTGGGCCACATCCACCCTAATTGAATTGGCCTCATTAGCACTGACCCCCCCCTTGGTAAGGCAACTCCCATCTTTTCATGTGCTGTGTATTTATACCTGTGCTGTATTTTCCACTCTATGCATCTAATGAAGCTCACAAAAGTTTATGCCCAAATAAATCTGTTAGTTTCTAAGGTGCCACAAGGACTCCTCGTTGTTTTTGCTGATCCAGACTAACATGGCTACCCCTCTGAAAGTTGAAAGTCACTATTATCCTTCTGTAGGTTGAGTTGTTCAAGAAAATGTTGGCAGCATGCCAAAATAACAACTAAACAGAAGTATTCTTAAGAGTGGGGCTCATGCTACCATCAAAGCAGCAGCAGTAGATAACAATGAACTGGGAATTCCTGGGAGCTTCCAGACCAACAGGCTTGTGGAGAGTGTGCTAGTCCAGGCTTCTCCAACCATCCCGTGAAACCAGCACATGGCCCCAGTAACCCAGGGGCAACACATGGGGCAGGAGTCTCCCCAACTCCCACAGAGAAGACAGAGAAAGAGCAAGGCTAGGTTCCTCCTTATCACATCCAGTGCATGGCCCCAGAAGCCCATCTCGCCCAGGATAACAGCCTTTTCTTCCTACTAATCAAGGCAGAGAGGCTTGTAGCTCAAGTAATATATATCCGTGGCGCAATGCTGACAATCCAGGATTCAAATACTGCAACTGCATAATGGAGGGGTTGTTACAATTGCTTTAAGAATATGTGTTTTTACCTACTTCATTAAAAAAACCAGGAAATCAGTTTTTTAAAAAAGATGTGAAAAGAATATTACTTAGATTGCAAAGTCAAGTACTGAAAAGATAGGAAATGCCGGAATTAACATTGTTTTTGCAAGCTTAATTTGGCCCCCTTGTGTATCATTACTGACATGACTATATGGTATTTTTTCCATGGGACCCTTGCCTCATCCGGTGCGCAGGATGGTTGCAAAAGAAGCAGAATTAAGGGTGCAAAGGCAAACTTAAATCTGGCCTTTCCTAACTTTCAAGTGTTTGACTTTGCAACCTAAATAATGTTTTTTTAATGTAGGCTTTTATGTGCAATAAAATAAAGAACTCTAGGGTTCTGATATCCTGAGGTTCTGATTCCAATTTTACACTGTTTTCAGCAGAAATTTATCTGAGTAAGGGCCTCAGGACCTGATTCTTGCGCTTGTATAGGGCTGGATTATAGGATTACAATCTAGCCCAAATAAGGGGCAGTGCATAGCTGCATTACCTTGGGAGGAGGGCAGGAACCAGATTGTAACTGAATCATCATCTGGTTCCAGCTTCCTTTTTGCTCAGTAAGGGGTAGGGAGGTGGAAGTAGGCCATTTGCTGGTGCAGATTACTTCCCTCTCTGAGCCAGCTCTGAAGTGCAAGGCAGCACTGGGGGGTCAGGGGTGGAGTCAAGGTCCCTGGCTTCTGCCTACTACCTGTGCAGGAGGAGGAGCAACAATAATTCGTTATGATATTCACCATTCCAATTGTAATGTGGTTTTGATACCTAGCTCACGTGGTATATTTCTGTTCTCTGATGGGATGAGTAAACTCTTAGAATTAGTTTTGTAAATACTCATCATTGTAAACTAAAAAAAAATACACCTTTCAGGAATATTCTGCAATGTTTGCTTGCAATTTACTGTTTCCATATATAACTATAAATTCATTTTCTAGAGTATTTGTGGAAGGCAAACAAATAAGCATACCACAGTCAAAGCAAATTCATTTTAAAATTCAAAGAAATACTCATGGAAAGGTTTTTGGAATATTCATCTAGCTCTAGGGGGGAAAAATTAGGATCAATTTCCTATGTCCATTGCAAGTAATCACTTGAGTAGCTAGTTAATGCTGCAGATTCCATTAGAAAAGCAGAGCAGGGTAGCAAAGAAAAAAACAAAAGGAATGAAAACAGACTCCAGACCCTTTCCAACATTATTTGATAAACTTCCTGGTAACCATGACTGATTTTCTAAGTGTTCTTTATGAGCTCATTTTTCAATGGAATAAAACCATCAGTATACAAATAGTGTCACTCGTATCATATCCAGTACCTTTTAAAAAGAATGTTTGTATATTTTTATGAACCAAGTGAGGCAGATTGTCTTTCCTATTTCTGTTATATTTTTGAAGAATTCAAGCGATTCACAAGCAATATTAGATGTTTAACTACAGGAGCGAAGGACCAGGAAATAGTACCCACTGTGGGCTAAATCCTGAGGTGCTGATACTGCCCCCTCAGCACCCACTGATGTCAGGTGCTCAACAGCTATTCAGCATTTGGCTCTTTATGTGTAGCAACATCCATAAGATTTAAAATGTGTACTGTTCATGGCATATTGGAAACATATGTTCAAGGCTATGTGACCATGAGGTCATGCCTTCCTTTGTCATTCTTTCCATCAGTGATGGGTCTGAGCCACAGAGTTTACATCTGAATCCAGATCCAAACAGCCTCAAAGTGCATTGATGTTTGGAGCCTAGGTTTTCATATGCCTCTCATTAGGCATACTTTATGGCAATACGCATATCAAGTCTCACTATCTACAAGCACTGGGAGGGAAATGTACTTTATGTTTAAGCTACTATTTAATTATATATTGCTTCTTCCTGAAGTATTTCCTCCCATGCAGGGGGCAGAAAAAGATACAGAGGCAATTCACCAATGAAGTCATTATGCTCATACCATACATGAGCAAGAGAAACAGAATCCCCATGACGATATAGAATTCTCAGTCAGTCACATGTCTGTCTGAGCTCAACATCTTTTCACACTTACATATTTTCAACCTCAGAATGAAAGAGAGAGTATTGTCTAGATGACATCTGTGGAGCCACTGAATGTACAAGGGAAGAGGCACAGCAAGAAGGATTGTACACAGATAGAAATATAAAGATCTGAACAGAGTCCTCATGTATTAATATCTCATGCTCTTCAGATTAAATCATGCCTTCAGGAAAGCAGAATGTGTGAATTTGTGTCTGATGCTCAAGAGTCAATCTCCTATGGATATACAGGTAAACCAAGATTATCCGAACACTGGATCAATGGGAAACATTCTGGGCTTGTTCTGAACTGAGAGCTGCACATGAATAGTCCTGAAAGTGGAACAAGCTAATGTATATTGTATTTCCTCATACTGTAAGTATGCTGGCAACACTCTTGGGAGCCTGCAGCTTCCACTGAAGATTTAGTATTTGTTACACAGTGTGATCTCAGTTGATATTCTGGTCAATGTTATGTCTGATTAAGTAATGGCTAGAAACTCTCCCTGAACTGAAGATAGGACATAAAAATACATAACTAGAAATCTGTATGTGGGTATTTGGTAAATATAGACAAAATATTGGCCCATCTGTTAAATGGGTATAATAATCCTTACCTGCCTCACAGAGATGAAGGAGGTTTAATTAAACTTTGTAAAGTGCTTCAAGATCCTCAAATGAAAGGAACTAGAGAGATATATAGATTAGGGCTGTCAAGCGATTAAAAAAATTAATCACGATTAATCACACTGTTAAGCAATAATAGAATACCATTTATTTAAATATTTTTGGATGTTTTCTACATTTTCAAATATATTGATTTCAATCACAACACAGAATACAAAGTATACAGTGTTCACTTTATAATTATTTTTGATTGCAAGTATTTGCACTGTAAAAAAACAAAAGAAATAGTATTTTTCAATTCACCTAATATAAGTACTATAGTGCAATCTCTTTATCATGAAAGCTGAACTTACAAATGTAGAATTATGTACAAAAATGCATTAAAAATAAAACAATGTAAAATTTTAGAGCCTGCAAGCGCACTCAGTCCTACTTCTTGTTCAGCCAATCTCTCAAACAAGTTTGTTTACATTTGCAGGAGATAATGGTGCCTGCTTCTTGTTTACAATGTCACCTGAAAGTGAGAACAGGCATTCTCATGGCACTGCTGTAAGCCGGAGTTGCAAGATATTTACGTGTCAGATGCGCTAAAGACTCATATGTCCCTTCATGCTTCAATCACCATTCCAGGGGACATGCATCCATGCTGATGACAGGTTCTGCTCAATAACGATTCAAAGCAGTGCAGACCAACGTATGTTCATTTTCATTATCTGAGTCAGATGCCATCAACAGAAGGTTAATTTTTCTTTTATGGTGGTTCGTGTTTTGTAGTTTCCGTATCTGAGTGTTGCTCTTTTTAGACTTCTGAAAGCATGCTCCACATGTCGTCCAGATTTTGGAAGGCACTTCAGATTCTTAAACCTTCGGTCGAGTGCTGTAGCTATCTCTAGAAATCTCACATTGGTACCTTCTTTGCATTTTGTGAAATCTGCAGTGAAAGTGTTCTTAAAATGAACATGTGCTGGGTCATCATGCAAGACTGCTAGAACATGAAATATGTGGCAGAATGCAGGTAAAACAGAGCAGGGGTCATACAAGTCTCCCCCAAGGAGTTCAGTCATAAATTTAATTAACACATTCTTTTTTTAATGAGCTTCATCAGCATGGAAGCCTGTCCTCTGGAGTGGTGGCCGAAGCATGAAGCGGCATACGAATGTTTAGCATATCTGGCTTGTAAAGACCTTGCAGTGCCAGCTACAAAAGTGCCAAGCAAATGCCTGTTCTCACTTTCTGGTGACCCTGTAAATATGAAGAGGGCAGTATTATCTGCTATAAGTGTAAACAAACTTGTTTGTCTTAGCGATTGGCTGAACAAGAAATAGCACTGAGTGGATTTGTAGGCTCTGAAGTTTTACATTGTTTTGTTTTTGAGTGCAGTTATGTAACAAAAAATATATATAGATTTGTAAGTTGTACTTTCAGGACAAAGAGACTGCAGTACAGTACTTGTATAAGGTGAATTGAAAACTACTATTTCTTTTGTTTATCATTTTTACAGTGCAAATATTTATCAATAAAAATAATATACACTTTGATTTCAATTACAACACAGAAAACAATATATATGTATATATGAAAACAATATATATATGTAGAAAAACAACCAAAATATTTAATAAATTTCAATTGGTATTCTATTGTTTAACAGTGTGATTAAAACTGTGATTAATCGCAATTAATTTTTTTAATCACAATTAATTTTTTGAGTTAATCACGTGAGTTAACTGCGATTAATCGACAGGCCTAATATAAATGCTTTGACTGGACCAACTTCTGTTGGTGAAAGAGAGAAATTTTCAAGCTCCACAGACTTATTTGACACAGATCCCACCTAGAACCTTATCGCACACACTGACATGTCAAGGCAAAACAGTATGTTCTCTAAATTCTGTGGAACCTTTACACCACATAGGTCTTGGAGTGCAAAGAAGCTAACCTAGAGCCTTCAAGTAGCACAAAGAGCTATACCCACAGCCCACAACCTACTGGCAACAGCATGCAGATCTTCTGGAAATACAGAAAAATATTCCAACAGCACAGATTCCTCATACACAGTGATACACCAACAGCCAGGCAGAGAGAGGAAGATACTTATATGCCTTCCATTACAATGATATACACCTATTCTTATTCTTAAGATTACATGTTCTCAAATAGTGGCCAAAAACAAGTTCTGAAGTATGTGTACATGTCAACAGCTGTCTGTGTATGAATACTCCATTGTTAACAAAAATATACTATAAAATCTGCCGAGCTATACAAACAACATAGTTTTTATGTTTCCACTAGGAACCTGTAATAATAAAAGTACAGACCTAGCAATCAGTACTGGGATTCTTGGCTGGGATACATTTCTTCTCTGTGGGAGAGCATGGAAGGAAGCAAACACATGAGAAATGGAGCTGGAGGATAACTACACTTTGTATTGCTCCTTAGGGAGCCACAGCTCCTCCCTGTGAACAATACATGTTGGAGTGCAGCAGATTAGCAGGAGTGGAGCTGGAAAGCACAGATTCCACATGGCATATTCTCCTGGGAAAGGGGCTAAAACTGCATAGGAAATTGCCATCGGGTACAATACTGGTCTACTCTATGGACGGTGGCTGTGATGGGTTTGGTCACAGAGATGCCCTTGGGACTGTCACCTGATGTGCTGAATTTACCTCTGAGCCTTTTTTTCCCTGCCAGCTTGGCTCTCCAGAACCCTGCCTTGTTGAGCCAGACACGCTAGCCTGTTGCAACACAGACCCAGGTCTGGTCCACGCCCCTAAAGCTGTAGACTTTAACCAAAAACTGTTCAGCAGGTCATCTATCTCCAGCACCCGACAGCCAGTTCCCAATGGGAATCCAAACCCCAGATAAATCCGTTTTACTCTGTTTAAAGCTTATACAGGGTAAACTCATAAATTGTCCGCTCTCTATAACACTGATAGAGAGATATGCACAGCTGTTTGCTTCCCCAGGTAATAATCACTTACTCTGGGTTTATTAATAAACAAAAGTGATTTTATTAAGAATAAAAAGTAGAATTTAAGTGGTTCCAAGTAATAACAGACAGAACTAAGTAAGTTACCAAGCAAAATAAAACAAAACATGCACGTTCAAGCCTAATACATTAAGAAACTGATTACAGATAAAATCTCACCCTCAGAGATGTTCCAATAAGCTTCTTTCACAGACTAGACTCCTTCCTAGTCTGGGCCCAATCCTTTACCCTGATACAGTCCTTGTTAGTTTCAGCAGACATCTTAGGTGGAAAGCAGGGGTGTTCTCATGACTGCAGCCCCCTTTGTTCTGTTCCACTCCCTTTTATAGCTTTGGCACAAGGCGGGAATCTTTTGTCTCTCTGAGTCCCCACCCCTCCTTCTAAATGGTAAAGTACCAGATTTAAGATGGATTCCAGTATCATGTGACATGGTCACATGTCCTGTGAGACCCTCAGCCTCCATTCTTCCTGGGCTGGCCTACACATACACAGGAAAATTTGCAAGTAGACAGAGCCATTTACAGCCAATTGTCCTAGTCAATGGGAGCCATCAACATTGTCCTAGTCAATGGGAGCCATCTAAACCACCATTAATGGCCCACACTTTGCATAATTACAATAGGATCTCAGAGTTATACTTCATATTTCTAGCTTCAGATACAAGAATGATACATACTGTGACAGGGTCGGGCTAGATGGCTACAAGAGAGTGATAGAAGGCAGATATATTAGCCCCAGGTTAAGTAGGTCCCTTTCCCTGGGTAAGGTAACAGGGAAGGTTCCAGAACAATCAGGAACTTTCTGGAATCAATTAAAGCAGACAGGCTGATTAGAACACCTGCAGCCAATCAAGAAGCTGCCAGAATCAATTAAGACAGGCAGGCTAATCAGGGCACCTGGGTTTAAAAAGGAGCTCACTTCAGTTTGTGGTGCGTGCGAGGAGCTGGGAGCAAGAGGCGCAAGAAACTGAGAGTGAGAAGGTGTACTACTGGAAGACTGAGAAGTACAAGCATTATCAGACATCAGGAGGGAGGTCCTGTGGTGAGAATAAAGAAGGAGTTGGGAGGAGGCCATGGGGAAGTAGCCCAGGGAGTTGTAGCTGTCGGACAGCTGTTACAGGAGCCACTATAGACAGCTGCAATCCACAGGGCCCTGGGCTGGAACCTGGAGTAGAGGGCGGGCCCGGGTTCCCCCCATCCCTCCATCTTCCCAACTCCCTACTTGATACCAGAGGAATTGAACTGGACTGGGGGTTTCACCAGAGGAAAGGTCTCTGGCCTGTTCCCTGATCCACTAGGTGGATCAGCAGAGACTGCGGGGATTATTCTTCTTCCTTTCCCCAAGCTGGCCAGTGATGAGGCTAACTGAATGAATGGCAGATTTGAGCCACGAAAGTGGCCAAACTGAGGGCTGCCGTGAACCTCTGAGGCGAGAAAATCTGCCAATGAGCGCAGGACCCACCAAGGCAGAGGAGGAACTTTGTCACAATACATACAAATAGGAAGAATATATTCAGTAGATTATAACCTTTTGTAAGGTATCATAACAAAGACCTTTTTCATAAAGCATATTCCAGTTACATCATATTTACACTCATAAGCATATTTCCGTAAAACATATGGAGTGCAACGTCACAGGTGGTGAGTCAGTGGTAGCACCGCATATCAACTAGCTGCTAATGGGGAGGAATGGTCACGTTAGCCAGGCAAAGGGATCTCGGTCTCATTGGGACACATGGGGTTTTGGCCAGAGTTTCCACAAGACCTACCTTTCTCACGATTCATACAGGAAATGGCCAACAGCTAGCTAGAGGTCTGGCGGGGGATGCTACCTTCCTCCTACCACTGTCCTAATTATTTATTAGCTCACTTGTTGTGTTTTCTCTTCCATTTGATTATAAGACCTTTGGAGCAGGGACCTCATCTTTATATTTATGTAGCCGGCACAACACTCGATACACTGTGGCTCTGTCTTGACCGGGGTTCTGGTTGCTACCATAATATAAATGTTAACTTACAAAATAATAATGATAATCCCTGGCCTAACAACTCTGCTGCTCCCTCTTCCACCAGACCACGAGATGGAGGGGTGGATGCCCAAAGGATATGGCCTAAAAAAAACCTGACCTTTTTCAAAGTAACTTTTTCCCCTTTACAGGTTTTTCTGCAGAAGGGGAGGAGCTATGTAATTTACAGTTACTTAAAATAATTTATTCT
Source organism: Chelonia mydas (assembly GCF_015237465.2). Lineage (NCBI taxonomy): Eukaryota > Metazoa > Chordata > Testudines > Cheloniidae > Chelonia > Chelonia mydas. Next base: position 156,708,689 of record NC_057851.1, read on the forward strand.
ATTCACCTTGATTATAGGTGGGGCTGACGGCGCCACCTATTATACAGATTGTCTGACACTTTCCATTATAAACCTCTGTTTTCAGTTGCTGATAACTTTGCCAAACTTGAACCTTTGGGGATAAAATTTTCCATGCCAGGTGTCTGCCTCAGGTTGAATTTTTGTTTTTTAAAACATTTCAGCCAGTATGGTTCATCCATTTCCAAGAACATGTTTTGCTCATATTAAAAAAGGCATGTAACTGCAGACTGTATAAGACATATACACAAGGGGGGCAAATTAAGGTTGCACTGACAACCTGAAGTCTGGTATCTCCTAACTTTTGAATATTAGACTTTGCAACCTCAAAATTGATATCTGTTTTCCATGTTAAATATTACGCAGCACATCCAGATTTGTTGTTATTTAGGATTATAGGTAGAATAAAATGCTGCAGGATTTGTTTTAATCTCCACAAATGGCTGTACGCATTTGGAAATGTCAGCATTTATGATATACCTGATCTACCACAAAGCCAAGATTTATTTATATGCTGGATTTTCTCCTGTGGAGGATGCAATATGTACGTGCACGGAACACTGTGGAACCAGGAAGATCCTTAAGGTGCTCTGCTGGGTGCACCTGAGCAGGGAGAATGGGCCATAAGTAGCTTTTTGCCACCTTCCTGCCTCTCCCCTCAGTCCTGAGGGCAGTCATAGTCCAGGCCAGCTGCCAATACAATTTAGAGTCTCACTTCACCTAGCCCAGAATTGCCAGAGCGCATTGCCTGCCCGCCATGCTCCGTTCCACCTCTGGTGTTCCCCCAGAATTTCAATGGGGGGCAGCAGTGGGTGATGTAGAACTGGCCATGCCAGCTTTATGCCATCCAGGAATTCCCCCAAACAAGGTTTAATCCAGCCATTCACCGGACTGGGAGAAAAGGGAGAAATGGGGACAAGGATCTGGCCCTGGGAGTTTAAAATTAATAGAATTCAAAATGACTGACATTTACAAAGTAAGTTAAAGTCATTCACGTCTTGTTTATTTCAAAGATGGGTCCACATCAACAGCTTGGATGGGAGCACTCTGGAACTGTGGGGAAATTCAGACCCAGATTTGAGGTTTGTCACTCAGACTCATCTCTTATACAGACAGTTCAATACACAGGAATGGTTTCATTCTGCCTGCATTTTTTTTTTTTTTGGAAACTGTCAAATATGGCTCATGACTGTTTCCCAGTGGCCAGTTAGACAAAATTAGTTGGCAAAACACTCCTTGGCCTAGATTGCGCCTCAGGCACAGCCATCAGGTTGCGCTAAATACAGATTACTTTGCTCCCTGCATTGGCCCATCTCTGCTGACTAGCATGTGGTGGTGCAGAATTGATGTTCCACCTGCACACTTTCAGAGGATTTTGTGGGAGGAGTTATAAGTCCAAAGAGCCCGTGTGTGCGCGCACCCCTGGGGTATGTTGTTGGGTGGAGAAGGTGGTAGTTTATTCCCCCATAGCTCCCTACACAGCTCACATAAGGCTGATCCATGGTTTGGCCCTTTGTTAGTAATGTTCATTATATGTTGAGAATTGATGACTGAGTCATTTGGCTGATGCAGGAAGGGCAATTTATTATGGGCCCTGCATGAAGAGTCAAGTGGAGGGTGTGGAGGAAGACTCCTTCCATCCTTACCTTTTGTGCATTCATACAAGGCCCATGCACATTCTAGCCTTCCCTATGTGATGTTATAATGGTTGGCAATAGAGACAGCATTCATCATGTGCTAGTTAAGCTGCCAACCGCTTTGCTCTGTTGTGTGGTATGTGCTTGTCAAATGTGTTTATAAAAAGAAAACACAGTTCATATCTTTATGGAAAGAGTGTAAAGTAGGTCTCCCTTACAGCTTGCATTTGATATCAGGAAGGAGAACTGTATATAAAAAGAGTAGAGCTTAAGACTGGTGAGTATCTTAGGCAGGAAATTGAAAATGAAATATTTCCATTTGACTTCAGTTTGTTGGGGAAGTAGGCCTCACTAGGTTATGTCAGTCTCCATTCCCACTGTAAGGTTTACTTTGATCTTTGTTTGTTTACATTAGCCTTTGCTACAGTACTCACAAAGAGCCTTCAGTGAATTCTCAAAGTCATGTACTATCCTGTGCTAAGCCAACATTCAAATCAGTAATGTGATAGTATACATTATCTGGAATAACTCTAATATCACCAGAATTAGTTGGTACTATAAGTATTCCATTAATGCACACTCATGAGAGTTAATACACCCCCAATGGTTAGTCAAGATATCAGGGATGGCTTTTATCCTAAACCCTAGAGCACACAGAAAAGGGGTGTAAATTCCATTCTGATCCAAACTATGCAGCTTAGTAAGGTGTGTACAATAATAAAAGTGTGTGCACATATGATGGTGGGAAATATGTGGACTACAGTCAATATTATAGTTATTCAGGGTTGAATACACAGTTATGTTGTTCTGGGAAACCAAAGAAGTCAGGTGCCCAGTCAATGACCCTACCAAACTGTGTATCCAAATGAGCTAGCAAAGAAAACTAAATAGACGTAATTCTGGTCACCTCTGCAAAATGGGTGTAAAATGCTGCTGTTCTGATATGGTAGGGATTTAGACCCAATTTGCGCAGGTAGAAATCTCTGAGGTGCAAAGCAGTGGAGAATCAGGACCTAAAAGCTGATGATCTACTACATCTCTTTCTCTGCCCCCATCCCTAGGGAGCTCTGCTATAAAAAGTCACTAATTCTGCTCCACGAATCTACAAACTTGATCATTTTCACCAAAACCAATACCAACAACATTCTAAACGAAAATCTAACTGTATAATATTGTAGCAAGGTCTCACAGTTCTAAGGCTTCATTACTTACAAAATATATTAGAGTACCTCTAGGAAGCATCGTAAATAACAACCACACTTATCAAAATAAATTAGGTGCAATTTGTAATGACAAATCCTTGATTTTCCCCCTGCCCCATAATGTTTCATAGAAATATAATGCTAGAAGGGACCTTGAAGGATCATCCAGTCCAGTGGTTCTCAGCCTTTCCAGACTACTGTACCCCTTTCAGGAGTCTGATTTGTCTTGTGTACCCCAAGTTTCACCTCACTAAAGAACTACTTACTTACAAAATCAGACATAAAAATACAAAAGTATCACTGCACATTATTACTGAAAAATTGCTTGCTTTCTCATGTTGACCATATTAAAATAAATCACTTGGAATATAAATATTATACTTACATTTCAGGGTATATAGAGCAGTATAAACAAGCCATTGTGTGTATGAAATTTCAGTTTGTACTGACTTCACTAGTGCTTTTTATGTAGCCTGTTGTAAAACTAGGCAAATAGCTAGATATACCCTCTGGAAGACCTCTGCGTACCCCCAGGAGTACCCCTACCATTGGTTGAGAACCACTGGTTTGGTAGATACCTCCATGGTGATGCAGGCCCAAGTATACCTAGCACAACCCTGACATGTGTTTGTCTAACCTGTTCTTAAAAACCTCCAGTGGCAGAGTTTCCACAACCTCTCTTGGTAAACTATTCCAGTCTTTAACTATCCCTTATAGTTAGACAGCCTTTCCTAATATCTAACCTAAAACTCGCTTACTGCGGATTAAGCCCAATACTTCGTGTCCTATCTTCAGTGGCTATGGAGAACAACTGATCATCATCTTCTTTATAAAAGCCCTTAACATATTTGAAATCAGATCCGTCCTGAGTCTTCTTTTCTCAAAGCTAAACACACCCCTTTTTTTAACCTTTTCTCATAGAGCTGGTTTTCTAAAACTTTTCTCATTTTTGTTGCTCTCCTCTGGACTCTCTCCAGTCTGTCCACATCCTTCTTTAAAGTACAGTGCTCAAAACTGGACACAGTACTCCAGCTGAAGCCTCATCGTTCTGAGTACAGCAGAACAATTATTTCCAGTGTTTCACACACAACGCTCCTGTTAGTACACCCCAGAATGAATTAACCCTTTTTTACAACTACAGCACACCGTTGGCTCATCTTCAACTTGTGATCCATATGATACTTTTCAGGAGTACTACTGCATAGCCAGTTATTCCTCATTTTGTAGTTGTGCATTTGATTTTTCCTTCCTAAGTGTATCACTTTGCGCTGAAGTACATCATATTTATTTCAGACCAATTCGCCAATATATCAAGATCCTTTTGAATTCTAATTCTCTCCTCCAAAGTGGTTGGAACCCCTCCCAGGTTGGCGTCCTCTGTACATTTTATAAGTATGCTCTCACTTCATTATCCAAGTTATTAATGAAAATATTGAATAGTACCTGACCTAGGACAGACCCCTTTGGGACACCACTATATACTTCCTCCCAATTTGACAGCCACACCATTGGTAATTACACTGAGTACAATTTTTCAACCAGTTGTGCACACACTTTACAGTAATTTCATCTAGACCACATTTCCCTAGTTTGCTTATGAAAATATCATGTGGAACTGTGCCAGAGCCTTACTAAAATCAAGATATATCACATCTACTGTTTCCCCCCCATCTGCTAGGCCAGTAACCAGTAAGTTTGTTTGCTCAGGGCCTGTTCTGGCTCCCACTTAGTTGAATCCAAAGGGAGTTTTAACATAGACTTCAATGGGAGCTGATTCTCATTTGCACTAAGGCCCTCTTACACTGCTCTGCCAGTATAAAGGAGCCTTAGGGTATGTCTACACTTCAAGCTGGAGGAGTAATTTCCAGTTCAAGTAGACAGACTCATACTCTCTGATCAAGCTAGTGCACTAAAAATAGCAGTATAGCTGCAGAGACACGAACGGCGGGAGGGGCTAGCCACCCCAAGAATTATCCTGTCCAAGACGCTAGGTATATATTCGGGCAGCTAGCCCCTTCTACCATTTGCACTGCGACAGCTATTTTTAGTGCATATGCCAACCTAAGTTGGAAATTGCACCTTCAGTTCGAAAAGCAGGTATACCTTAAAATTGGTGAAGTGGAACAGGTTCCAGAGTGGGGTGAAGGGGCCAAAGGCCACTGAGAATTCAAGCCTTACTGTCTAATCTACATGAATCAGTAGCCTGCAGTGGGTCTCCCAGTCAAAAGTGCAAATTAGCAATATTCTATTACATTTTCCAAAAACAAAACAATTACTATAGAAAACACATGCAAACCCCAGAAATTGTTTACCACCTTTGAGAAACTATTATAGTACAAGCAATACTACAAACTGTACATGCACAGGAAAATATAAAAGGCATTTTTCTTGATGCAGCCGATAATCACAAAAACTTCCATCTAGCCTTTAGGATAGCAATAGGAATCTGATGATGCATGCCCATCTGCAGCGACAAGGGGAAGAAAGCCATCTTTGCAGACTGCAGATAGTGTATGAAAGAATGCCCATGAAAATACAATCCTTAACATGACTGTGCCAATTCTTAAGAGCTAATGTACTTTTATTAGTATCAGTGTTTACTGTTAACCTAACTTTGCAAACAGCAGTATTTCACAAATTTTATCCTAACAGCCATTGCTTTTAATAACAGATTTGTTCAAATAGTAATGCCACATCTGTTAGTATGAAGAGACAAGTTAAAATTGAACCTATGATCAACATCCAGGAATAAGACACTAAAGCTGTGTAAACTTTCATTATTCCATCTTTCTCTGATAGATTAAAAATGTGTTGATTACATGTTGATTTAGAAATACTACTTTGGTGGGCGTATGAGGGGGTGTTTGTTTTTTAAAAGTTAATGTGGTATTAAACAAATCCCTGTAAATCTATAAGAGGGCAGTGTGTTCTAGTGTTTAGTTAAAGGAAAGGACTTGGAGTCAGGAGACATGGGTTTTATTCTTGCCACTAAACTTGCTGTGATTTTGGGCAATTTACTTAACCTTTTCATGTCCCAATTTCCCATCTGTGAAATGATATAATAACGTATTCTTGCTTAGTAAAACATTCTAAGATCATCACATAAATGTTTCTGCAGAAATGTAAACTGCTATTTTGTAAATATAAATATTTTTCAGTCTTTTTTTAATTCAGTGAAAACAAATAGCTTTTTAAAATGTAAATATTTCTCTTCAACAACACTGTGCGAGTGCATAAGAACCTTAAAGTCAATCTAACCAGACAAAAAAAGTCCGACTCACAAGTCTGTTTTCATCGTACGGCTAAAAGCCCAGCAAAACATAACCATGAAAAGAATGTTTCCAGTTTTGTTTTTTTTTTAAATCAAATATATTGATAATAGAGGTATAGAACTGAGGAAAGGAAAAAAATTAAGATTTACATTGACTCTTTAATGTATGCCAGTCTGAAGGTAGAAGGGGACCTGGAGATAATACTCAGGTTGCCACAGAAACCACTCACCTCGATCAGCAAGAAAAAAAAAACAAGTTGAGAGATGCAGCTGATGTTGCATGTTAGAAGATTATCCTCATACTGTATTGTTCAAGGCATAGTCACCAATTCTGGTTATCAGATCAGAAGAGCAGCTGGGAAAAAGAGTGTAGAAGGTGCAATATATAGAAAAGGAGACTACATATCAGAGGGAGTCATGAGACACCATGAAATCAAAGGGCCAAAATCTCAATAATATCTTGACCACAGTATCTGTTAAGAATCTCTCACATAGGCCCATACTCCATGGCCTGGTCTGAGGCACGAGGCCTAGTTAACAATGGACAATACATGGCTAATGAAAGGCTGGGATAAGCAGGAGACAACCTTGTTTGTTTCAACTATACATAAAATAAGCTGAGACAGCATAACTCCAGGTGGGGAGCAGTAATTGGGAGGCTTATCATGAGTTATAGACACGTAACTCACTGAGAGGAGCCTTAAAGTCTGCTCTCTGGTCCAGGAAGAGATAATGGTACATACTCCCCGAATGCCGACCAGGGTTCAGGGAGAGGCCTAACATGATAGCATGAGTTATGGCATCCTCCCTCAAAAATGCCAGTCCTAGTAAGCAGAAGCGCATTGGTAAACCATACATGATTGTCATTGCTGTGTACTGTTTACTGTTCTTTTTGCTTTAAAACCCTCCAGGTATGTACCTGTGGGCCAACCTGCCTGGAAAGAGCCACCGTCATTTCTATGAACCTGAAATCAGGATTTACCTTACACACTGCAAGAGGAGAATTTTGAGGGCTAACACCTGTGTATTAGCAAACATGTTAACCTGAGCTATGGGCAGAGCCATTTTGTAATCTTTTAGACTATTGGCTTATTGTGCTAATTTTGTCTTGCTGCTAGAACCTATACAGGGGCTCGGGATCTCCCACCCCGTCGCTTCTCTCCGCCCATTGGCACCTGTCAAGGTTCCTTCCCCACTCTGAACTCTAGGGTACAGATGTGGGGACCTGCATGAAAACCCCCTACACCTATTTTTTCCAGCTTAGGTTAAAACTTCTCCAAGGTACAAACTATTTTACCTTTTGCCCTTGGACTTTATTGCTGCCACCACCAAGCGTCTAACAAATATATAACAGGGAAAGAGCCCGCTTGGAAACGTCTTTCCCCCCAAAATCCTCCCAAACCCTATACCCCCTTTCCTGGGGAAGGCTTGATAAAAATCCTCACCAATTTGCGTAGGTGAACACAGACCCAAACCCTTGGATCTTAAGAACAATGAAAAAGCAATCAGGTTCTTAAAAGAAGAATTTTAATTGAAGAAAAAAGTAAAAGAATCACCTCTATAAAATCAGGATGGTAAATACCTTACAGGGTAATCAGATTCAAAACATAGAGAATCCCTCTAGGCAAAACCTTAAGTTACAGAAAGACACAAAAACAGGAATATACATTCTATTCAGCACAGCTTATTTTATCAGCCATTTAAACAAAACAGAATCTAATGCATATCTAGCTAGATTACTTACTAAATTCTGAGACTTCATTCCTTTTCTGTTCCTGGCAAAACAACACACAGACAGAGAGAGCCTTTGTTTCTCTCCCCGTCCAGCTTTGAAAGTATCTTGTCTTCTCATTGGTCATTTTGGTCAGGTGCCAGCGAGGTTATCCTAGCTTCTTAACCCTTTACAGGTGAAAGGGTTTTTCCTCTGGCCAGGAGGGATTTTAAAAGTGTTTATCCTTCCCTTTATATTTATGACACACACCCCAAATCACAGATAGGGTGAAACACTGGCTGTGATTTCTTCCTGGAGCTCTAGGAGAAAACAGAGTTAATAAGACACATGCACCTCTAAATATACTACCAAGTATATAAAGGCTAACAATATTTTCCACATCTCAAGGACGATTTTAACCAGTTGATTCTGGGAAAATTTCACGGGAGAGTGCATCAGCCACTTTGTTAGAAGCTCCTGAGATGTGTTGGATGTCAAAATCAAAATCTTGGAGAGCTAAACTCCACCGAATAAGTTTTTTGTTATTTCCCGTGGCGGTATGAAGCCACTGTAGTGCAGCATGGTCGGTTTGCAGGTGGAAACGCCGTCCCCAAACATATGGGCGTAGCTTTTCCAGAGTGTAGACAATGGCGTAACATTCTTTTTCACTGACTGACCAGTTGCTTTCCCTCTCAGACAGCTTCTTGCTGAGAAACACTACAGGGTGGAATTCTTGATCCGGTCCTTCCTGCATTAAAACTGCTCCCACACCACGCTCGGACGCATCTGTGGTTACTAGGAACGGTTTGTCAAAGTCTGGGGCCCTTAGCACAGGGTCAGACATGAGTGTTGCTTTAAGCTGGTTAAAGGCCTTCTGACTCTCTTCAGTCCACTGAACGGCATTTGGCTGTTTCTTTTTGGTTAGGTCTGTCAGTGGGGCAGCGATTTGGCTGTATTGCGGTACAAATCGCCTGTAATATCCGGTCAAGCCGAAGAAGGATTGGACCTGTTTCTTTGACTTTGGGACAGGCCACTTTTGGATAGCATCCACTTTGGCCTGTAGGGGGTTGATAGTTCCTTGACCCACCTGGTGTCCAAGGTAAGTCACTCTGTTTAGGCCTATTTGACACTTCTTAGCCTTAACAGTTAGTCCTGCCTCCCTTATGCACTCGAAGACTTTTTGTAGATGTTCCAGGTGTTCTGCCCAGGAATCCGAAAATATGGCCACATCGTCAAGGTAGGCGATGGCATATTCTCCTAATCCCGCTAGGAGACCATCTACAAGTCTTTGGAAGGTGGTGGGTGCATTCCGCAGCCCGAAAGGGAGTACATTAAATTCATACAGCCCGACTTGTGTGGTGAATGCTGACTTTTCCTTGGCGGATTCATCTAGCAGTACCTGCCAGTACCCCTTGGTTAAGTCCAAAGTAGAGATGAACTGGGCCTGTCCCAGTTTCTCTAATAGTTCATCTGTGCGTGGCATTGGATAGTTGTCTGGGTGAGTTACAGCATTTAGCTTACGGTAGTCCACGCAAAAACGTATCTCCCCATCTGGTTTGGGAACTAGAGCCACTGGAGATGCCCATGCACTGCCAGAGGGGCAGATTACCCCCATCTGTAGCATACCCTGGATCTCCCGTTCTATAGCAGTTTTAGCTTGAGAAGACACCCGGTAAGGTTGGACTTTAATTGGGTGAGCATTACCTGTCTTAATGGAGTGGTATGCCCGTGCAGTCAGTCCTGGGGTGGCTGAGAACATCGGCGCGTAGCTAGTGCACAGCTCCTTGATCTGTTGTCGCTGCATACGCCCAAGGGTCATGGAGAGGTTCACCTATTCCACGCCACCAGCACTTTTCCCTTCGTAGTAGACACCTTCAAGCCACTCAGCGTCATCTCCTCCCTGGGCTGTAAACTGACAAACCTTTAATTCTCTGGAATAAAAGGGCTTTAGAGAATTAATATGGTACACCTTAGGCTTTCGGTTGTAGGTGGGGAATGCTATCAGATAATTAACAGCTCCCAAGCACTCCTGGACCGTGAATGGCCCTTCCCATGACGCTTCCATTTTATGGGCCTGGAGCGCCTTTAAGACCATGACCTGGTCCCCTGCTTTGAAGGAACGCTCTCTGGCATGTTTATCATACCAGGCTTTTTGCTCTTTTTGAGCATCCTGTAGGTTTTCTTTAGCAAGGGCTAAAGAGGTTTGGAGGGTGTTTTGTAGGTTAGTTACAAAGTCCAGAATGTTAGTTCCTGGAGAAGGTGTAAACCCCTCCCATTGCTGCTTCACCAACTGTAATGGCCCCTTAACCTCGCGGCCATATACAAGTTCAAATGGTGAAAACCCTAAACTGGATGTGGTACAGCTCTGTAGGAAAAGAGCAACTGCTGCAACACTAGGTCCCAATCATTGGAGTGCTTATTTATGAATTTACATGTCATGGCCCCCAAAGTTCCATTAAACTTCTCCACCATGCCATTTGTTTGATGGTGGTAAGGAGTGACAACCAAGTGATTTACCCCATGAGCTTCCCAAAGGCTTTCCATAGTTCCTGCCAGGAAATTAGTTCCTGCATCTGTGAGGATGTCCGAGGGCCAACCTACCCTGGCAAAAATGTCTGCTAGTGCCTGGCACACACTTTTAGCCCTGGTGTTGCTTAGAGCTACTGCTTCCGGCCATCGGGTGGCAAAATCCATGGAAGTCAGTATGTATTGCTTCCCTCTGGGTGTCTTTTTCGGAAAAGGGCCCAGAATATCCACAGCTACTCGCTGAAATGGAACTTCAAAGATGGGGCATGGCTGGAGAGGGGCTTTGACATGGTCTTGGGGTTTTCCCACTCTTTGGCATACCTCACAAGACTGGACATAGGTAGAAACATCCTTGCCCATTCCCTCCCAGTGGAATGACCTCCCCAAACAGTCTTTGGTCCTGTTCACCCCAGCATAGCCACTAGGATGATCGTGGGCTAAGCTCGACCCGGTACTTAGTTGGAACTGCCAACTGTCTCTGAGGATGCCAGTCTTCCTGGTGTCCACCAGAAAGAGTTTCCTTGTACAAAAGTCCTCTTTCTACAACAAACCTGGATTGATTAGAAGAGCTGAGAGGCAATGGGTTGCTCCATGCCGCCGTCCAAGCTCTCTGGAGGCTTTCATCTGCTTCCTGTTTCGTCTGGAACTGTTCCCTTGATGCTGGAGACATCAGTTCCTCATTGGATTTTGTGGACCTAAGCTTGGTCCCTCTGGAAGCGATGTAGGGGATGGGGCTGTTTCCATTGACTGTGAACCGCTCTCCGCTGGTGCACTATGTTGGAGTTCAGGCTCCGGCTGAGCCTCTGGTGTAGGGTTATTGGCTGCTGCTGGTTCAGGTTTGGTGGGGCCCTCTGGTGTTGGGGTTGCAAGTACTGGATTCAGTGTTGGCAATGGGTCTGGTGCTGGTTGTTCTGCCGGTTCCGGTTCTGGGACTGGCTCTGTCTGGGTCTCTGGGACTGGATCCACTACTGCTGTTGCAGACATTGGCCTGGGGTCTGGGTCCATCACCTCTGACCAGGTCCTGGTAGAAGTTTCCAGAACAGAGTTAGACATGATGGTTTGTTTAGCCTGGCTGCGGGTGACCATTCCCACCCTCTCGGCTAGCTTCACATGATTTGCCAAGTCTTCCCCCAACAGCATGGGGATGGGATAATCATCATAGACTGCAAAAGTCCATGTTCCTGACCAGCCCTTGTACTGGACAGGCAACTTGGCTGCAGGCAAATTGAAAGAGTTGGACTTGAAGGGTGAATTGTCACTTGGATCCCTGGGTCAATTAAATTTGGGTCCACTAAGGAAGCATGGATAGCCAACACTTGTGCTCCAGTGTCCCTCCATGTGGTGACCTTCTTCCCACCCACACTCACAGTTTCCCTCTGCTCCAAGGGTATCTGGGAGGTATATGGGCCTGAGACCTCTGGTGTGATTCCAGTGCAATGAACTGTAATCTGTTGGGGTTCTTGGGGCAGTTGGCCTTCACATGGCCCAGTTCGTTACATTTAAAACATCGTCCAGCTGACGGATCACTGGGGCAAGGTGGGTTGCTGGAGAATGGTGTGGCGGGACGATAAGGTGTCCAGACGGTTCCTTGGGGGGTAGTTGGGGCCTTGGGCTGCCCCTGGTAGTAAGGTGTGATCTGAGGTTGTCCCTTCTGGTATCTGCTCCAACTGCGACCAGTTTTTTTCTTTTCTGCCACCTCCACCCATTTGGCTCCAATCTCCCCCGCCTCGATTACAGTTTCACCTGCCTTGTAGGTGGGGAACTTCCTGGGACATGAAGGTGAACCCTTGGATCTTAGGAACAATGAAAAAGCAATCAGGTTCTTAAAAGAAGAATTTTAATTGAAGAAAAAAGTAAAAGAATCACCTCTGTAAAATCAGGATGGTAAATACCTTACAGGGTAATCAGATTCAAAACATAGAGAATCCCTCTAGGCAAAACCTTAAGTTACAAAAAGACACAAAAACAGGAATATACATTCTATTCAGCACAGCTTATTTTATCAGCCATTTAAACAAAACAGAATCTAATGCATATCTAGCTAGATTACTTACTAAATTCTAAGACTCCATTCCTCTTCTGTTCCTGGCAAAACAACACACAGACAGAGAGACCCTTTGTTTCTCCCCCGCCCCTCCAGCTTTGAAAGTATCTTGTCTCCTCATTGGTCATTTTGGTCAGGTGCCAGCAAGGTTATCCTGGCTTCTTAACCTTTTATAGGTGAAAGGGTTTTTCCTCTGGCCAGGAGGGATTTTAAAGGTGTTTACCCTTCCCTTTATATTTATGAAAGCACCCTATATAATCTATTGTAATCAGTTGTTTAGCAGTGTCTCACTGAGCCTAATAAGCGAAGTGACACTCCGCCAGCGCTGTGCATAATAAACCCTCGTGCTTGACTCTACATGGTGTCAAACTTCTGTTCCTTCAGAATAAAGATGGGCCCTAATCCTAAAATTTTATATCTGGATGTGAATACTCCGGAAGTTTTCATGCAGCATGGTACTACTTTTTCCTTTTTTTATAACTATTTATTTAGGGCATTTTAATAGGTTTACAAAATGATTGCCATGTAACCATCAGAAATAAAAATTTAATCCTTTCAATACTGAGCTGATCGTTTTGTTTAGAGAAACATTATGCAGTAATGTACAGTAATCATCAAATCTCTCGATTTAGCAGGGTGTTATCATATTAGAGGGTGAGCCAGTTTACACCTCCCCAGAACATGTTGTTTCTAGTGATTTTATGAAACTGAGGGAAGGTCTACACTACAAATTTACACTACAAATTTAGAATTTCTAGTCAAGATGCTCTAAGCCAACGGGAGAGAGCTCTCCCACTGACATAGTGCCCAGGTCAGCATATCTACGTCACTCAGGGGTGCAGACTGTTCATACCCCTGAGCAATGTAATTATACTAAAGTGATTTTGTAGCGTAGACCAGGGCTTAGTGCAATTACACAGTACTTATTTCTAAGAACTTAACTGTCTCCTCTTCCAAAAATGAAAGGAGTTATCACAGCAAGCAGAATGACTTGTCAATTGTACAGTCATGTTATAATCAGAGAAGAAAGGTGGGTAGGCTATCCTTCAGGCTAGAAAATAATGTTCATTATTTGAACATCTTCACAATAAGGCCAAATATGTGCCGTCTTACATCCCACTGAATTTACTGGGGTTGCAAAAGATACAAATCAGTGCAGAGAATGTTTAAAGAACACTATAAAGCAGAAATTGAGCCATCTAAACAGGGTGAAATTCAACCCGGTGTAGCCAGTCAGCACGAGTTTGATGTACCACTCCAGCAGTCACACTTAAGCTTTAGTTTCAGGGCCACATGTTACTCCCTTGCACCTGCATGAATTTTCCCCCATCATAAACAGGAAGCTAACAATTTACAAACAACAGATTGAAAAGTTGCAAGGACCTGTGGCAGCTCAATGTCCAGCACCATCATTAATGAAACCAGTTCTCTTTCTTTCATTATATTGTCTTACTTCACAAAGATGGGTATTCTGAATTCATATTTCTCTCTTTTGGAGAGAGCTGATCAGGGATTTCTTGTAATAAGCAAGTTTGTCATTCTAATTCAGATGACACTTGACAAAAAGGATTTGTTCATCAAAGCGTAGTTCTTGCCATAGTTACATGATATAGTCATATACTACTTTTGGGTAAGTAATTTGTATTTACAAAAAATGCTACCATGCAGATTTACAGATAGAGGATTATGTTCTCACCAATGTAGAAATATTCACATACTTAGGCAGTGCCATTAGCCAGAACAGTGGAACAAGCCAGGCCATCCAGAACAAAATCAATAAAGCCAGTAATACCTCCAGGAGCTTAAATACAGTCTGGAAATCATCAAAATACAACACAAAACCAAACTCAAGATTTATCAGAGCTGCATACTTTCAAAACTACTTTATAGCACAGAATGTTGGGGAATAAGAAAGTATGACATGTCCAAACTGTCTTCATTCCACACAGCCTGCCTCAGAAAAATCCTCCATATCTTTTGGCGCAGAACCATCTCAAACCAATATCTATTGATGCAGTGCAGCCAAGAGGATCTGAGCACCATCATTGCCAGGATGCACTGGAGATGAATTGGCCATGTGCTTTGGATGGAAACTGATTCCATCACCAGAGTAGCAATAAGATGGACTCCTGAAGGCAAGCGAAAATGAGGCCACCTGGAAACAAGATGTCGAAGAGCTGTGGAAGCTGTGCTGAAAAACCTGGGGCACAGCTGGGTAACCACTGAAAGACTTACCAGAAACAGACAGGAGTGGAGGAGCTTCGTCACTGCCATAAACGCCAGAGGTGTAAAAGGAACATGATGATGAACTATAATCAATTAAGGGAATTAGGGAAGTGGACTGGAGTGAAGAACTCAAGGATGTGAATGTGGAGGAGGCCTGGAATTCCTTTAAGTCAAAGTTGCAGAAGCTATCTGAAGCCTGCACCCCAAGCAAGGAATAAACATTTGTAGGGAAGGGTTGCAGACCACGTTGGATGAGAAAGCATCTCGAACAGGTGATTAAGAGAAAGCAAAAACCTACAAGGAATGGAAGATGTGGGGATCAGCAAGAAAAGCTACCTCTTGGAGGTCAGAAAGTGTAGGGCTAAAATGAGAACTTCCAAAAGCCAAGCAGCGTTGGACCGTGCAAAGGGAATTAAAACCAATAGTAACAGGTTCTATAGCCATATAAATTTAAAAAAAAACAAGGAAAGAAGAAGTGGGACTACTAAGCACTAGGTGCAGATTAAAGATTATCTAGGCATAGCCCAACTCCTAAACAAATACTTTGCCTCCATTTTTAATGAGGCTAATGAAGAGCTTACGGGTAGTGGCAGGGTGGCTAAAGGCAACGAGAATATGGAGGTAGAAATTACCAGATCCAAAGTGGAAGTCAAATTCAAACAGCTTAATGGGACTAATTCGGGGGCCTGGATAATCTCCATCAAAGAATATTAAAGGAACTGGAACATGAAATTGCAAACCCCATAGCAAGGATTTTTAATGAATCTGTAAACTCAAGGGTCGTACTCTATGACTGGAAAATTACTAATATAGTTCCTATTTTTAAGAGGGAAAAAAGTGATCCAGGAAACTAGAGGTCTGTTAATTTGACCTCAATTGTATGCAAGTTCTTGGAACAAATTTTGAAAGAGAAAGTAGGACATAGAGATGAAAGGCAATTGGGATAAAATACAACATAGTTTTGCAAAAGGCAGATCATGCCAGACCAACCTGATCTCCTTCTTTGATATTTTAGACCAGGGGTCGGCAACCTTTCAGAAGTGGTGTGCCGAGTCTTCATTTATTCACTTTAATTTAAGGCTTTGTGTGCCAGTAATGCATTTTAACGTTTTTAGAAGGGGTCTCTCTGTAAGTCTATATATTATATAACTAAACTATTGTCATATGTAAAGTAAACAAGGTTTTCAAAATGTTTAAGAAGCTTCATTTAAAATTAAATTAAAATGCTGATCTTACGCCACCGGCCCACTCAGCCCGCTGCCAGCCTGGGGTTCCGTTCACCTAGGCCGGCAGCAGGCTGAGCGGGGCCTGCGGCTGGCACCCCGACTGGCAAGGGGCCGGTAGCCAGAACCCCAGACTGGCAGCGGGCTGAGTGGGGCCGGTGGCTGGGACCCCAGACCGGCAGTGGGCTGAGCGGCTCAGCCCGCTGCCCGTCTGGGGTTCCGTCCGCCAGCTCCTGCCAGCCAGGATCCCAGCTGCTGGCTCCTCTCAGCCCACTGCCGGTCTGGGGTCCTGGCCCTGTCCACACAGAGTGGGTACCTACCTTCTCCCTGGTTCTAGTCCATTCTCTTCCTCTCTCTCTGCACTGAGCTGAGGGTGGAAGTGCACTGAGCAGAGGGCTCGGGGTGAAGGAGCAGGCTGGGGGTTGGGGTGTAGGGTCTGGCCAGGAGCTAGAATGAGGGAGGGGGCTCAGGGTTGGGGCAGGAGGTTTGGGTGTGGAGTGCTTACCTGGGCAGCTCCCATTTGGTGCAAGGGGTGGGGGTGGGAATGTGGGGGGTGGAAGAGTCAGGGCAGAGGGCTGAGGGCATATGTGGGGGGTGCAGGGATCAGGGCTGGGATTGTGGGGAGGGGCTGCAGGGGTCAGGGCAGAGGGCTGGGGGTGTGGGCTAGGGTCCTGGGGGTGCTCCCAGACCCCTGCCTAGAGCACCTCACGGCAGGGGGCTGGAGGGGATATGCCCCGATTCCGCCCCCTGTCCCCAAGGCCCCGTCCCCACCTCTTCTCTGCCTCCTCCCTGGAGCAGCAAGCGTGCTCCAGCTCCACTTCTCCCCCTCCTTCGCAAGGGCCACCAGCTGATCGGCGGCAGGGAGGGAGAAGAGGAGGGGCAGGAACCCAGCACGGTGGGGGAGTGGGGAGCTTGCCTGCCCTGCAGCAGCAGCCGGCAGGACCAAGCTTCTTCAGCCTGCCCCCGTGGGGGGCTGGGGGGGGAGGCGGAGAAGAGCGGGCTGGGGCGGGCAGGATTTTTAATGGCACGCTGCTGCCTGCCGGGGTCCCGGCCTGGGTTCGGCAGTGGGCTGAGCGGGGCTGGCGCCTGGGACACAGCAGACAGCAGCCTGCCATTAAAAATTGGCTGTGTGCTGTCTTTGGCACACGTGCTGGTAGGTTGCCGACCCCTATTTTAGACAAAGAAAATGCAGTAGCTCTAATCTACCTGGATTTCATTAAGGCATTTGATACAGTTCTACTTGGGAAATTATTAGTTGAATTGGAGAAGGTGGGGATTAATATGAGAATTAAAAGGTGGATAAGGAACTGGTTAAAGGGGAAACTACAATAGGTCATACTGAAAGGCGAACTGTCAGGCTGGAGGGAGGTTACCAGGGGAGTTTCTCAGGGATCGGTCTTGGGACCAATCTTATTTTACGTTTTTATTACTTATGACATTTTATTACATTAGTTATGAATCTATCACAGGTGTGGGTGGATGAGGATCTGTGGCCTGCAATATGTAGGCGATCAGACTAGATGATCACGATGGTCCCTTCTAACCTTAAAGTCTATGAGTCTATGAATAACCAGGCTTTGGTTCTTGAAGAACTGACATACAGACAGGGCATACACTATTTAGACTGCTCTAATCTGGTTCACTGCTGATCATTGCTGGCCTAGGATTTGGGATTTGCAAAGGTAGTTTAGTGCCCATCTCAACCAGACTTGCACTGACTGCAGCTGCTCTGGAATATCTGGGCCTATATACTTAGTTAATAAACAGCACATAGCAGTGAGTTCTAACTAAACTCTTCATTGTTTGGGTTTAAATGATTTATTCACATAATTATTACCTTAGTTTTCCTATTCAATAAAATCTGTCATAGACCAAGTTAAACTCATAATTGCCATTTAAACTAGAACCCGTCAAGGTTCAGGAACAGTCGCCTACTTTGATTAAATGAATATCTGTGAATAAAAGAAGTTGACGTGATTTAAATGTATACAGACATCTTTTGAACAGAGCAAAGATGGTATGTACCATGTCTCCAACTTACAGCTTACTGGGATGTTTAAATTAGGCAAGGCTGCCAATTGCTAGTAAATGTGACTATGTAGTTATAACTATTCCACTGTATTTTTCAGTAAATCAGAATAGGATTAAATTTTAAATAAAAAACACTACAGCAGATGCATGTACACAGTCAATGATCAGCACAAGATAATTTAAAAAACAGAGCAATTGTGAGAGGTTCGTTTCTTTGCAAAAAGCAAATATAGCTGGAAATATTTATTAACCAGAAAGATACCAGGCAAGTTTTCCTTGGGCTTTTATAAAAATGGCTTTAGTAGCAGACGTCTGACTTCTATCAGAAGGGATTAAGGAGCAAATAGCAGATTTGTCCCTCAAACTGCAGCTTAGTGAATCCTCAGTAACATGTCAAACTTGATAGACTTCAATAAACTGACTTACAATGTAAGTTGTTTTTGCAAAATGTTTTTCCCAGTTGTCAGAATAAAGGCAAGTACAGTTATGTCAGCTACAGCATCAGAGTATCTTGAGGTGCACAGTGTGTGAACTAGTTGCGGTGAATTTTTAGCATGTTGATCTAGTGAAGGGGAATAGTTTGAACTGACCTAGGAAAGGAAAGTGTTGTGTTAACTAAGTATCACGGTTTAGATAGGACAGCTGTAAGAACTGATATACTAAACATATAAAACTGTAAATGAACATATGTCCTGCTAGTAATCTGACATAACAGGAAGGAAAAACTATTTTTAATATTAATCTATTAGTCAAAATGTAGGAATTTTTTTTAAAATATGGCAATACATTTAAAAGCACCGTGGAATATTTTGATGTTTTAAAAAAATCATGCTTTCACTCTCTGTTGCCTACTTGGAGACCTGAGAAATGAAATTTGTCTTTCTCCACTAGTTTGGTATTGGAGAGTTGCTGAGAACAAATTTATTTTTGTATAAACTGCTATTAAGCAGTTGGAGGTCTTTTTACTTAAAAGAAAATATATGCAAAAAATGATACTGACTTTGCAAACAAATTTCTGTAAAGCAACCCCACCATCTTTATTCAGCCCAGACACTGCTGAGGCCAAACAAAGGCAGGTTCAATTCTGTGACATAGCAACAAGGCCAGCTCTCTTGCAACAAACTATGAATGCACAGTTTGCATCGGACAATGAGGTTCCTCTGCTGTAAGCCGGAGCAATATTTGACCCACAGTATGTAACATTAATTTATAACAACAATTAACCAAGTGTATATGTGTCATTACATGTGAAACTTGGACAGTAAAGAGGGATTTAGCACTGAAAATCAGTTTGTGTTGTGTCTATCCAAAAACATAAAGAAGCTGAGTTTAATACTTAACCTTCTCTTCAGATATCCCGAGCAATGACCCACAGAAGACATAATAATAACCACAGAGGGTAGCAATTTAGGTTATGTATACATTATAGACACTACAGCTACAGCAGTGCAACTGTGCCACAGCTTAGACAGCTCCTGCATCAAAGGAAAGGGTTTTCTGACTATGTAGTTAATTCACCTCTCCGAGAAGCAGTAGCTGTCTTGACAGAAGAATTCTTCCATTGATCTAGCCACATCTACACTGGGGGTTAGGTCGACCTAACCACAGAACTCAGGGAGCAAAATTTTTCACGGCCCTGAGCGACATAGTTAGGTCAATCTAATTTTTTAAGTGTAGACCAGGCCTTAGTTTTGAATACTTGCCAAATAGAGATAGTTGAACTGCACCATATCCTAAATAAAGATGTTGATGACCAAAACCCACCCACTGAGTTTAAAATACTTGGATTGGAAGAATTAATAGCACTAATCACTGAAGTGAGATCAGTGCTATAGCCACTAAAAGTCCAACCCTGCTCCCATTGAAGTGATTGGCAAAGATCCCAGTCAGGCCCAAGATCATATACAACCTTACAACTCAGCCTTAATTGAAAAGTCATACATTCAGTTCCGATGACATTGAAAGAATTAACAATGGAGATTGAACCTAAAACCCCCTATTAATCCACTGGACAAGTATAATATCACTAGGAGCTCGGAAGGCTTATTTATGGTATTAGTCTGTTACTATTCATCCTCACTTCCTGTCATACACCACATTCAGATCAGTGACTGCAGTACTTGGCTTGTTCACATACCCACAGATGCCACCAGAGTAGAGGCAGATAGTGGCAAACTGCCCTCACCTGCTTTTTACTTCCATATACATTGATAAATTATGTCTATTTCCTTAACATATTTGAATACACATCAAGGAACCATACAGTTGGGTAGAACATCAAATTTTTGGTATATAGATACTACAGCAAGGGATCCATCAGAGAAAGGCAAACAGGGACTAGAAATTACTTCAATTCTCAGAGTTTAAAGCTAGAAGGAAACATTCGATCATCTAGTCTGGCCTCCTGTATACCACAGACCCTTACATTTCATTAAGTTATCTCTGTGTTGGGCTCAGTAACTTGTGTTGGACTAAAGCAGTGGTCACCAACCGGTTGATCACGATCGACTGGTCAATCCTAGAGGATCTCCCAGTCGATCGTGATCTCCGGCGGCGCAGCGTGACTGTCGCTAAGGAAGACTCCGTACCCCGGCCTCACGCCACTCCCAGAAGCAGCCAGTGCAGCCCTCTCAATTCGAGGGCAGGGATCTCCCTCTGCATGCTGCTCCTGCCTGCAAGCACTATCCCCGCAGCTCCTATTGACCGGGAGAGCTGTAGGGTCGGTGCATGCAGAGAGTGCCTCCGGTCCCCCTCCAGGGGCCGCAGGGGCGTGTTGGCCCCTTCTGGGAGTGATGTGGGGCCAGGGTGGGCAGGGAGCCTGCCTTAGCCTCGCTGTGCCCACCGCCAACCGGGAGCCACTGGAGGTAAGTGCTGCCTGGCAGAAGGCCGCACCCCAAGCCCCACCCCTGAGCTCCCTCCCAGAGCCAGCACCCCATACCCCCTTCTGCACACTGAACTCCCTCCTGTACCCCAACCCCTTGCCCCAGCCCTGATCCCGCTCCCAGAGCCAGCACCCTGTACCCCCTCCTGCACCCCAACACTCTGCCCCAGCCCAGAGTCCCCTCCTGCATCCAGGCTCCCTCCTAGAGCTTGCACCCCTCACCTCATCCTGCACCCCAGGCTCAGCCCAGAGCCCCCTCCCACACTGCGAACCCCGTGGCCCAACTCGGAGCCCGCACCCCCTCCCGAACCCCAACCCCCTACCCCAGCCAGGTGAAAGTGAGCGAGGGTAGGGGAGAGCGAGCAACGGGGTGGGGGGGATGGAGTGAGCAGGGTGGGGTTTTTGGGGAATGGGCAGGGCCTTGGGGAAGGGGTGGGGTAGATCCTGGGTTGCCCTTAGATTCAAAAAGTGATTTTGGGCATAAAAAAGTTTGAGACCACTGGACTAAAGCATAAGCTGTATTTGGCAAAAGCATCTCTCCCAGCAAGGCATCCAGTCTTGATCTGAAGACATCAAGTGATGGAGAATCCACCATTTCCCTTGGGAGTTTGTTCCAATGGCTAATCGCCCTCACTGTTAAAAAATTGTGCCTTTTTTCTCATTTGAATTTGTCTGGCTTCAGCTTCCAGACATTGGTACTTGTTCTGCCTTTTTTCACTATGTTAAAGAGCCCATTAGTGTTTCCTCCCCCTGAAGACACTTGTACACTGTACTCAAATTACCTCTCAAACTTCTTTTTGATAAACTAAACAGATTGAGCTGTTCAAGTCTTTCACTGTAAAGCTTTTTCTCCAGCCCTCCGATCTTTCTGGGGGCTCTTGACAACATCCTCTACAATTTTTCAACATCCTTTTAAAAATGTTGATTCTAAAACTGGACGCAATATTCCAGTATCCATCTCACCAATGCCATATACAGAGGGAAAATCACCTCCTACTCACTTCTCCCCGGTTCATCCATCCAAGGATTATATTAGCCCTGTCATGGGGTAAAGCCCATATAGAAACAGGAGTGATGGAAAGAGAGCTGACTTGCTAGACAAACTGTCAGTCATTCAGAGAGACAGTGGAGGAGCTTCCCTTCTCTGAAAATGGTTCAGGATAGGGAAGCCCTCCATTGAACTCCTGTATACTTTATATCCACTAGGGATAGATGGAGAGGAATTGACTGTAGCTCTTTCAGAGGTGACTAGAAATCACAAAGAAATAACTAGAGGAAAAACAGGGTACGGTCATCTTTAATGAAATAGGGACTAATTCACATAACCAATCAGCATAAGAGTGGGAAGGACCTGCTCTCAAGCCTCTTTGGTGCTGGCATCCTCTCACTATGTGAAGCTTCTTTTGTGTAGATCATCCACACGGCAGTGAATTTCATCCACATAGCAGTAAAGTCACACTTTTGCTCTTGCTTTGCCAAACTTAAGCAATGTCTTGAGTCCCCAGTGAAGCAGAGAGTTTTCATGGGATTGCTATGTCTGCTCTAGTGAGTCTTTTCCCTCTCCCCATCCCCCCCGCTCCCCTCCCCCGCCCCCGAGATCTAAGTCACCTTCCAGCAGGTTTTTCTGCTCTGGTTTTGTAATAGTGATTAATATCTAATAGTGATTAATCTGCTTTGTAAATTGCTGTGCTGGGATTTAGGACTATCTTTGCTGTGCTCACACTTTATGACATCCAGTTCTCGTTTCTGGAAACACAGGAGAAATTTGTGGTCACTATGCATGCAGCAATGGGATGTTCTTTCATCAAGTTCTTTAAGCAGAAAGAAGATGAGGCCTTTTGATCGAATGTCTTTGATCAACCTCACATGTTTTAGTAATGGATTTCCAGGAGAAACAGTCTGAAACTAGACAAAGGTTGAAGTTCCCTCCCTGGCACAATGCACTAATTGGTTGTATAGTGTTCTTTCCAAAGCAACAGTCGTCCCTGACGTGCAAAATCTCAGGTCTATCCAGTATGGAGGAGACACTTCTATATTTTAAATGCTTTCCTTGAAACACTCCCCTACCCCATCAAACATGCGCATTTGCATGCAAGAAACTTATAATGAAGCAGAGCTTGTAGAATTTAAAAGATTCAGTTTTGCTCAGAAAAAAAGATATAGGGCCAGATTCTGATCTTAGTTGCACAGGTGTAAATCTGGAGTAACTCACATGAAGTTGATGACTCAGATTCAGGTCCCCCTAGTCCAGCAGTTTTGCACTGCTTGTGCTGTACAAAGAATCTGGAAAGCCCACTTCATCAGCTACTGGAGAGTTACCCCTACACAGGGGGAATCCCTGGGTGGCACAAAGCTGGTGGAGCAACTCTATGCCATCCTCCTGATCTTAAAAGTAGGGAGGGTGCCTACCAGGGAAAAGGGGCATGGCTAGGGCACAGAGGCCCTCATTATTTCCAGCTGCTTAAATAGCCCTTTTGGGAAACTGACAGACGAGTGCTTGTCAGGAACTTGTCAGGAACTGATCCAATGTGGTGAACCTTTGTCCCAACCTCGGCATACCCAATACACCAAGGACATGGCTCAGAATCTGGGCCAATGGATCTATAAAAATGAATGGAATTGCTGATTTAAACCAGTGTAACTGAGATCAAAACCTGGCCATAGTCTCTTTGGCCTTGTCCACACTAGAAAAATCACCAGACATGTGGATCACCACAGCACAGCTCCGCTGGCAATCACAGTAACAGAAGCTGCAGTGAAGACAGGGCTCAGGCATTTTTATCACTGTGTTCTTTACTTCTAGTCATCTGTAATAGGGACACTTATGCAGTTCACCATCATGCTATGACCCTCATCCACTGCCATTTCCCATTGGACTGGACAGTCATTTTGTGATTTGGTGCTTTGACTTTTTGAGCAAAGCAAGAGAGGTCCTTTCCTTCCAGGGCAAAACAAGACAGTCCAAACAAAACAATCCTCCAGCCATTCCACAAGCCAATAATTCCTTCATCAGCTGTACCCCAGGCTGAACAATTCCTTTCCTCTCAATGCAGAGGTTTTCAATACCATCTCTACGTGGCACCATAAGGGAACTCATGCCCATCTTTTCTACAGGTGCTAGCCTTGGGAACCTGCCTTGTGAGCACTATTCTGTTCTAAACATATAATGGCCCTCTCCACTGCTTCCCTGGGCCACTTTGTAACAGTGCCTATTGCAGGTGAGGTCTTCTTCTCTGGCTTTCCCAGAGTTCAAATCACTCCCACATGACCTTCTGTAACCTGCCTCTAGGCCTCTATTTTAGCGATTTCTTAGCTTTTTCTACGCACCTTCCCGGGCTCCTTCACCAGTTCCCTCTCAGCAGGTATCCTCATCTTCCAACACAGAGCTACCTCTGACAGCTCCCTCTCCTACTGAGAACAGGCAGATCTTATATTTCCCAGGAGGCCTGCTCTATCACATGATTAGGAGGCAGGACAGATGTAAATCAAAGCTGAGCCATGACCCCTTAAAAATCCAACTCAGCATGCCAGAATCAGAAGTGATGTAAACAATGGTACGTTAGTCAGAAAATGTAAAAGTGGCAAATGACAGAAATATTTACTATAGCAAATCCTTTGTATTATTAACATAACAAAGAGTTGTTAAAATTATAACAGTGAGCTGTTTAATGATGGTTTTTAGAAGCATGGATTTTTAGATATGTTTCATATTTGATCCAATTATTGTTTCAAATGTTACTAATTATACTATTCATTTTGTGAGACATTTAAACTGGGATTGCTACTATATTTCCACCCAAAACTGGTCTATGACCTAGAGGAATACAGGATAATTTTCAGAGTTTTACAAGCTCTGGATTTTTTTTTTTTTTAAAGTCACCTCTCTGACTCCATACCTATTTCCCTACCCAATTTCAAATTTTTGCTCAAATCACTAGAGATGTTTGAAGCAATGGTTGGAAAAAACAAACAAACAAAAACATTTTTAACCAATGTAGAACTACCAATTTTTCATGAGACCCATTCCTGAAATGGCTGCACTGCTATTGCTGAATCTTTCAGAAAAACTTGAACTGAGGAAGAGATAAAGCATAGAAAATTTCAGCCTGCGCAATTCAAATTTAGCCAAGTTATAAGTAACTGAAAAATAGGGAGTTGAAGTGGGTGTTAGGCAATACATGCTTCACCCAAATATAAAACTTTCCACTGAATACTGAAACAGTAGCATGGAGGAACACAGTTCATGAAAGTTCCCAAATCCCTTCTCATGATATCTGCTGCCCCCTAACAGCTATAAGCAAGAATAACATATGCTTGCTCACTAGAATAAACTAGAAAAGACACAAGGACAAATCCTGCTCTTAGTTAAACAGTTATACATAAATCTGTTGTACTCTGTTGAGTTCACTGGCATTTCTCCTTGCATTTATACAAATATAAATCCAGAATATCTGGCCAACAGAATCTTTTATTAAGTACAGATTACTGTTAGTGAAAATAAAAACAGACAATATGACAGAATAGCAGCTTGTAGTTCCTTGCGGTAGCATGGCTGATCGAGTATCAATTCAATTGGTCTAGATTGTTAGGATTCCAAAAGGAACCTTAATTTTGGTTCAATTTCCAGTCTCCTACTTATGGCCCTCACCTAAAAAAATAATCACTTCGGGCAACAGAACTTTTGATTTGATTTTTATTCCATATATCACTTATGCATGAGTCTCTTGGTGGATAACATACAAAGTCTATTTGAATCACAGCTGCAGTTGCATTAGTAAAAAACAAAATTTAATCTCATAGGAGTTTACCCACTCCAGAATCAGTGAAATATTTAAAGAAAAAAATATGTATTGGCTTACATGCTGCAGAAACAAGATCATACTTCCTTCTAGAACCATTCGTATTCATAAGTATTCATAAAAAGGGTCATGAAAATTGCTGAAATTAGTTTGTGAATACTTTTTTGCTCTAGTTACCCACTTTGCTTCCACTTCACACGGATGTACAGTATTGTTCTACTAGGTTCCTGAAAGGATCATGTGGTAAAGAAAGGTACGTCTGCAATGCACTACTGGCAGCATGTGCCATGTAAAACATCAGTTCTCAAACTCTGGGTCAGGATAAAGGGGCCGCCAGGCCAGCATTAGACTTGCTGGTACCCAGGGCTGAAGCTGAAGCCCGAACTCCACCCCCATCCGGGGTGGCGCGGCTCAGGCTGCAGTCCCCTCTTCCCCTACCTGAGGCAGCGGGGCTCAGTCTCCACCCCCCTCCCAGGATCATGTAGTAACTTTGTTGTCAGAAGGGAGTCGTGATGCAATGAAGTTTGAGAACCCCTGATGTAAAGTATGTATAGCTACAGGCTGCACTGAAAAGTGAGCTACGTCCGCTCTCTAGTGTGCAGCTACACACATCTGTGAAAGGCTCGGGCAGGGGGAGGCAGTGGGACACTACACTGCTTAAAATAGCTGTGTAAATGGGGGAAGACACTGCTTGGCTGTGCAGAGAACAGTGTGGGGTACATAACCTAGGGATTCAGGCATGTCTTTACTCGACTCGCCAAAGCAATGCTTCAATCTCTATACTGCTATTTATACTCATGCTAGTGTATGTACTCTGCAGGCTGCCTTAAGGAGTGTAGATGTACCCAAAGAACGCAAGAAACCAACTCCTCCTCGTCCATCCCCCACTAAGCATATCACATGAAACAGGGGTTATACATTTCAAAGGACAAAGGAGACCAGTGATATACTAACAGCTATATATTGACGCCATCACCCGTCAGCTCTAGAAGCAAAGAAATGCTAATGATCTTGAGCCATTTATGAAAGTATTATAAACTCATTCAATGTGTAACTCAGATACAGTCACTCTTTGTTATTATGAATGCGCACACAGACACACACATACTCACACACACACAGACCTGAAAGTGAACAGAGGACCTTTTCCCTCTCCAACCTAACTGAGAATTTATTTCTCATAGTAAATATCATGTTATCTAAGACTTCAAGCCTGAGGAAGAACACTAGTTAATGAAGCTGAAAATTACGTTATCCAACATTTCAGTTCAATTTTAGAAACTGACGTTAACACTAATTGGATTAGCTACTAGCCCACTGAAACGCTTAAACTGTGTGACACACACCAATCCAATCAGCCTGTGGCTCTATAAAGTTTAATACCAAAGCTTACATTTGACAATTGGTCTGACTCTTTCCTATGCAAATGTGGCTCATTTCTCCCAGTAGGCACACATCATGCAATTTCCATTCTGCTGTACCTGATATCTAATCTTTAAACCTATAATCCAGATCCCCAATATACAGCTACTCTCTCTGGGCAAGCAATATGCCTGGAAGCATCAATAGATGCTCCCTTTCTTTTTCTGACAAAAAGACAGGCTCACTTTTGTCTTCAAAACCTCCTCTTTACTCCTCTGAAGTTATATTTAGACATAAGGAAGTCTGGTGAAATTCCACGGAATTTAAACCAAGGATGAATTTGGTCCCTTGTCTTAATAGAAATTTGTTCTTCATGTAATTGTGAAAAGACTCATCCATTATTCCCTATTCTTGTCATAGTCTGGTGTGCAATTCAGACTAGTGAGGGGCTGTGCCACCACCCATCCTGCAACCTTGGGTGCCTTACAACACTTTGCTGCTGCAGTTCCCAAGTTGGGCCGCTCACAAACAGCATACAGGTCACACGCTGAGTGTCTGTGTACAGCTACGGCTTGCCAGCAACACACCAGCCACATTCTGGCTTCCAGCAGCCTTGGTTACCACTTGCAGGGTGACCCCAATACACTCAGAGTCCTAAATTTTCCCAGAAATGTGTGTCCTGCATGTGCAGCCCTCTCCTGGACAGTTCAGATATTAGAGGTCTGTTGCCCTTGTAAGGGGTCAATAGTCAACAGTTTGCTACTTTAATTGGACTTACCCAAACAGTTCAGTTTAAACACAACACTGGATTAGTTCTGATTGAAAATAAAACAAGTTTATTTAATTACAACCAGAGAGATTTTAAGTGAGTACAAATATAAGGTATTAAAGTCAGAAATGGTTACACCAGAAAGATAAAATGCTTTCTAGTAACTAAAACTTAACAAACTAGACTTGGTTCAATGGTAAAATGCTTACCACATGTTCCGAGCAACATTGCTGACCAAATTCTCAAGTCAGGATGCTCCCAGCAAGTCAAAGGGCTAGTTTCTTTGTCTTCTTAAGTGGAAGAGAGAGAGACAGATAGGACAGGAGACCCTGGAATGTTTTTGCCGCTCACTTTTATCATCCAGTCACCCTTTGAAATTGTACAACTTTTTAAATTGTACTTAGTGTATAGTATACAGAGCAGTATAAACAAGTCATTGTCTCTATTAAATTTTAGTTTGTACGGACTTTGCTAGTGCTTTTTATGTAGCCTTTTTACTAGGCAAATATCTAGATGAGTTGATGTACCCCCTGGAAGATCTCTGTGTACCCCCAGGAGCATATGTACCCCTGGTTGAGAACCTCTGTTATAGTGGAAACTGCAAGCTATAGAAGTGGAAAGATGAAAGTTAAATTTTGGCTTGGTACTCCTCTCAGCATAGATAAGTCATCACTTATTCCTTCTTCTCCCTGTTAATGCTTCCATACAAAATAAAATAAGGTAAAAAATTAGTAGTTAGATGACTCCAGTTTTGTAGAAAGTTTAGATACTCATCTAGTCTGACTTCTCATAATTAAGGGGCTCCACTGCTTAAAAATAGCAATTATCATGGATTCTCAGAAGGCCCTAAACATCATCCCTGAGACCCGAAACTAAATGCTTCTGCTTTTAAACTGCATATGAAAAAAAAAAAGCAAGTCTCTGAAGTTTATTTTGGCTCTGATACGGTGAGATATTTGTGCAGAGGAAAGTTGTCCTATGGGAGACAGCTTTTGTCCGTCCACATGAGAAGCTTATACCAAAAAAGCTCAACACTCTGGATATTTTTTCTTGTTGTGGATGGCTTTCTATCTACAGCCAGTCCAGCCAACACAGCTCTATAAGAAGTATGAAGGGAATCTTGTGATCATCCCAGACATTGCTCTTCCTGCGATACCTGCTGATATCATCATCCAAGCTCCAGTGGAAGATGACTGGATTGAACTCTTTTTTTAGAGCTTGACAGTGTCAGCTGTTAAGTTGATGGACAAGACTGGGGCCGCTTGGCTCTTTATTAGAGCAAGAGGACTCTTCTAAGAAATGTAGTAATAAAAGAATAAGTATTTTCACACGCAGATTTCATATCATTTCAAAAAGGTGGGTAAACATTCTTATTCCCCTTTAACAAATGGGAAAACTGAGGCATAGATGTTATGGGACTTGCCCAAGGTAATATGATACTTCAATTGCAGACTCAGATACAGAACCTACCATGTGTCCCATCTCCTAGATCATGCTAAATCCTGACTATACCATGGATGCCAAAACTGAGAGTAGGACAAATTATATTTGAAATTTAAACATAAAAAGTTTGAGCCACCACTCAATTTTTCAGTATACATACATCCAAGGGGAGATGCTCCAATGTACACACTTACTATTACCCTTAGAGAGAGATATAATATGTTAACAAAACACCTGATGAAGACTAAAAAGAACCTGCTGTTTGATATAAGAAATTCTCTCCCTCCCCAGGAAATTAGAATTATAAATATAACCCTCATGGGTTAGATGGATCTGGCTCAATCCTGCAAAAACAGTCCTGTTACAATAGCCACTGCAGCCCCTGGCTACTGACCCATGTCATGTGACAGGGTATAACATTTAGTAACTCTGATCCATGTCAGATGACTGGGGTCAGAAAATAGAGACTTATCTCTTAATAGCCCTCCTGTGCATTACATCTTTATTACATTTACTTGTGAACAGTGGTTCAAACTCTGAATGGCTTTTCAGTTTGACAATATTTGCGTCACTATTCATAAACATTTGCACAACCAAGATTTTGTATATAAAAATGTTTAGGGTATAATTTCCCAAATGCTGGAAAGCTAAACTCCCCCTTCAGGAAGATGAAACCTGATATGGTGTTACAGGCCTACCCATCTTAATACCTTTTCAGTGCCCCTCTCCGATGAGTGCTTCATACTCACTCCTCCATGCACACTCCACACTTTGATAAATGCTTACTTAGTGAATGGTTATTGTGCATCCTTTGGCCACATTTGCAAATGAACATGGGTACTGTGTGTGATCAAGAGTATTCATTATTGTCATTCGCTAGTCATCATTTATTTTCTTCGTTAAAAGGATTTAGTCATCCAACCAGAAAGCAGAAGCACTACTATGTGAATGAGGTGACCAATCACACACCATAAATACATATAGCTGCAGTGAACAGTTTGTGAACAACACGTAAGGCTGAAAATTGTTCATCCAACCTACTCTGCAAGTACTTAGGAATAATGAATACATTATTTGCAAAGATCAGGACAGGCTCATGAATGATTTGCTCATGAATGGAAAAAAACTGGGCCAAATTCATTGGATAATGTATTTACAATGAATGATTCAACCAGCTCTACATAGATATCTGCCATGCTGACATAGGTTAAGTATCTCACCCAGATGTATCAATGCTGACTCCCCCAGAAGGCAGCCTGAACTCATCCTCAGAGACAGCTGAATTTGCTTTATTGACATTCAGATTTTCTCTGACAAAGATCATGAACAGCAGGCATCCTTTTCCCCATGATGTTTATATCTCCTGATCATATCCCTGATAGTTCTCTCAGATCTGTGATATCAAAGTCTTACTCTAATGAACACAGACATCGAAAAGGTGCATTTCAAAGACAGCAAGTGAATATTTTTACCTGCTTGATGGCACCTTAGCGAGCTAGTAACAGCACAGCATCTTGGGATGTGTCAAAGCTGCTCTTAATGAGGGTATACAAGACAGAAAATATGAGCAAAACTTTTAAACATCTCTCAGTAGGAGAATACCAAGACAGATGTGGTGAAAACTCACCTACTACTACAGAGATAAATCTTTAAATTATTAAACAGGATTGTTTATAGGTCTTCTGTTATGGACACTGCTAACAAAGTGGTGGGGAAAAGGTGCCCCCAACCCCAAACAGCAATGGATCAGTCAACAGACCCTAGACATGATAGAAAAATGATGTGGCTCACTTAAATGGGAACAACCAAGAATACCTATGCCTCATTGTTTTGCAGAACATAGCTTTAAAGCAGGACAGTGACATGTTTTGGGGAAATAAGGCTCAACTGTTCATGTTTTGCTTTATCCCCAGATGTCCAGAAAAAGATTCTTAGGGTAAAATCCTGGCCCCACTGAAGTCAGTTGGAAAACTCACACTGACTTCAATAGGGCCAGGATTTTACCACAGATTTTAAGGCCTGAAGGGACCATTATCACCACCTAGTCTGACTTTCTGCATAACATGGGACCACAGAATTTCACCAAGTAATTCTTGCATCAAGATTATAACTTCTGGTTGAATTAGCACATATAATTTAGAAAGACACCCAGTCTTGATTTAAATAATTTAAATGATGGAGACCCCAACACATCCCTATGTAAAAAAGGCAGAGAGGTTTTGCAGCATGTCTGAAAGATTAACAAATATGGAGTTTTGTAGATCAAGGAGGAGTGAGGAAAGTGTACTGAAGAGTCAAGGGTCTCCACAAAGAACCTGTTGCCATTTACTACCCCCTGGATCTTTCCAAATAATATGAATAGGAGGGAATTCACTCTAAGGTAGTTCTATTCACAGGGATAGATAATATCTTCCCCTCTTTTCAATATCTCCATGAGACCACTGGAAAAGATGGTGAGATGTCTTGGCTCAGCTGTCAACAATATGCTGATGACACTCAGCTACAGATCTCATTCATCATAAATGTAACCACTGCCACTACTAAAATGTCAGAATGCTTACAGATTAAGAGCTGCTGGCTCAAGCTGAACCCAGACAAGACTAAAGTGATCATGACTAGAAAGAGGAACTGCTTTGAAGAACTAGATGAAACACTGTCTCCACATTCTATTGAAAACATACAGCCCTCATTTGTCAGTGATGTGAAACCTCAAGGTGCTTTCTGACTCCTCAGTAAGCTTAGCTGACCAAGTAGCATCAGCATCTAAAAATGCATTCTTTGACTCCAGCTTGCTAGAAACATAGCCCCTTCTTCCCAGACAAGTGCTTGTAAGGTATCATTACAAAGCTTATAATCTACTGAGTGTGTACCTCCTATTTGTATGCATGTATCATTCTTGCATCTGAAGCTAGAAATATGAAGTGCAACTCTGAGGTCCTATTGTAATTATGCAAAGTGTGGGCCATTAATGGCAGTTTCTAAGCTTGACGGCTCCAATTGACTAGGACGGGGTGGCCAACCTGAGCCTGAGGAGCCAGAATTTACCAAAGTACATTGCCAAAGACCCAGAGTAATATGTCGGCAGCCCCCCTCATCAGCTCTGCTCCCCCAGCTCCCAGCGCCTCCCTATCCCTCCCAGCATCTCCTGATCAGCTGTTTCATGGCGTGCAGGAAGCTCTGGGGGGGTGGGGAGGAGGGCACGGCAGGCTCAAGGGAGAGGATGGGAAGGGGTGGAGTGGGGGCAGGGCCTGTGGCAGAGCCTGGGGTTGAGCAGTGAGCATCCCCTGGCACATTGGAAAGTTGGCCCCTGTAGCTCCAGCCCCAGAGTAGGTGCCTATACAAGGAGCCGCATATTAACTTCTGAAGAGCCGCATGTGGCTCCAGAGCCACAGGTTGGCCACCCCTGGACTAGGACAATTGGTTGTAACTGGTCTGTTTACTTGCAAACCTTCTTGGGTGCCTACGGGCCTGCCCTGGAAGAATGAAGGCTGGGGTCTCACAGGACATGTGACCATGTCACCTGGCAATGAAATCCATCTTAAAAGTGGTACTTTTCCATTTAGAAGGAGGGGTGGGGATCCAGAGAGACAAAAGAGTCCCACCTTGTGCGAAAGCTATAAAAGGGGGTGAAACAGAACAAAGAGGGTCCCAGTCATGAGAAAGCCCCTGCTTTTCACCTAAAACGCCTGCTGGAACTAACAAGGAATGTACCAGGGAAAAGGATTGGGCCCAGACTCGGAAGGAATCTTGTCTGTGAAAAACTTATTGGAACATCTCTGAGGGTGAGATTTTACCTGCAATCAGTTTCTTAATTTATTAGGCTTAAACTTGCATGTTTTTGCTTTATTTTGCTTGGTGACTTACTTTGTTCTGTATGTTATTACTTGAAACCACTTAGATCCTACTTTTTATATGCAATAAAATCACTTTTGTTAGTAAACCCAGAAGTGATTAATACCTGGGGGAGCAAACAGCTGTGCATATCTATCAATGTTATAGAGGGCAGACAATTTATGAGTTTCCCCTGTATAAGCTTTATACAGAGTAAAATGGATTTATTTGGGGTTTGGATCCCATTGGGAGCTGGGTGTCTGGGTGCTGGAGACAAGTAACCTGCTGAGCAGGTTTAAGCATGCAGCGTTGGGGTGGGGAGACCAGACATGGGTCTGTGTTGCAGCAGGCTAGCGTGTCTGGCTCAACAAGGCAGGGTTCTGGTGTCCCAAGCTCGCAGGGAAAAAGGGGTCAGAGGTAACTTCAGCACATCAAGTGGCAGTCCCAAGGGAGTCTCTGTGACCGAACCCATCACACCTTTTATGTACTTGAAAACTTTTTCATGTCTCCCCTCAGTCTTCTATTTTCCACACTAAACAAACTCAATTTTTTCAATCTTCCTTCATAGGTCATGTTTTCTAGACCTTTAATCATTTTTGTTGCTCTTCTCTGGACTTTCTCCAATTTGTCCATATGTTTCCTGAAATGTGGCACCCAGAACTGGACACAACACTCCAGTTGAGGCCTAATCAGTGTGGAGTAGAGCAGAAGAATTACTTCTCGTGTCTTGCTTACAATACTCCCGCTAATACATCCCAGAATGTTTGCTTTTTTTGCAACAGTGTTACGCTGTTGACTCATATTTAGCTTGTGATCCTCTATGACCCCCTTTCTACAGTGCTCCTTCCTAGGCAGTCATTTCCCATTTTGTATCTGTGTAACTGATTGTTCTTTCCTAAGTGGAGTACTTTGCATTTGTCCTTATTGAATTTCATCCTATTTACTTCAGACCATTTATCCAGTTTGTCCAGATCATTTTGAATTTTAATCCTATCCTCCAAAGCACTTGCAACCCCTCCCATCTTGGTATCATCCACTGCCTGTCACAGAGCAGCCCCACCTAGGAGCACCCTCTGCCAGCAGGCTGCAGCATGTCAAGAACACGTACCTCAATTTCCCTCCTGACCCCCCCACCCCCCAGAAACTGTCCAGCTGGTCCTTCTTAGTGAAAATGGCCCTGATGGGATTAGTTTATTACAGAAAAAAGCCCCATGCACACCAAGACCCAACACCGTAATCCATGCAAGTACAGCTCCAGCATCCCTCACCACACTCTGGCTCTCTAGCAGAGCTCTCTCTAGCCCTCTGGTTTCAGCTCTCCATCTCCAAGAGCCAATAGGCCTCTTCTGCTGCTGCTCTCATCCTTCAGCCTTCTCTAGACTTGGGATTTCACTGGCTCAGGAAGATCAGCAGACTAGCCCATCCACTGGCTTCCTGATAATTCTTTCCTCTTTCTCAGGAGCAGAAAGGCTCTCTCAAGCTTTCCCCAGACCCAGCCCCCACTTTCCTGACTCTCACCAAGGCTCTATCTCAGTGAGTCTTTCCTGACCTTAAAAAGAAAAGGAGTACTTGTGGCACCTTAGAGACTAACAAATTTATTTGAGCATAAGCTTTCGTGAGCTGAAGTGAGCTGTAGCTCATGAAAGCTTATGCTCAAATAAATTTGTTAGTCTCTAAGGTGCCACAAGTACTCCTTTTCTCGTTACAGTGTGTATGGTAACACCTATTGTTTCATGTTCTCTGTGTATATAAATCTCCCCACTGAATGCGTTTTCCACTGAATGCATCCGATGACGTGAGTTGTAGCTCATGAAAGGTTATGCTCACATAAATTTGTTAGTCTCTAAGGTGCCACAAGTACTCCTTTTCTTTTTGCGGATACAGACTAACACGGCTGCAACTCTGAAACCTTTCCTGACCATGTATTTTATAGCACCCTGGTGCTGCCCCACCCTCTTATTTGGTCAATCCAGGAGTACCAGTTTTGACACTGGGGCACTGGACCTGCTTCATTTACAAGGGCCAGCCATTCTGTGCCACTGCCCACCTCCTCCGTGATCCAGGCCACATTAGCCCGATCTTCAAGTCCTACTTCTTTCCAGTTAGCTTTAGATGCAAGTTTAAGGCCTCAGTCCTAATCATCAAGGTTCAAGGCCCAGCTACGATAAAGGAACCATGGAGACAGTTATGTTTCCCTGGGGCAACACAGACCATAAAGCACAGGGTGAAGAACCTGAGAGTTGAGGACAAAAAACATTTTCAGCTGAGGCTTCCCAGCTACTGAACTTACTTCCAGAGCAGCTTAGGACAACTCAGACCCTGACTGTACTTAAGAAATGCTGAAAAACCTTCCCCCCAAAAGTCTTTCCAGCACAAGGAGAAATGCCACTGACCGCCCTCCACCGCCCTGACCTCCACCTCACCAATGCCCCTCCCCCCCAGCAATACCTCTCCCTCCCAAAAATGCAAACAAAAACGTGGAAACCAACCCCCCTCCCCCACCCCCACCCACCGCAGCGCTCCTCTGCAAACAGCGAGAGGCTGGCGCAGGCAAACGCTCCACTGGGGATTTCGCCCTCGTGTGGGTGCGATCGACGCGGCGGGGCTCGGACCGCCGGTGCGCGGGGGGGACGAAGCCCGGCTCCGAGCGATCCCGTGACGGGGTAAAAACACACGCGCCGGGGGGGCTCAAACGCTTCAGTTCCCGGCGGGGGGCGGCGGCGGCAGAGCCCGGCCGGTGTCCGGCACCGAGCGGCGGCGGCAGCGGAACAGCTGCCGCCGCAGCGCCTGAGGACGGAGACGAAGGCAGCTAGGGGACACCGCGACGCCAGCGCCGAGGCGCAGCCCCAACGGTCTCCGACGAGCCCCCATGGCGGCGGGCAGTGACCCGTTACGGGGTCCCCCCGGTGGTGCTGCACGGGCCCTGCCGCCGCCAGCCCCTCTTAGGAAAGGACGGGGGCGGGGTCAACGCTGTCAACGCCACGGTGATCACGTGACGCGTCCCTCAGCCCGCCCCCTTCCAACGCATGCGCACAGCGCCGCCCTGCTCAGGCTGGTGGGCGAGGCGCCGAGCGTTTCCGGGCTGGGCGGTGGGCGCCGGCACCATGTCCTGCTCGCTGCTCCCCTTCTGCCACTTCCAGGACCTGGCGGCGGCTCGGGACTTCCTGTGCCCGCATCTCCGCCCGGGCGGCGCCGCGGCCGGCAGGGAGAGCGGTGAGTGGTCCCTGCCCGGCTCGGCCCCGCTCTGGCCGCCGCTTCCCTAGGCCCGCGGTGCGGGGCGACAGACCTTCCCCGTCCTCTGGGTCCCCTCGCCCAGGAGCCTGTCCCTGCCCCTAGCGCCCGGGCCCGCGCGTGGGGTGTTCACCTGTGCTGGGGGGCGGCCCCTGGCGTGGGGCAGGGTCCCTGCCTGTAGGGGCTGTGCCTGTCCCCCCCGTGACCTCCCATGTCAGGCGAGGATGTGTGCGCTGAAACCGGGGGAAGCTGTGGAGGGTTTGCCCCTCTGGGATTTTTTTAAAAATATATTTATAGTATAAAATTTTCCCTTTGCTTCATATTTAAACCGATTTAAAACCTTATGGCTTGTCCTTTCCCATGGAAAGCTGAAGGGAAAGGCACTCAGCGATGACCACAGTGAAGGAGCTGAATTGTACACGTCTACAGTGCGGTAGCAGTGCTTGGCTTAGCGTCACTACAGTTCCACAGCAAAGTGAAATACCGAGTGTCCTCTTAAAACACCACCATAATTTAATTGGTTTTAAACATACAGTGGAAAAGCAGAAACTGATGTTGGGAGAGGTGGTGTACTTCAGATAAAGACTTGAAGTCGGCCATTAGGCAATTAAGGTTGTTTGCTGTCCTTGCAAATATTTTTTCCGTTTGAACCACTGCTAAAGTTGTGCTTTAGATATCAGTTTATTTTTTAAGATTTCAAAAATACCATTTTGTACAGAATCCCATATACCTTCCAATTTACACTGAAAGAAATAAACATAACCAAATGTAAGAAGTTATAGTTTGGTACTGTGATAAAGTAAACTACTAAAAAAGAAAAGGAGTACTTGTGGCACCTTAGAGACTAACAAATGTATTTGAGCATAAGCTTTCGTGAGCTACAGCTCACTTCATCGGATGCATCCGATGAAGTGAGCTGTAGCTCACGAAAGCTTATGCTCAGATAAATTTGTTAGTCTCTAAGGTGCCACAAGTACTCCTTTTCTCATTACAGTGTGTATGGTAACACCCATTGTTTCATGTTCTCTGTGTATATAAATCTCCCCGCTGACTGCATTTTCCACTGAATGCATCCGATGAAGTGAGCTGTAGCTCAGGAAAGCTTATGCTCAAATAAATTTGTTAGTCTCTAAGGTGCCACAAGTACTCCTTTTCTTTTTGCGGATACAGACTAACACGGCTGCTACTCTGAAAAGTAAACTACTGTAATTCAAGCATTAACATCATTG
Organism: Chelonia mydas; assembly: GCF_015237465.2. NCBI lineage: Eukaryota > Metazoa > Chordata > Testudines > Cheloniidae > Chelonia > Chelonia mydas. The sequence goes on from NC_057851.1 coordinate 156,746,123, forward strand.
CAAATTACAGCTCTTAGATGTTTCCCTGCTCCTTTCAAATTACTAAGACTTTCTTTCCAGAGAGCTTTAATTTCACATTCACCTAATTTCTAATTTAAATCCTGGTCCTGCAATTCTTTATGCATGGGTGGACTGCTATGCCCACACAGAGCCTTCAGTCGGGTTCTTAGTGATCACAACAGTCTCTTTACCTGCAACAAATTTTAATCTCAAAATCTTAACATTTAGAGCCTTGTCTATGCTGCCACTTTACATCGCTGCAACTTTCTCGCTTAGGGATGTGAAAAAGCACGCCTGGAGCGCTGCAAGTTTCAGCACTGTTAAAGTGGCAGTGTAGAGAGTGCACTAGCACTGGGAGCTACTCCTCTTGTGGGAGTGGGTTTTTTTTATAGCGCTGGGAGAGCGCTTTCCCATCGGTGCCATTAATAATGAAGACATGTCCTTTGTTTGTCTTTTGAGGAAGAGCTCCCATTAAAGTCAATGGGAGTTTCGTGCTTGGAGGATTTTCCTCACCTTTGGGAAAATGCCTTCAAGTAAGGTGACGTTTTAATTTGGTTGACTTCAGCTAAAAAATGTAACTTTATTACCCCATTATACTAGGTGCTTTACAATCAACTAAAAGATGGACCCTGCCCCAAACCGCTTACAGTCAAAGTAGAAGACAAGAGGCAACAGATGGCTACAGACAGACATGGGGGAATACAAGGAAACAACGAAGCAATATTGGTCAGCATGGTAGGCCGTGGTCTTAGTGCATCAGTGAACTCTTGTCAAGTTTTTTGTAATCATTCTGGCAAAGGAAAGTTTAAAGAAGGATGATGAGGTAGCTTTGCAGACGTTTGTGGGGTGCTCCTCTCAAGTATGAGGGGCAGCATGGGAGACAGCACATAGGTGCTTGTTTTAAAAATTAACAAGTGGTTGATGGAGGTTTGCCTCATTGGCCGATTGTGTTAGGAGTCAATATCTCACCAGTGAATAAGAAAAAGTATGATGAGTCCTTGAGAGCAGAGACAAGTAGCTTACATATGATGCACTAGAGAAGGGGCCAGTGGATGGATGTGAAGAAAGGGGTGGCATGGTCAAAGTGAGGGGCTAGAAAAATGATCTTTGTAACTTCATTATGAATGGATATGTATGAGGTAAGACTGCATTTGTTAGGGCTAGAGAAAAGGATTTTGCCATAATCAAGGTGGTGAAATCCTGGATGAGAGTTTGTGCTTTGTGGATGGATAAGAAAGATCTTATTTTAGAGATGTTATGCAGAAAGAATCTGCAAGACTTAAATCCAGCCTGCATGTAAGGACCTAGAGGGAGGTCTGAGTCAGAGATCATGCCCAGGGTATGGACCTGAGTGACAGGCAGGATGTTGGTATGGTCCATAGTGATTGAAAAAGGACGTGGGGGAGAAGGTGTATGTGGGGAAGATTAAGACCCCTGTTTTAGCCATGTTGAATCTGAGCTCATGGCTAAATATCCACAAGGAGATGTCAGAGAGAGAGACTGAGCCTTTAGTTTGCACAGGAGATAGCTCTGGAGTAGAGAGGTATATCTGTGAATTGTCAGTGTAGATGGTTTTTGAGTTTGTATTTGCAGATGAGTTTACCCAGAGGTAAGGTGTAGAGGAGGATGAAGAGTAGCCCTGTGGAATCTCCACAGAAAGTTGGAGGATTAGTGAGGAGCTAAATGAGCAATTAGAGAGCAGAGACATAGAATCCAAGAAAGGCCAAGATTTCAAGAAAAGGAGCATAGTTGACTGTGTTGAAGGTGGCTGACAGTCAAAGAGGATGAGGATGGAGTAGTGGTTCTGAGCTTTGGCTGTGAAGGGATCATTAGAGACTGATGAGAGTAGTTTCAATGGAGTGCAAAGGGTAGAAACTAGATTAAAGAGGGTCGAGAATGGAATTGGAGGAGAAGAATTTGAAACAGTGATTGTAAACAATGAGCTTAGAGATGAAAGCGAGAAGAAGGATGGGGGTGATAAAGACTGGGGCTTTTGAGAGACGAATGAATGCCCTTATTGTGAGGGGCAAGAGCCAGAGGATCAGCAGATTGTTGAAAACTATGGCTTGGCCAGTAGTTTTTAGTTTTGCTTTTTAAAGCTTTCGCTGAAAGCAGTTAAGGTGAGGGTGAGAGAGATTAAAGCTGAGGAGATTTGGAAAAAAAAGCTGGAAGCTTATATTTGTAACAGGAAAAACAATACTAAAATACAGAAATTGTGAAAGGGGTTTAAAGTACACTTTGTACTGGCATCACCAAACAGTGAGCTTTGTCCCACTACAATAATACTTTGTCACTAAACTGCTGTATCATAATTATTACAATAGATTTACTTTTGTGGTCTCTCAAATATCCTTTTACATAGAATAGATTTGATTACAAAAATTTGCTGTGGACTCTCACTATCAGGAAGATGAATTTAAAAGAGCTTTATTCAGCCAAGCTTCATGATATCACCCCTCAGCTGCTGCAGAACCTGGACTTGAAACACTTGTGCACTTCTTTTGCCCATAGTACTTGGCTTTACTCCTTGGGTTACATTTCCTGAACTACCATGAAAAATGTAGAGACATTCCATGTCAAGGGGCAGAACTATATGATCCAAATGTGAAAGAGGCATTCAGGAGCTGACTGATAAGAGTGTGTTATTTTCTAATTGTCAAAGATAGGCAACATACATCTCTTTATTTTTCTGTCTTTAAAAATTACTTACTAATAGAGATTAGAAAAAATATTTATCATTTTTCAAGTTTCTGTTGTACACCTGACAGCACTTCATATATAATCAGTTTCCATTAGATAGTCGGTTAGTTTCTTGTTTCTGTATGGGTTTATTAATGGCAGCTGCAAAGGAAAAAAAGACTTCATATATATATATTTGATTGTAAAACCACAAAAATTGACAGAAGGGCCCAGTGGAGCAGTGACTGAAATTATTTTTCTCAAAAAAACAACACCACTGTTTAAAATTGTTGTCCCTCTTCATTATGGTTGCCATCTGCTCTATTCTGCCTCTTATTGTGACTAACAGGCAATTTCTCCAACCATTGCCTTTTGCCTACATAATTTAGTTATGGATTAGAGTAACTTTTTTACTAGAGCAATTTGGGCAAAATCTTTTTGTATCTGGTCATGATGGACGATTAAGTAGTTGAGCTCCTGCCCATTAAGTTGTTTTCTCACTTCTCAGGGCAAGAGTATACTCTTTAGACTTGATTCTTCACTATTTTATACCTTGTGTGATTATTTATACTTGTGCAAAGAAAGTATAATTCCTCATTCACAATAGTTAACATAAGAATGGCCACACGGATTCAGACCAGTGGTCCATATAGCACAGTATACTGTCTTCCGATGGTGGCCAGTGCCAGATGTTTCAAAGGGAGTGAACAGAACAGGGCACTCAATCAAGTGATCCATCCCCTGTTATCCAGGCCTAGCTTCTACCAGGCAGAGGTTTAGGAACAGCCAGATCATGGAGCTATATCCCTGACCATCTTGGTTAATAGCCAGGTTCTTACCTAATTCTTTTTTTGAACCCAGTTATTCTTTTGGCCTTCACAATATCCCCTGGCAATGAGTTCCACAGGTTGACTGTGCATGGTGTGAAAAAGTACTTCCTTATGTTTGTTTTAAACCTTCTGCCTATTAATTTCATTTGGTGACCCCTCGTTTGTGTGTTGTGGGAAGGGGTAAGTAACACTTATTTACTCCCCACCATTCATTTATAGACCTCTATGATATCCCCTGTCATCTCTTTTCTAAGATGAACAGTCCCAGTCTTCGTAATCTCTCCTCAAATGGATGCTATTCCATACCCCTAATAATTTTCGTTGCCTTCTCTGTACTTTTTCCAGTTCTAATATACTTGTTTTGAGATGGGCAACCAGAACTGCATGCAGTGTTCAAGGACTGGGTATACAATGGATTTATATAGTGGCATTATGATATTATCTGTCGTCTTATCTATCCCTTTCCTAATGGTTCCTAATATTCTGTTAGCATTTCTGACTGCTGCTGCACACTGAAAAGAAGTTTTCAGAGAACTATCCACGGAGACTCTCCATGAGTGGAAACAGCTCATTTAGACCCCATCATTTTACTCATGGGTGAATTCTGCGCCACCGCACATGTGCAGAATTTATGTCCCCCGCAGATTTCTTTGCTTCCCTTCAGAAAAATGACTTTCTGACGGGGAAGCAAAGGAAAGCCACAAGCCTCACCAGCAGAATGTTTTCGATGCCTAGGGCAGCCGGCATAGAGGTAAATCACTGTGGGGTAGTGGGTGGTACTGGGGAAGACCCAGCTGGTGCCTCCTACCCTGTGCCTGGCTCAGCTGCTAGTCCTGGCTGGGCAGGGGAGGATGGGACTTCCTCTTCCCCCTACAAGGCATCCGGGTTGTGTCAGACCCACCCCGAGATTTCTCGCCTGGCTCTAGGAAGCTCTGCAAACTCCACACCCCCCTGTGCTTCCTGCACCCATTGCTCCTTAGGTGCAGTGGGAGGGATCACTGTACGGGGAGCTGCTCCCCCATCTGCCCAACACCTGTGAATCCAGAACCTTTCATACCCAGACCCTCCCATAGAGCCTCAACCCCCCACAACGAAAACCTCCCCCCGATGAGCCTCACTCCCCCTGCACCTGGACCACCCCGACGAGTCACCCGCACCCAGATCCCCATCCTATTGAGCCCCAGTCAGCTGCACCTGGATCCCCACCCCACTTAGCCCTACTCCACCAACATCTGGACCCCGCACTGAGCCCTCCACACCCAGCCCCCCCGCCAAGCTCTATCCACCACACCCAGGACCTGCCACACACACACACTGTGCCCCCGCTGAGCTTCAACCACCTTCACCTGGACCCCCCTGCAGAGTCCCATTGCCATTGCACCCAGAACCCCTCTAGCACCCTGCACCTGGATCCCCCACTGAGCCGCCCACACTCAGATTGCCCCAAACAGAACCCTCTGAACCCACATCTGGATCCCCCTCCCACGAAGCCCCTCCACACTTGGGTCCTGCCTTGCTGAGCCTGGCACAGAGGGGCAGGGCCCTGGGGTGTTTCTGGGGCAGATCCAGTCCTTGTGCTGTCAGGGTTGGGTGCAGCCTCACCACTGAGTCTGTGTCAGGGTGGAGCTGCACAGTGATCTCCCACCTCTGTGCAGCCAGTGGCCTGTGCTCCCCAATGCCATGCTGGAGCCTCCACATTTATTTCACAAATAAAGTTTGCAGAATTTTAAAATATTGTGCACAGAATTTTTATTTTTTTTGGTGCAGAATGTCCTCAGGAGTATTATATGTATAGTTGGTATTGTGTTTTCCAATGTACATTGCTTTGCATTTATCAACATTGAATTTCATCTGACATTTTGGTGCCCAGTCACCCAGTTTTCTGAGATCCCTTTGTAACTCTTTGCAGTCAGATTTGGATTTAACTATCGGGAGTAATTTTGTATCATCTGCAAATTTTGCCACCTCACTGTTTACCCCTTTTCTGTATTCATTTATGAATATGTTGACCTGGACTGGTCCCAATACAGATCCTTGGGGGACATCACTATTTACATATCTCCATTCCATTTATTCCTTCCCTTTGTTTCCTGTCTTTTAATCAATTACTCATTGGTGAGAAGACCTGGCCTCTTATCCCATGACTGCTTACTTTGACAAGGTCCCTCACCAAAGGCTCTTAAGCAAAGGCTTTCTAAAAGTCCAGGTACATTATATCCACTGGATCCCCTTTGTTCACATGTTTGTTGACCACATCAAAGAATTCTAATAGATTGGCGAGGCATGATTTCCCTTTACAAAAGCCATGTTGACTCTTTCCCAACATATCATGTTCATCTATGAGTCTGATAATTCTGCCCTTTACTCTCATTTCAGTCAATTTGACTGGTGCTGAAGTTAGGCTTACCGGCCTGCAATTGCCAGGATCACATATGGAGTCTTTTTTAAAATTTGGTGTCTTGTTACCTATCCTCCAGCATCTGGTACAGAGCCTGATGTAATCAAGCAGTTACAAACCACAGTTGGTAGTTCTGCATTTTCATATTTGAGTTCCTTCAGAACTCTTGGGTGAATACCATCTGGTCCTGGTGACTTATTACTGTTTAATGTATCCGTTTGTTCCAAAGCCTCCTTTACTGACACCTCAATCTGGGACAGTTCCTCAGATTTGTCACCTAAAAAGAATGGCTCAGGTGTTGGATTCTTCCTCACAGCCTCTGCAGTGAAGACTAACACACAGAATTAATTTAGCTTCACCGCAATGACCTTGTCTCCTTTGAGTGCTCCTTCAAGACCTCGATTGTCCAGTGGCTCCACTGATCGTTTGGCAGGCTTCCTGCTTCTGATGTACTTAAATATTTTGCTGTTCTTTTTTTTGTCTTTTGCTAGTTCTTCAAATTTGTTTTGGCCTACCTAATTATACTTTTACCCTTGAGTTGCCAGAGTTTATGCTCCTTTCTATTTTCCTCAGTAGGATTTGATTTCCAGTTCTTAAAGGATGTCTTTTTGACTCTAACCACCTCTTTTACTCTGTTTAGCCATGTTGGCAATTTTTTGGTCCTCTTACTGTTTTTGGGGTATACATTTAGTTTGAGCCTCTATTATGGTGTTTTTTAAATAGTTGCTGTACATCTTGCAGGCATTTTACTGTTGTGATTAATTTAATTTCCATTTAACTACTTTCCTCATTTTGTGTAGTCCCGCTTTTGGAAGTTAGATGCTATTGTTGTGGGTTTTTTTGGTATTTTCCCCCCTACATTTAATTACATTATGGTCGCTGTTACTCAGTGGTTCAGCTATAACATTATGGTCTTTATCACCGAGTGGTTCAGCTATAGTGTTATATCCTCATTTTGCAAATCATAAATAACTGCACAAGTTGCTGTGCAGTGAAAAGTCAGGTCCATTATGATTAGAGCCTAATTTCTTGAAGATTTATGCATAGTGTAGTCTGACATTGTTTCTCAATTGTAATAAGTTATACGTCGTATTCAAGGTATTCTGTTTGGCACCTGCATCTCAGCAGATTTATGTATAAAAATGCTTACTGCACTCTTGAGGTGGTGGTATCCACCGAAGAAGTATAACTCAAAAGATGCGCGGGTAGTCCAACTAATGTTTCTTGGATTGGTATGTGTATTCGTTGACCCTGCAGGCCAGGTTAGGATGGCATAAATGTAGATGAATAAAAGTGCCTACATAGATAATTTTGGGGTGAATTGCACATAGGAATATAAACTAGGTATGCTGGAACAGCTGTGCTTGGCTTCTACATCTTTGGCAAAGGGGAGATGTTATTACAAATGCTTCATGGAGATGGTTTATCTTTTAATTTAAAAAAAAAAAAGCCTTATCTGACAGCAGAAAATAATGCGACTTTCCACGTACTGTTGCTTCTCCAAGACTCTGCGTTATGTCTAAATTTCTACCTAATAAACTGAAAGGTTAAGCTGTGGGTTTCTTTGAGCAATTATTTTGAATTGGAGCCCATAGATACTGTAGTCATTGCTTGTCTCTCTCTCTTGGACTAATGCTATGATTTAGAGAAAACGTTGAATTGATATAGATGATTCTGGGAAATGCTTTCCTCCTGTTTCCAAAACTTTCTTGGAGTGGGGGAATGTGGGAAAAAGCTGACAGCTGATGGTCTGGTGAATTAAGAGGAGGCACTGCTCCACCAGGAGCTTATAAAATACAGCTTTTCATTCTTTCCTCCATTATCCCTTTTCCCCCTTATCTCTGGTAGGGTTATTTTTGTGCAAAATGGCAATGTTTAAAAAAGGGCATGAGTAAAGGGGCGTAGAAAAGACCTTTCTTTGCCACGCCTTAGATTCAGAAAAGTGCTCAAGCATGTGCTTAAGTCAAATTCTTCTTAAAATTAAACATATACTTAAGCACTTTTAAGTCAGTGACTCCACACGTGAAGTGAAGGTTTGATCTCTATTGCTAAACCTTCAGGACTCACCAGGCCTTCAATCAAATGTGCACTTTAGATATGTACAAAAGAAAAGAAAGGCAAAATATCCCATGAGGAGGAAGGGAATGATCCAAATGGTGTAATTCTTTCTGGAGGCCTGAGAAAACTGCCAGCAGAGGAAGAAGCAAGAGAAAAAAGACAGAAATAAGAGATCCGGAAACTAAGATTCTATTATTTAACCACAGAGTCCAGCACTTACTTATACATAGAGTACAGTATATTTTAAAACAGTGACAATTTGTTAAGGTTCTCAAGCTTACTTTCATTTTAGAAAAGTGAAACCTATGCAGGATCCTAGGAATATACACCTCTACCCCTGATATAACGTGACTTGATATAACACGAATTCAGATATAATGTGGTAAAGCAGCACTCTGGGGGGCGGGGCTGCGCTCTCCCGCGGATCAGCGTGTCAGCATGTCTGGCTCCGACATGCTGCTCTGAGTGGCATGTTAAGGGTGCCGGGCCGGGGCCAAGGGGTTGGATAAGGGGCAGAGGGTCTTGGGGGGCGGTCAGGGGACAGGGAGCAGGGGGTGTTGGATGGTTCGGAGGTTCTGGGGGCGGGGTGGTCAGGGGGCGGGAAACAGGGGTGTTGGATAGGGCCTGTCAGGGGGCAGGGGTGTGGATAGGGGTCGGGACAGTCAGGGGACAGGGAGCAGGGGGGTTTGGATGGGTCAGGGGTTCTGAGGGGTCAGTTGGGGGCGGGAAGTGACTATTAATAATGGAAATGCTCGAGGCCAAAGCAAGTTTGATATAACACAGTTTCACCTATTACGCGGTAAGTTTTTTTGGCTCCTGAGGACCGCGTTATATCGGGGTAGAGGTGTACTATGTAATATGTACATACACAAATGCAAAAAAAAAAACCCCAAAAAACAAAAACACCAGACTCTTTAACAGTACGTTGCAAAATAAATAATAATTTTGGTTGTCAACCCAAATGTATGAAATTATTCAAGGCATAGGAAGCTATGTATTGCATTGAATATAGCCTTCTTTATTGTGAATTTTGGGGCCTACACAGATTAATGCTATCACTTTCTTGTAAATATTCAGGTAGCCTGATATCCAAAAAGATGCACATCTGCAATGGAAAAATTCTTTAGCTCATCTGGATGTTTTGCTTGCTAACTGGTAGGCTGGCTATTGATATTCTTAATGAGTCATGGAGCTGGGTGGCTGCTGCCCATTTTGCAAAAATCTTTACTCCGATTCCCAAGTTTGTGTCTTTCTTTCATACATCTGAAACCCTTTCCTATTCTCTCTTTCATCGCAGTCCTTAACCAGCAGACAAAATTACTCGCTGTTATGGCATTTAAGGTATGAATATACCTAGTCGACAATCACATTTTGAAGCAGTGTGAGACAAATTCTATGTAGCAACACCATCTTGCAATCCTTTTTTCCTAAAACTTACCACACCAGGATGTCTGCCAAGAAAGTACTATAAAAATCTAGAAACTCTCCTACTGTTTACTAACTTAAAATTATGGGGTTCCTGTGTGGCGCTTTCTTTTACTTGTTTGTTCCATTTCCTCTCTTTACATTTATTTTTTTTGTTCCATTGTTTGCACCCTTCTGTTCTGATTCTCTTTATTTGAAATCATGCTATTTCTTGGCTCCCTCTCCTTCCACACTAGAACTGGAGTAGCTATGCCTTTTCCCATGTTTGTCTCTTCCCAATTTTTCCCTCACCCATTATGCTGTAGATTGGGAAAGCTGTGTGTAGCAACAGCAAATGCATTAGACCGGTCTTTATGTGTGCATGGGAAGACCTCATGAATGTGAACCAATACAGTGTTTTATTTGCAATAAAAAGGGATAGAAATTTAAAGTTTATATTCTGCAGTATTTGTTGGCTTATAAGTATGACGCTCCCAGGCTAAAGTTAACACTAATAATGAAACATAAATCCTTTCTAGACCTTGAGCATAGTGGTATTTAATTGGTTTTGAAAACTGCTGTGTATCATTTAACAAGTGTATGTATATTGGGAATAGCTATTTGTACTCTATTTAATCTGACAGCTAGCAGTGGTGATGTGGGATTGTGTTGGCTTGATCAGAAAATAATAGCTGCAATCATTGTCTTCTTTATACAACACAATATGAATCCAATAAATTTTTCATTTATGTGCAATTGTATATTATAAACTATCGTATAATGTGATAAAATGAGCCAGATATTGGTCACGGTAATAAAATCTGTGTTAAGAAATGTCATATAATTAACTGCAGAATTGAAGGATTAATATACAGCAGAATAAATGGCAGCTAAGTGTGTGTGTGTGTGTACATATACATACACACGCATGTATTTTTTTCCCCCTTTAATATTTTCTACAAAGATTGGAACCATCTAGCTATATTTTATCTTAAAGTCTCCTTCATCTGATTGCTCCTGTTTTTGTTATTATTTTGGGTAATTTTAGGTGTTACAAGTAAGTGGAGGAGATTTGAGAGGGATTTTTTTTTTGTGCATTTTGACACCACTTAGTAAACTAGCCAGTTCAATTGATTACTTCCCCCCCACATTTTTATGTGGGTGTTTCTCTCCTCTGCTGCTGTGTGAAACATTTTTTTTTTTTTAAAGTAACAGTATATGACTGTGAACTCCAAAATTTAGCAGAGTTTCAGAGGAAGATGTATCTGAAACTATTAACTGATTTGTTTTGTTTTTTTGGGCTGTTGAAGTTGGTGTCCTTTAAAGTGAGATTGGAGAAGTTTCTTCTGTTTAAGTTTCCTAAGTTTGTTTGCTACTAGTAAACTCTGTTCAGTTGCATTAGATATGGAGATCTGGAGTGATACAGAAAATAGGAGAAAGCAAATATCGTATTGGCCATAAAAAAGAAAAAGTGATTTTGGCAATTGCTATCTCGTAGACCTAGCATCAGTCCCTACTAAAATGTGTATGGAATCTGTTAGAACCCAGAGGATAATGTAGCCAATGATTTTAGCTTAGTATCCATTTATTGTGTGATGTTATGATTAATCAATATACCATCTATTCATTGTATGTTAATTAGAATTGATTTGTAGAGTTATAAAAGTGTAAGATTGATCAGTATTTAGGGGAACCAAGTAGTAGACATGAGTAAGACAAGCTGAAACGTAAGAAACTGTGGGCTGAGGCCTGCAAGACTTTAGCTCAGCTATTTTAGGCCTTGGAGACAAGAAATGATGGTGTAAGTCAGTGACCGAGAAATAACCCAAAAGATTTTGGAAAAAGAGATACCAACTGGTAATAGTGCGAAAGTGTAGCTCCGAAAATTAAATTTAAATTATAAAAAGCTGTAACAACAAATAATGTCTCCAACATATGCCTTAACCATAAGATAAAGGTGTCAGAGTAGCAGCCGAGTTTGTCTGTATCCGCAAAAAGAAAAGGAGTACTTGTGGCACCTTAGAGACTACCAAATTTATTTGAGCATAAGCCACTTCATTAGATGCAAGCAGTGGAAAAACTGCATGCATCCGATGAAGTGAGCTATAGCTCACAAAGGCTTATGCTCAAATAAATTTGTTAGTCTCTAAGGTGTCACAAGTACTCCTTTTCTTTTTGAAGATAAAGGTGGTACATCAATGTTAATGAGAACCTACACAGCCTATAGAATTCGGGGTCCCTTGTGTTTCTAGGGGACACAGACCAATAAGAAAGAGAGGGTTGACACTTTCATGTACTTACGCATAATGTAGGTATAGACAGAATCACAATATTAAAAATGGTTGCTCAGAGCAGGAAAATTGATCTTCCTATGGGAAACTCCAGCTGGGACCACTCCCATATTGATGATCAATCTATGAGAGGGCCAACAGACTCTTAACGCCATCTAGGACTATGTCAGTATGTCTGTAGGTTTAATTTGTACATGGTACTTAGATTTAGGAATTGTATATGCTGTGACATTTATAACTTCATTGATAACTTTAATAAAACTACTAAAAGATAGATGCTTTTGTAATTGTGTGTGTTTCACTTATTTGCCTAAGGTTTCATGTGTTCCTATGGGCTCTAGGTCCAGAACAAACAGAGATAGCTCTGTTGAACTAGAGACTGTAGCTGCCAGAGCTGAACCCACTGGAGTATAATTAACATTAAATAGAATAAAAGGCTACACTAATGACCTATGAATACTGAACAGCAATTATATTTTAAAGAAAAAACTGTATTTTTGGGTGGTGGGAATTGAATTATGTAATTTGTGGACAAAGGGAATGCCATAGAGATAATAGAGGTTGAGTTCAATAAAACTTTGATACAGTACCTCATACTCTTACTTGGATATGAACATCGTCACATGGATTGAAAACAGGCTGAAAGGGTAATAACAAACCACAGTATATGGAGTTAAGATACTACAGGGATTCGTGTAAGGCCTGGTTTTATTTAGCATCTTTATTAATAGATTTGGAGGAAAGTGTAAATCAAGTGTGTGTTAAACTTTCAGCTCGTATTGTTTGGAAAATACTCTTAATCCCAGTAAGGACTGAGAAATAACACAGAGTCCTAGAAAAAGTGCCAAGTGTGGGCAGGAATTGAAAGAAAATGCAAGATTAGATTAATGGGAAATTTCTTTTGTCTACTACAAAGTAGATTTGTCGTCAGTATTTTTCTCTCCTTTCTTTCTGAACTTTATAAAATACAAATAGACACCATATTTATCCAATATGAGAATTATTCCTGTAGATTTTATGTTTGATTTTATATTAAGTAAATAGTTCACATTCTGAAATATAACTAACTCCGTCAACATGATAGTAGGTATTAACCTCATAGAAATTATGATGTCATTGCACTAAAATATTATCAAGGTAATCCGATGAAGTGAGCTGTAGCTCACTAAAGTTTATGCTCAGATAAATTGGTTAGTCTCTAAGGTGCCACAAGTACTCCTTTTCTTTTTGCGAATACAGACTAACACGGCTGCTACTCTGAAACCTAGAATTATCAAGGTAGTAATTGGTTCTTCAAATGTTCTTCTAAAATATATGTTTAAGGTGAATCCTTATATTCTAAATTGCATCCCAAAGTAAATATTCCCTGTCAAGTTATAAACCCCTTTAAAATAGGCGTAGAAGATTGTAGTGGTGACAGATCTAATGCTTTTGAATTAGAAAATGAAATGGTTCATGTTGCTGCTGACTAGCAGAAGGAAATGCTATTTTTACTGGTTCTGCAGCAGACTACACACTAATTTTGATGAAAAAATTGTCTGTCTTGCTGCCACTCAGTTAAATTAATGGGGGAGAGGGAGAAGCTTTTGCCGGACATCTATTAGCCAGAAGCAGATCTGAAAGATGAGGAAACAGTGGCATTGAACAAGAAAACTCAGCTTTCTGAAGCAGCTGCAGCAGCAAAAGAGTGGAACTGATCTGGTTCTAGGGTTGCCATGTACTTTGTTCATAATATTGTAGGTCTGAGGGATACGGTACTAAAAGCGCTGGCAGCTAGTTTACACCCTTGTTTCCTCCATTGCTAGCTCTGATAAAGCTACATGGGTACTGCAGAAATGTGAGACTTCCCTAAAATTGACATTGTAGAGGAGGCCAGGGTTTTGTACAGCAGCAGTGAAAACTGACAAGACTGGTTAGCTTTCACTCTGCTGCAGCTAGGAAAGCTGTGAGTAGCAAAAGCGCTAGAGTGGTCTGCATGCATGTGTGGGAAGACTTCATGAATGTGAACCAATACAAGGTTTTGTTTTTGCAATAAAAAGGAATAGAAATTTAAAGCTTAGATTCTGCAGTATTTGTTGGCATTGTTTCCCCATCCCACACTTGCTTGTGAAACTGTTACATGATGATAACAGTAGCAGGTGCATGGGGTCTTCTTTGAGTTACGTCTCTATGGGTGCTCCCCTTCAGGTGTATATGCTCCCCCTCTGCCTTTGATTTTAGACTTTTGGTAGCTGTCTGTTCAGCCTGTGCCCTCCGCAGTGCAGTTCTGTATTTAGTATTAGACTCTGTTCCAAAGTTCCCTATTTGCTGTGGGATACTGCTTGGGAGTCACCTAAAATGGAGCACCCTTAGAGACACCACATGAAGGAGAGATTACTCACCTTGTGCAGTTACTGGAGTTGTTCAAGATGTGTCCCTGTGGGTGCTCCACGACCCACCTTCCTTCCCCTCTGCTTCGGAGATTCCTTTGTGAGACTTTGCGTTAGAGAAGGAACTGAGGCTGGTATGTTCGTGTGGCCCTATGTATTGGTGTGGGACATGAGGATGTGTAGGGCTCAGGGGCACATGTGCACCTGAAGTGAAGCACCCTTATGAACACATCTTTAAGAACTCCAGTGACTCTGCAAGGTGAGTAACCTCTCCTTTTTTTCAAGCCCTGAGCAAATCATTAACGTTCGAGGGCAGGCAGTCTTTGCAACTGTAGTAGCATATTCCTTAATCCCTAGTCACAGATGAGGGACCCCATGGCCCTGCCTTGACAAATTAACTGGAGGCACCATAATAGATCACCCAGTAGATCACTTCTGCATACTGATGCAAAAGCGGCCCAGTTCCCACATAAAGATTCTGGGGGCTATTCTGCAGGGAACACATTGGCCCCAACGAGGTGACTTTTCTACAGTGTGTTAGAGGTGTGGATCCCTGCTCCAGAGAGCACCAGGACTGTACAGTGGCATTTTAATGGGTTTTTTAAAAAACTTAAAAATTTTAAGTTGATGAAATGCAAATATAAATTGCATTTTGTTTAGATCTCTCCAAAAATTAGAAATTAAAATCTCATGTGTTAGTGTTTTTTCCTTCCTAAATCTCTTTTCTTCCTGTGGCAAAATGGTGGTCACAGTGTCAGATGGAAAACATTTTACTCCTTCTTTCTTATTAATTTAATTTATCCATATACTGGAAAATTCTCAAACTTGATTACAAACCAAGATGAGAAACTGACAGTTGGAAAACTGTCACTTATGAAAGAGTGCCTGAAAAATCAGAATTGTGCTGATTCACTAAAGCTGACTGAGTCACTTTCTTTTATAGATGGTAGAGACCTTTTGAATTCTAATAAAGGTGGTTCATCTGTGGGTGTGCTTTGTAGTTTACATTTGTTCTGGTCTAACCTGGTAAAATGCCTTTTCAGCAAAACTGTTGGCAAGTTTTGTCTTTTAAAAATATTTGTAGCCTAATACCAGAATTGAAAAACTGTGCATAAGCAAGCATGCTTTTCGTTTTGCTGTTGCCATAGTGGGTTCTAACCTGGTTTGGTTGACAGGCCAGTGTGAAAGGGGCCAAACAGAGCTACAGCAACTGGATGCAGAACATTGCCCATTCCAATCTGGCTAGTCAAACTGTTTCAGAGCGTTGTTTGATTACAGCCAAATTTAAACTCTGTTTTGGCATAGTCTTTAAACTTTGTGTTAGGGGCAGTATAGACATGGCCTTTGTGTTAATGAAAGGTAATGATAAAAGATCCTGGAGAACAGAAGCAGCACAGACAGCATCAATGTAGTTTACTGCTCTCTTGCAATATTCTTCTTTCCTGATCTGAAGAACTCTTAGGGAGAGTGAGTAGTTCAGTTGCTTTGCTGAGATTATTAGCAGTGGGTACTGATTTGATGATGATCCTTGTGATATGCATGTCTGTGTATTAAGAATTGTATTGACATAGTCTCACCTAGGCCAGTGGACAACTTTTGGTAATTACTTCTGATTACTGCTTACCTTGTCAATATTTGAACTAGTGATCTAAAGGTGAAAGTAGTCTTATTCCTCCTTTACCAGTCACATGAGACATTGCCCCTAATTTTTGTTTGCATATGTGTTAATCTGAAAGGAGGGGTTTTATTTCTAGTAAGTTTTGCATTTCACTGACACTTCAATACAGTCCAGGGTCACAAAGAACTTTATAAATACTAATTAACTCTTATAACACACTGAGATAGAAGTATTAATGTCCCCATTTTTCAGATGAGTAAACTGAGGTAGAGCAAATGACTTTCCAAGGTCACACTGAGTCAGTAACTGAGTCTGTGATTGAATTCAGGAGCCATAACTTCCAGGTCCCTGCTCTAACTACTACATGGCCTCCTGCCAAACATTTTCCCATGAGAAAACCCTAAAACTGTAGGTGGCAGTTTGTTTTCTGAATTTCTTTAAGCTACCAATCATCCTTTATAACCCCCCTCCTCCAAACTAACACCAAGAAATTACTCCTCCTCCTCTCTAATCTTCCTTTTTCTACCAGGGTACAAAATATATAGGAATGACACAGTAGGTCATACTGGTGGGGGAATGGCACTATATATGAAAGAAAGCATAGTCAAATACAGTAAAAAAAATCTTAAGTGAATCAAACTGTACCATAGAGTCTCTATGGATAGAATTCCCATGCTTGAATAATAAGAATATAGCAATAGGGTTATACTGACCAGGATGGTGATGGTGACTGTGAAATGCACCAGGAGATTAGAGAGAAAAATAGAAAATTTTCTAATAATAATTAATAAGGGATTTCAACTAGCCCCATATTGACTGGGTACATGTCACCTCAGGATGGGATGAAGAAATAAAGTTTCTTGACACCATAAATGGCTGCTTCTTGAAGCAGCTAGTCCTGGGACCCACAGTGGGAGAGGCAATTCCTGAGTTCCACATAGGACTAAATCAAGATCTGGTGCAAGAGGTGAATATAGTTAAAGCACCTGGGTAACATCAACCATAATATAATTAAATTTAACATCCTTGGGGGGTGACAGAGGACACACCAAAGAAGCCCACCAAGGTAGCATTTAACTTCAGAAAGGGGAACTATGCAAAAATGAGAGAGCTAGTTAAAGGGAAATTAAAAGGTACAGTCACAAAAGTGAAATTTCTGAAAGTTGCATGGAAAATACTTAAAAACAGCATAATAGAGGCTCAAATTAAATGTATACCCCCAAATTAAAAAACTTAGAGGATCAAAAAAGTGCCACCATGGCTGAACAGAGTAAAAGAAGCGGTTAGAGGCAAAAAGCATCCTATAAAAATTGTAAGTTAAATCCTACGGAGGAAAATAGAAAGGCGCATAAACTCTGGCAAGTCAAGTGTAAAAATATAATTAGGCTGGCCAAAAAAGAATTTGAAGAGCAACTAGTCAAAGACTAAAAAACTAACAGCAAAAAATATTTTAAGTACATCAGAAGCAGGAAGCCTGCCAAACAATCACTACATCCGCTCAATGTGCAGGGGCAGTCAAAAAAAAAACAAAAAAACAAAACCCTAACAGAATATTAGGAATCATTGGGAAAGGGCTAGATAGTAAGACAGAAAATACCATAATCACCTTTGTCTGGCTTGTCCTTGTCTGTCCGTCCATGAATACAAGTCGATGCCACACCATTCTGTTTTGTTGCAAGCACGTTCTTTCCATTTCTGACCAAAGAAATTTTGTCGTGGGATCTGCCCAGTGCGTTTTCGATCTGCCCAACTGTCGCTTGTGATCTCTGGGGATGCAGGTTGACTCTTTTTGACGACTCTTGGTAGGGATATGGTAGTTGTGAAAGAATTCCTTGAGGCTGATGAAAGGAAGAATTCTTCTAGTTCTCCACATGTATGGAGAATATATATACTCACGTATACTCTCTCTTAGTATGTTATTAGGTTCAGTGGTAGGGCAGAAGTTCAATCCCTTGCAGAGTAGATACGTCAGTTCAGATTAGGAACAGTCTTGATAAATTGATGACGTTGGTGTGTCCATGTGATGGGTCCTGGTGTTGTAGTTTCTCCAGGAGGTGGTGGTCTGTTGGTTGTGGAGTTGTTGTAGTTGGTTTCACTTTTTGTTTTTGCGTTGGATTGCTGTCATCAGGTTTTTTATAGTTGTTTCGAGTTTCCTGCATGTTCTCCAGATTTCCTGAGTTTTTTTTCTTCCAGTGTGTGGGAACAGGTGGTGATTTCTTGTTTTGAGGTAGTCTCTTCTGGAGTATGTAAGGTTCAGGAGAGATGGTTTCTCAGTTTTTCTGAGGTCCTTCTGCGGAGCTTCTGCAGGTCCTTCAGCACATTTGGAGTTGTATGAGTGGTCAGAGGGTTATAGATGGTGAATCCTCTGGGGATGGTGTTTGTTTCTTCCGTCTGCTTAGGCAGTGGATGTCGCTGTTTAGTCTGGGTTCCTTCTTCATGTTGTGAAGTTTCCATTTTAAACGGCAAAATGCAATATTATCCATTGTTGTCTGCAGTGTTGGTCCCAGGATATGAGGAGGAAAAACCCTCCCACTGACCTCACATGCCTATTTGTCACATATCACCCCACCCTGGAGCCGGTACAGGGGTATCATCAAACAATTACAACCCATACTTGGTGGGGACCAAATCCTGAAATAAATCTTTCCTGAACCCCCTCTTCTGGCCTTTAAAAAGCTCCCCAGTCTTGCTAAGCTCATAATTGGAAGCAAGGACTCCACGGACCAGGACACCAAAGCAGCACCAGAACAACAGATACAAAACCTAGACATATCTCTACTGTATGACGATCTGTGTTCTCCACAACACACCTTTCAAGATCCATGAGTCCCACACATACCTATCCCAACATGTGATGTACCTTGTCCAGTTCACCAAATGCCCCAATAACAACTATGTGAATGAAAACCGACAATCACTATGCTCTGAAATGAACTCAGACAGAAAAATTATAAAAGAAAAACACACTTTTCACAAAGCTCTCTCTCCATATTTGATCTCAGTCCTCATCCTCTAAGGAAGCCTGCAAACTTAAATTCATAACTCTTCTGGACCCTAAAAATCATGGACTTAGCAGAGACACTGGTTTTATGGCTCATAACAAAAATTCGTAATGCACCTTACTGCCTGCTACCCTTAATTGCCCCCTTTATTCTAAGTAGTCTCCTACAGCATGCCTGAGCTGTTTATGTTTCACAATCTGTCCCACCTTATATTTAGCTGGGACACTCTGGTTACCTTCTCCAGACCTGAGGAGGAGCTCTGTGTAGTTTGAAAACTTGTCCTTTCCACCAACAGAAGTTGGTCCAATAAAAGATATTACCACTTGTAATTTTTGTCAGCTTCAGGTTGTTTTACAGAAATTAGCAAATTACTCTTCACAATACGTTGGTGTTGCTCCTCATATGGCATATGTGGAAGCTGAGAAAAAATGAAGTTGCTTTGTCTATTATTTGTATTGCCATAGCACCAAGAGGCCCCATTGAGGGATTGATTTACTTGCTCAGAATTATAGGTGGAGTGAGTCTGAACTGGGATTTAGATTCTGATGTTCTCTGCTCCCAATCCTGTGCCTAGACCACATCTTTATCTTGTATTTAGAAATTATACTTATGAAGTGTTAAAAATAAATATAAATATCACTTTCATGAAAAATACAGCATGCTGCATCTTATGTTTCAGGATGCATGTGTTGATTGCCTTTATTCTTAGCTGTACCAAGCAGCTATAGGTCTGATATAAACTGTGATGCATAGGGGGAAAATGTCCTTCATAATTAATTATTTCCTTCTCGATGATGTAGTTTCATGATTTTTTATCTTTTTGTTTAAAGTAGATAAATCACAAAACTGGGAAGATGATGGCTGGGGAGCCTGGGATGAAGCAGAAACACAAGAACCTGTAAGTCTATATGTATTCACTTTTATCACTAAGATTTGTCTTCTCTCAAAGAATCTTTTCTGTTGGTTTAATTTGTTGAGTAGTTTTCATGTGGCCAAGATGGCACTTGACTAATGACACTGTAAATGGTGCTATTTGTCCATAATTTTCTTTAACTGAGTTTTCAAGTTAATTATACATTACTCACTGTGATAGTGACGTGCACCCTCAGGTATTTGGCTCTCGTGTGCCCACAAGTACTTCTGTTGCACTGCTCTGGGGGAAAATTGCAGATGTCTCTTTGCCCTAGACCTGTATGTAGACTGAAAGTTCCAGGTTAACCTTTCTCTGCCTCCCTTGAGAGAACAGACGAACAATCCATTTTAGAGGGTGAGATACTAGGGTCATGTCTACACTTACCAGAGATCGACGCTTCTGCGATTGATGGAGTGGGGGTCAATTTAGCAGGTCTAGTGAAGACCAGCTAAATCAACCGCAGAGTGCTCTCCAGTCAACTCTGGTACTCCACCGGAACAAGAGGAGTAAGGTAAGTTAACGAGAGTGTCTTTTGTTTGGTTTGTTTGATAGTTGGTTCATGGAAGATAATTTGCCACTTTTGGTTCACTCCTGCATGGGAGGCATCCACATCTGGGGGCTGCAGCTTCATCAGCTAATTCAGTTATTACGGAGGGTTATCTAGAGGGAAGCAGAGCAGACAAAGACTTCAGGGTAGGTCGGCTCCTAGAAGAACTCTGGAGCTGGGAGGGGATGGATGTTGCTGAGTAGGCCAGTGAAACCTAGGAAGGGGAAATGAACAGGGGGCAGTGGGAGAGGAAGGGAGCAGAGCTGGTCAGAGATGACTTGATGGGGTACATTACCATTCTCTTCCTCCCTGGTGTCCTCCTTGAAATATTCTTCCTCTCTCCACTCACCAACTTGCCCTCATGGCCTCATTGCTCTGCTAGTAGCTTCCACTCAAATCCTACCTAGCCCTCCATGATAAATGGGGGGCTGCTTACTCCAACATTAACTCTCCTTCTTTGGGCCTCATCCCTCTGCCCCCATAACTTCCTATTGGCTCACCAGCTTTGCCAGGGTCTTGATTTTCCTCATAAAGCAGGGGGAGTGAGGGTGTAATCAGGTATCAGATTGTCTCTTCAGCTGCTGCTGATCACACCTGTAGCTATTGGGCCGTAACCTCCAGGTAGTATCTCATATTTGGATATATCTACGCTGCAAAGAAAAACCACAGCACCGAGTCTCGGAGCCTGGGTCAGTTGACCCTCCCCACTCACTGGGTTTCAAAGCCTGGGCTCCAGCCCAAGCACGAATGTCTATACTGCTGTTTTTCACCCCACAGCACAAACCCCACGAGCATGAGTCAGTTGACCTGGGCTCTGAGACTCAGTGCTGTGGGTTTTTATTTGCAGTGAAAGAAACCCCTGTGTCATGCAGCTGCTGCCAGGGAGCAGCACTATCTAGGGGCAAAAGAGGGAAAGATTAAAAAAAAATACTTTCCAAAGGGTGGGTGGGTGTGTGTGTGTTTCTAAAGAGGGAGGGAGGGAGGGAAAACGGAAAACAACCTCCAACCCTAAAACTAGAATTCTCTTCTTCTGTTGTCCAGGGCTTGAATTTGAAAAGTTCTTTGGGATTGAAAATAGTCTTAACCACACTAATTATCTTTGGCTTTCTGTACAAAGGGTTTATTTTACACATGGTAAACTTTCCTTGTTGTTCAAACTGTGCTTTGTTCTAAGAGGAAGAATTAGTCAAAGTTCTTTGTTGGGTGTATTAAAAAGCTTTGTGGCGGTCTTGCAAGGGCTTGAAAAATGGCTGCAACTTGCTACTGTTTAGTCATTCTAATGGGGGGGGGGAGAGAGTAGGATACCTGGATAGATAGACTGGGCCCTAATTCTGCAACTAACTACAGGTGGCTCCTTATTGAAATTGATGACTCTTTGTAGCTGGACCCCTGCATGTGTCTGCAATGTAAGTTGCAAGATCAGAGCCTTTTTCTATAGTTCTAGAAATTGCTTTCTTACTGGAGCAATGAATCTGTTTCTCTTGTCTCATCAAGGACAAGGATAATCAGGTTGATGATGGGCAGCAAAGGGAGAAACCTCTTTCTCATCTTCAATTCCTTTTGTTCCACATTCTTCCTCGGTATAGATAAGTGTTAGAGGGCTTGCAGGTGTGCATATACAATACAGATCAAACAGGTAATTGATGGATAGGTACATATTTTGTATAAGTATACAGAGGAAGTGAAGTCATTCATATTTGTCAGCCTGTCCACTGTTACTCCCTAAACTGTAGAGGAATTTACTAGCACCATTACAGTATATGGGGACACATGCAATGACATTGATACATGGAAGCGTCAGATAATTGACATTTTACAACTGGCTAGGTGCAGAGGCTAACCATCAATAGGATGTGTAAGTTACTGCAGTCTACCATCTGCTGGACTGGCAAAGAATAAAGAGAGACAAAAATCTCCTATTGGAGTTGAAATCATAGGGATTTAGCTTGAAAAGTTGCATGGCACTCACGGCTGTAGAATTAAATTACTTTTCTTATATTCCTATTCGCCATTTACACAATACAGAGATTTTGTAAATTATCTCCATTCTTGTTGTCATTTAAATCATTTAACAAAAGTACCTATCTTCTGGTCACGTGAGTCCGTATTTGAGGATATCTGGGTTTGTTTTTCTGAAAATTTTGAAATAATGCTGTTTTCCACTGGTTACATTAGAAGTTAATAAAAACACAAATGTATTCTGGGAGATCTGAACATCCTAGGTAGATGTAAATACAGTGAGTGTGTGTGATTAAAAGAAATTGAACAAGTCTTAACATCTAAAGACTAATATTACAAAAATTGGGGAAAAGTATGAGATCTCATTCTAGACTGATCTTAATTTGACTGGGCTGGCTAACTTGAGGTGCGGGGGAACCTTTTCAAACAAATGTAAAACTCGATGCATTCAAAACATATGTTTCAACTGTTCAAAAGTATATGAATGAGTACTGGTACAGTGTGCGCACTATTGTTAACACTGATTTTTTTGCAGATGAGCAGTTTGTATGTAGCTCTTTGCATATCTGTATATTGCTATTTGCGTTCCATCCCTTTGTTCTTCTAAACCACTTCCTTCCCAGCAGTTCCAAAAATATTATGTAGAAACAGTAACTGATTTTAAGCTTAAGTTGGTAGAACAGCATATTTGTCTACACGGGAGTCCTAGGTCAAAAACTCAGTTTTAGGGAGAGACTGGGGGGAGCAGAGTGTATATGTGAACTGTCCTGCTTCTGTGAGGCAGGATGCAGAAGGAATTCATAGTAATCAGTGATAGCATTGTAACTGGAGGATCATATGCTTAATTTCTTCTGCAGGTCAAGCTCAATGCACATACCCAAGGCTCCATGTATTCCTTTGTTTGCCCCCACCCAACTCTTTGTATTCCATCCTCCCATCACCATCTGTTTCAGGGGCTCCCTGCAACCCCTCCCCAACCCTCTCTCATGCTAGGGATTCTGTGTATGCCATCATTCTCCCCCGATGCAATAGGCTCTTTCTATTCCCCCATTCTCTCTTCCCATGCCAGGGCTGCTGTGTGCTCCCCTTTCTCTATACCATTCTTGTTTTCTTTATCTTTCATGGTGTCAACATTTTAAAACTGTATTGGGAGTGTGGGCACAGCTAAAATCCCCCCCCCCCCCGATAACTTTGACAAAAACAAAACAATTTTAATCTCAATTTTCCACAGAAAATTTTGATTTGCACCAGAAATTTGAAAACTGAAAAATGTTGTCCAGAAACCAAAGACATTTGTTTTGGGGGCATTTGGTTTTTCAATTAAAAAAAAAAAAAACACCAAAATTTTCCTCTGAGAAAACACACTTTTTATGGAAAACTTTTAGTTGAAAACCTAGTTTTCTGTTAAAAACAGGTTGGATGGAAATTTTTTTTGACTAGGCCTAATTCCCAGTTCTTACTGCCATTGCTGTGTGAAGCAGTACCATGTGACTACGTTTCCTACTTTTTGCAGGGTTGTGATTTGGGAGCTGTTCTTCAACGATAACATTTTTGGGTACATGTGTGGGACACTTTTTGGTGTTTCTCACATCTGAGTTTGGTCTCTGAAGCCCCATAATCTGTAAAGGCACAGGGAGAGCAGGACTGTTGAGTGCAATAACCTGAATTTAGTTCTTTGTAAGTAAATATATTTTCCAAACAGTGGCGTTACCTTGGGGAAACTCCTTTCATGTTGAAAACTGACCACTTTATCCTCTCTGTCTCTCTCTCTCCCCCTCCCCCTCCCGGTTTCTAGTCCATGATAGTACTTTAACTCTCATTCCATGTCTGTTAGGGTCCTTAATTGTCTTTGGTGAGAGACATGGCTTTGAGAATCCAAATAGCCAACTAATTCTTCTTTATGTGCTATTTTGTTAATATGCTAAAAGAATTATTGTAAAGTAGATAAACCTGACTTGTGCTGTTCTGCAAGTTTATACCGTAGTTAAACTGGTGTCTGGGCATTGAGTACTAGATTAGTTTTGAGAGAGAGCAAGCAAGGCATATGTGTGGTTTTAAAAACAAACAAACCAACCAACACCTTTGAAAATCATTGCCTACACTAACTAAAACTGTACACACAGGAAGAAGAAGAAGAAGAAGAATCTGCTTGCAAGACACAGACAAGTTACTGGCTTCAAGACTGTGTGTTATCCTTATCACCAGCAAATGATCTGATGGTAATAGCTCGTGAGCAGAAAGCTGTTTTTTTAGTGCGTAAGTATGTAATGCACATTTTTTACTTATGGCCCAGTACTTAAATTAGTGAACAATTGCAGTTCTTATCATAAATCCCTATTTTCAGGGATTTTAGTATGGTGGACTATTTTATGTAATACATGTGATGTATTAACTAGGCACAAGCAGATATGGCAAATCTGAAGTTTCAACCTTCTCTCAGGTCCTTTGTTTTTTGTAGGTCTGAGTCATTTTAACAGGCATAATTTGATAATATATACACCATAACTATCTTATCTCCTGTAGTTTTGCTTGCAGATGTTACAATTAATTATGCTTTCTGGACAAAATCTCTGGGCTGTATTAATTTTATGTTACATTTGTTTTTTATGTTTAGTGTTAATTTTTGTGTTTTCTTGTGTTTAATTTTTCCCAGA
Organism: Chelonia mydas; assembly: GCF_015237465.2. NCBI lineage: Eukaryota > Metazoa > Chordata > Testudines > Cheloniidae > Chelonia > Chelonia mydas. The sequence goes on from NC_057851.1 coordinate 156,770,845, forward strand.
GAAAAAGCTTTAGCTAAACTGACCTGAACTCTTGGTGTTGTTTTTACAGGCTTTTTACTTTGACTTAAAAACTATATCCATGCAGCAGAATGTGTCATTGCCAGTATGGTGGGATAATAACTTGTAACTAAATGCTGCAGAAACTGAGATTTCTGAAAATTGGAATGATTGCATTTTCTTAAAGCCATCAGCCCATATTTGTTGTTCCCCGCAGAATCATGCATGTCAAAAACTGATTAGCTACTAGTTTCACATAGTTAATGGAAGGACAGAAATGCACGATGCCTGTAAGAACACCTTCCAGCTAATTGAAGTTTAACAGAGCTCCTACTGGTTCATGCATAAGGAAGTTATCCTTTGGCTCACCTGGTGGATAGATAGCTGCTGCTTCTGAACCATTGGGTGGCATTTGTTCTAATTTGTCAGTTTTTAGGTGGCATATAGATAGCACATGATGTACTGTATTGTATCTAGTGCTGTGATTTTTACTCTTCGCTAACTCTGTTAGAAACAATTAAGTCTGTTGTGATTTCCAGTGTTACTATGAAGTGACTAAAGGAATTATGAAAATCCAATGTTTAGAACTAGTTAGATTTGGCCACTTTCCTCTGTGTTAACTCAGACTCTAGGGTTTTCATTTCATTGTGGATAACCATACCAGGTAATAGTGTTTTGTACTTTCATTGCACCTTTCATCTGAGGAGCTCACTGTTTGAAGTGAGCCTTATGGCTCCAGTAAAATAGATTGATGTTTTCATTTAAGAAAATATAAATTAGTCAACTGAGGAGCATGGAGAGGGGTGACATGATGTGCAAAAGGTCTCACTAAGTGGTAGAAGTGAGAAAAGAATCCATAAGTTGTGTTTCCCAGTCCCCTCCTCAGATCAGTAGAACATACTCCCTTCCTATGGTAAGAGGTTTTTTTTAAACTGGTTACTGACCTAAACGTGTTATATTGAGGAATATTAGGAAAGGAACTATGTTGCTTTTGCAGATTACCTTTTAACATCTTATTCTTTATGGACAATGCCTTTTTTAATGTCAGCAAAATGGAAATACAGCGACAAGGGGAAGGAGGAAATGCAATATGCTGTTGGTTGGAGTGGCTCTCTGAATGTTGAAGAAGGGTAGGTATTGAATTCTTAGTTTATCTGATTAAAATGTCACTATTACTAATTAGTTCTTTGCTCTTTTTATCTTAAATGTACTTTACAAATAGTTTGGAGAGAGGAAACTGACTAAATGATTTTAATCACCATTGGTTGTTTATACATTCCAACTTTAAGAATTCTGGGCTGGAGTAAGTTACATGGCTAAAAATGGTGCCCAAATGCAAAAGCCACTTGTTATTGGGAGTGAGATTCCAGGGTGTGATTATATGCAAATTACTGGGTGTACATATAATTATAATAAAAATATTTGTTCAAAGATCTGGACTGTCACAAAACTGTTGTAATTCCTTAACCTAGCAAGAAAATAAAACTGAACATCTACTGAGTAGAATTGAATTTTTCTTAGGGGTGTGGGAGAAACTTTTTTATTCTGATGTGCTGGGGCTGCAGTCAGAAGTAGTCTGTAAGGATCCCCTCCCCATTTTCATACCATCACACCACTACTTAAACACTTCAAGTCACAGGCATTAGAGCATCACTCATATGATGTAAAGACCTTCTTCCCCCAAGATGCTGTGGACATGTTGCATTTGTTGTCCTCCTACTTCTGATCTTGAAGGTCCATGGTAAGTGGCCTGAGTGCCTAAGCTACTTTTGAAAATGAGATTTGGGCTCCTAAGTTACTTTGGTGTGTTTGAAAATTTTACTTCAAGCCTAGCTTTTGGATTTGACTTCCAATTATATCTTGGCTTTGATTTCAATTAGTCATCCTAACCAAACTAGCCAGAGAGAATACAGAATTTCTTAATGCTTTCTCTGCTGCTGCCAAGAAATATTTCAGTTGCCCCCTTTCCTCACATGGTTCAGGTATTTCAGTAAATCATCTTAGGTTTACCTTTTTGAGTTGCTCTTTCCCCCTCAGTGCTCTTTCCAACACCTGCAGCTGTGTGTCACAGTAACAGTATGTGCAGTATGATGGTTAAACAGGGAGCTGGAGATGCTGATTTATCAAACCATGTGAAATTTTGGGTAGGAGGACGAACCTTGTTTAAAAACTTGCTACTGCCATGCATCTGAGCTATCTTTGATAAATATCACAATATGCATCTGGCTTTTCTTTGTTTCCTTCCCACTATTCAAATAACATGGCCTGTTTCACAGAGGCTATTCCTTTTTACATTAGTAGAATCCCTTTCAGTATGTTAGAGTCCCTTGAGGGAGGTATTTCTTTAGATGAGGTGTGATCACTGTCTTTACTGCTCCAGTTAAGGGTTTGCAGGTGTTTCAAATAGGAGAGACTCCAAATTCTATAGCAGTGTAACCTAGCCCTCTTATTGTAGCTACACATAGTGCTTAAAGACTGATTTCCCATCCCCCATCCCCCCCCCCCCCCCCCCCAATATTTTCCTCAACTGGCAATCCGCTCTGTTCACTAAGCTTTACTTTTACATATGTGGTTTCACTCAATTCCTTAATCTTATAAAATTTAATTCATTTAAACTTGTGTCAAACTTGTATTTAGAATATCTTCAGCTTTTTTTAATTGCCAGCCTTAGTCACTTTCCTGTTCTTGTGGGAATAGAGCTGACGTGTTATGCCTGCAGAAACTGTTGTTTCAGATGGAATTTACACTTTGAATGTCATTGGAAATGTCACCTAGGGCTGATATGCTATCTGTTTCATAGAACCTTTTCACTTGTATTAAATGTTTCCATAATAAATTTTAAAGCTTTATTTAATGGTGGAAATAAAATCTGTGTCCATATATTGGAAAATGAGTAACCAAAGTGTGTGTTTCTTGCCGTCTCTGATTTCTATTTGTCTCAAGGAAACCTTGACTGTCTGCTTTCTCCCACCCAAATTGTGTGTGCATGTCTTGGAAAACGCTCTTCTGTTTGTGGTGCTCATTATTCTTATACAGTAAATGCTTGCTAATTACACTGGTTGGGGAGACCCATTGCAGCCTAAGGAATTTTTGCAAATTACTAAATGAACGAACATCATGAAAACAGAGTTCTGCATCAGAGTGTACTTTCTTAATTTGTTTTGGACAACTGTAGTTTAGTTTTAATAATTTGATTCTACTTAGTATATTACTAAAAGTACCCTAGTAATTTTGCAAACAAAGTGAAGCCTTTGCCTCTCTAGAGAGGCACTGTACTGTTAAATCTTCACTAAGGAGCGAGGTGAAACCCAATGACTCTTTGTCAGATGGATCAGGCCTATGATGATCAAGGTGAAAATTAGCAAGGTTCTCCCGTATTTACTTTTCATTTAATTCCTATCAATTTTAGCAGCAGAGATCCTATGTGTTTTTATAATTGTATATTTCTCTTGAACATTTTTTTTACTTATTACATCATTATTCTTTATAGAGCATTTCATTTGTTCTTTAAAATGGGAAATGTGGTATATGAGCACAGCAGCTTGCTATTTTATTCTGCACTCTTTTTTTCCGATAGTCAAATTACTTTTCAAAACCTGTTTTGTATATCCTCAATCTGATTGTCTCAAAAATCCATTTATTCTTATTCAGAACCCTTGTCATAGCACTCACAATCATTTTAGATATAATCATGTAATTTCTGGATCCTAAATCCAGATTAGCTGATTGCTTACTATGAAAACTATATAAAACAGTTCTGTGCAACTTCCTCAACTGTGACAGTTAAGATCCTAGCTCTCATTTGTCTCTAAAATCTTTATGATCCTTAACCTATTTTTAGTGGTCAGTTGAAAACTAAAGATAGCATGTCCTTGTCTTCAATTTTCAGTAAACAGCGTCAGATTTCTTATTTATTGTTCAAGCTTATTTGAGCAATCATAGATGGATTTCCTGCATTCTGCGCTTAATGGATTGGTCTGCCTTTTCTGCAGTGTACATCATTGTTACCTTGACTGCAAAGTGACTTGTTAGTCTTTGCCTTTTAGTAGTGACGTACAGAAAGCATTTACTGCATTAGTTCATAGCCTCTTTTTTCCTTTCAAATTTCAACCCTATTGCCTTTTTTTACTATGACTCTTGTCTAGCATAAAATAGAACTCATTTTCAAACTTCTAAAACAGTTTCTGTTTCTGTTCCTGTGGCGTTCTATATTTCTAATATGTTTTTTACATGCATTGTTGTTCTATCTGCACCAATAGTATGTTAATCTTAAAAATCTTCCTGTGGACTGCTACATAGCATAAATAATACATAATTTTGAAAAAAAAAACAGAAATTAGGATTTTTTTCTTCAGGATCTTTGAATAGAAATTACAGTATACATGGTTTATAAAAAGCCCCAGCAACTCTCTTTTAACTCACAATATGAATTGTGTATAATTTTACAAATATGGTTGTATTAGTATTTTGCATAATATTTTACCTCATTATGTAATCATTTTTGAGTCTTAATACATTTTTAAAAATATATTTAAGTTATTAAAATATATTAATAAGACTGGCAAGATCTGATGGGTCGTATAGAACTATTGTGGTATGTAATTTTAAACTGGTTGGCATGAATGCTTCATATTTTTATTTTCTGTTTCCAGTGAATGTGTAAGTAGTGCATTGTGCATTCCACTGGCAAGCCAAAAGAGGTAAGAATAGACTTTTTAGCAATTCAAGCTTCTGCCTTCAGATAAATGCATGCTAATCCTTTTAAAGTCAATGGAATTTGTGTATATTTGAGAGCAAAATTAGTTTTTTCCCTTTAATATGTTTTGGTTTTTTATGGGACAGGAGCTCCACAGGCCGTCCTGACTGGACCTGCATCGTGGTAGGTTTTACCTCTGGCTACGTCCGTTTCTACACTGAGGTGAGTCTTCTTTCAAAGTTCAGTTGCAAAGTAATGATGTATTGCTGTAACTTGTAAACTTTTATTTCTGTAGAGCATACTGCAAGCCTTTCCTAAGCAAAGGTGAATTAGTGAATAAATATTCATGTTAATTATTTCTTTCTTTCTTAGACTGGAGTCCTACTTCTTGCACAGCTCTTAAATGAAGATCCTGTCCTGCAGCTTAAATGCAGAACCTATGAGGTTCCAAGACATCCTGGAGTCACTGAACAGGTGGTGTAGCAGGCTATTTCAAAAGTAAAATAGTATTGTTTCAGGATGTGGCATGTTTCTTTCCTACGTGAATCCACTAGTATGTGTTTAATAGTTTTTGACAGGTGGAAGATTGACCTGAGCAAGAGATTAGGGATATGTCATTGTAGAAGAATCCTCAAACCAGCTAAGTCATAAAGACATAGACAGGAAAGCAGCATTTCTTTCCACTTATTTATTTTATCCCCAAAGCTGAGAGAGACATTGAATTACTGTATCACTCATGTAAAAGAGGGCTTCATTTGTTGCCTGTGTTTTCCTTTTATGTGTGCAAAATATAGTAGTAGTATGCTTGTGGATTTTCAAGGGGAATATGCAGCTTGGCAGGTTCCAAGAATTGCACAGTGCTCTAGCAGATGACTTAATATTCTTTTATCTCTCAGTAAGATTACTCTGGAGACAGCTGAAAACTAAAAAAAAAAAAATACCTCCAAAGAAAAAAGTTAAGACTATTTTGGAGGTAGTCGTAGGAATCTGCATTCCATTATGCCGTTTCCTGTACAGGGATCTTTGTAGAACTTTGTTCAACTTTGTGGAAAAGCCCACCATTCTGCACTCTGCTGAATTCGAATTCAACATGAAAAAAACTAGGAAGTATTAGTTTATCTTTATACAAGTGTTCATCTATGATGACAATTTAGCATGACGTGGGCCCAATTTTGAAATATGGAGGTTTTAACAAGACATCTAAATCTTGCAGATGGACATTTGGGTGTATAAAATGGGCCCAGGTGCCAATTTAGACCCTACTATAGATATAGGATTTGGGTCATAAATCCTTTGATATTTGCACTCTAGATAAACCCATACCAAGGCGACCTTTACAAGTTGCAACAACTTGTATGTTCTCTGCTTAAACCCTTAAAATATAAATAGATGAGGGGCTTGAAGTTCAGTGAAAGCAGACAAAATGTAGACCGTAAATACAGAACTGCGTCTGTATTTGAATAATTGTTAATTGTATGCTGAGATGTCGGATAGTTCTTTAAACTTCTTTTCTTTGTTGCTGCATGATATTCCATTGTGCAGAGTCTGTTAGAAATGAACTGTTCAGACAAAACACTTGTTACCTTGCATTATTTACAAAGCTTTCCTTCAGAGAGGAGAAGTGCTAAGTTGACATGATGGTGAAAGTGATTGTCTCCTTTACCTCATTGTTTTTAATAAAGAATGAAGAACTGAGTATCCTGTATCCAGCAGCAGTTGTGACAATTGATGGTTTCAGCCTCTTTCAGTCCCTTCGTGCTTGTCGTAATCAGGTAGCAAGAGGTACGTCTCTGATAGAAGCTGTCTATTGCTGTGACCTACAGTAGTACTTGTACAGGCAGTCCTCGACTTTACGACGTTCGACTTAAGATGTTTCTGAATTGACACCCTGATTCGACTTACGACAATTGGTTTTGAATTTACGGCGCTCAGTCCTGCAATGAAGTGGATTGCGGTTCTGAGTTATGTTTCGACTTGTGACACAATTTTCAGGAACCAATTGTGTCATAAGTCCGAGGACTGCCTGTACTTACAGAAGTCTGTTTGTTACATTGTATGTTAATACAAAATTATTTAAAATTCATATTAATTGTATCAGACTGGAGTTGAAGCCAATATGGTTTGTCAGTTTTATACGGCTTATAGTTATGTGAAGGAAAATATTTTTGAGAAATGCACTTCCTCAGAACACAGCTTGCTTGAGGATGTTGACTGGAGAAGATTTGACTTGCTAGTATGCAGCCATCTTAGATGCACCTTATCAATGTCTAGAGGGGTCAGCACGGTGATCACTTAGTGATTTTTATTTTAGTTGAGTGTTTTTCTTTTTATGAAAGGTTTTGAAAAGTACTGCTGTCATAACAGTGATTCTGCTGTGGGCAGATGCTCTTCATATTTTAATGGTTGATATCCTTACACTTTTAAGGGTATGTCTTCACTACCCGCCGGATCGGCGGGCAGCGATTGGTCCAGCGGGGATCAATTTATCGAGTCTAGTCTAGATGCGATAAATCGACCCCCGAGCGCTCGCCCGTCGATTCCTATACACCAGCACCTCAAGAGGCACAAGCAGAGTTGACGGGGGAGCAGCAGCAGTCGACTCTGTGGTGGAGACACCACGGTAAGTCGATCTAAGTACGTCAACTTCGGCTACGTTATGCATGTAGCTGAACTTGCGTAACTTAGATCGATTTCCTCCCCCCCCCCCCCCCGCCCCAGTGTAGATCAGGGCTAAGATATGAAAAATCCTGAAGGCTGTTTTAGCTCTTTCTGTGAAGGAAAAATGCATACTCTTTTTCAATCTTTTTGACAACCTGCCCTGCTGCTTACCTTGATTTCTTTTCTTATATCCTTGGGATGCTGACTAATCCAAGTGTGCTGCACCTTGGAACTGGTCAGTTTCCTGGGGTTAAGGGAGAACCATCAAGTAATGGTGTGCTCGGTGAAGGGAGGGTTTCTCACTGCTGGGAGATGGGCTTAATCAAAAGCTTGCACTGAGTCCTGATTTTGCCTCTTACTGTGCTCCAACTCTCTGTTGCCTGTTCTCAATCTCTGCCAAGAACCAGTGACGCGGAATGGGCACATTGTTAGGCCAGGAATAGAGAGGAACCCTAATGGAGCTGCCAGCATGGGAGCATCAGGAATTGTGGGGCCAACAGTGCTGTTAGGTTAAGGCTGACACTGTGCAGGGAGAGGGCTGATTCCTCTGGGGGCCAGGAGAGGAGAGTATTTCCATGCAGGGCAAGGAAGAGTGAAGGCGCCCATCCCTTCAGCTAAGAACCAAGAGAGTCATTGAACAAGGGCAGGTGCCAATTCAGTCAGTTGCCCTAATGGCCCCACAGACACCCCTTGAGACCTTTGTGCAGAACTACACTGAGGACGAGTGTTCCTTTTTATACTGTGTCCCACCTGCCAAGGCATAGACCTTAATTCTAGCTATAGCCACTCCTACCACCAAAGCATAGCCTTTCTATTACTGTCTGAGGAATTATCACTCTTCACAAATGAGAGCAATTAGAACTAGCTGCACTTTAATGCTTGCAATAAAAGCACTCCAGTATCTTTCACGTGCTAATCCCTTGCATATGCGTTATCCTGAGTTTGCAGACAGGTTGAGATGGGAGCATTGCTAGCAACTCAAGTATAATAAAGCATACTGTCGCATATCCTGTGAATGTGGATCTTTGTAGGACCTGCTTACTTATGTCTGGCACAAGATTGTCTCCCGTAATAACACTCACTACCAGGAGAAGGACCAATATTGTTCTGGAACTGATACAGAAACCATTTATTCAACCATAAATAATTGATAAGATAAATTATCTCCATTAATTTATTTTGGACTTTACAAATATAGCTGGATGTTGTGAACAAAATTTTGCTCCCTAAATTTTATTAAGTGTCTTAATTTCAGCAAAATGGAAAAAATGATCATATTCTAATTTTGCACAGCATGTCCTTAAATGTATTGTACAAAAAAGTCTGACAATGCTTCTATGAAAACCTATAGGTAAAGTTATCGTATGTAATGTCTTATTAATCACAATACAAAATGATTTTCCACTGGCATTTCCCTCAGTGTTCATTGTGTTGTAACTGATTATATAAAGCATTGTACCATGAGCTGACATGATACAATATTTAAGCTGACATGAACGAATAGCTTTTTACTTATGTCTCAATTTTTATAACAAATTGGCAGCCGCAGCATCAGGCAATGAGAACATACAACCCCCACCATTAGCCTATAAGAAGTGGGGTTTGCAGGATGTGGACACCATAGTTGACCATGCCAGTGTGGGTAAGCATTACCATTTATCTTCAGACATTCAACTGGATGAGACCTCTTTTGTCAGTGCTGTGAGACTACTCGTGCATGTTGGAGTATTGATCTATGGTAACATTTGGATGGAAACGCATAGAGCTTAGCTGAAGAGGGTTAAAGGATGAGTTTAAGAGCATCAGAAGGCTTTGATTCTCCCATTAGAAGAAATGAGGAAATAGTGGCTGTGTATAGTCTCTGTTCTTCCTCTCTCTTTTGGAAGGGGGCAGCCTAATACTTAGTTTGAGTGAGACTGGGTCAGACTCCTATGTGGTGGATTAAAGGACTGTCTGGCAGGAAGGATAAAGACCTTGCCTGTAGCAGAGGGAGCAGGAAACTTAAAGGTTCAGATGACTTATTTCCAGAGGTGACGTAGCAGGCCTCTATTCTCTTTCCACACTATGGCTTTCTGGGGATATGAGGATGTTTGCTTGTCCCCAGGCCTCCATCACAGACAGGCAGATAGTTGAGGGAGGCAGACCAGGCCCTCTCTACTTGTCTTTGGAGAAAGGAAGGAGAGAAGTGGGCTGTGAGTGCCTGTGAGGAAGAAGGGCATGTGGGTATCTGGTGACATGTATGCCAGGTAAGACACATGGGGTGTATTATGCTGTTCTGGTTAGCCAAGTAACTTGTCAAATGCTGCCCTCTTTGATATTTGAGCTTCCTTCCCCTGCTGTTGTCACGGGGACAGGTCTCACTCCTCTGATCAGGAAGAGGAAATGGTCCCCATCATCCCACTCCCCCTTGAAAACAAAAAAATAAAAACGGAAACTTTTAAAATTAAAACAAATCACAAGTAGGTTTTTTTGTTGCATCTACTGGGTTTGTTTGGAATAAAAATGGTCAGTTGATTCCAAATCTTGATATGTGCCTTTCTTACTAAAATGTATAATCAGTTTTAGATATCCAATAATACAGCTATATATAGTGTGCAAGAACCAGATGTCAATGAAGTTGGGGCTTGTATTTTTCTAGAGTTATGACTGTTCGGCCAGGGATGCATGAGTAGACTTAGAATTCAAGAGCCTGAAATGCCCATTTGTATTGAGTTTACATGAATTTAAGTATTTTTTGTTTCTGTATTAGGTATCATGACTCTGTCTCCTTTTGATCAAATGAAGACTGCCTCCAATATAGGTGGTTATAATGCAGCTATAAAGAATAGTCCACCTACTATGTCTCAGTACATTACTGTAGGCTCCAATCCTTTCACTGGTTTCTTTTATGCCCTGGAGGTATGTATATATTATGAAATGGGCATGATAAAAGAATTAGTTTGTCCCAAGTGGCAAATGAGAGAATTAATATCCTTTTCTTTTCCATATATAAAAAAAGGCTATTTTTGAAGAATACTTCATTTACCCCAGTTTGTACAGGTTTTTTTCCTTCAGTCTTCAGAATTTACCTGTAATTGGGAAAAATCCCTTTGGGTTGGAATGGTTTCTTTGTGAAATGTGCTCCAGGCTCCTGCCATCCAAGACTTTAACTTTTTAAAAACCTTAAATAAAAAAAAATTAAATTCAATATAGAAACATTTTTTTTAATATTAATTTTGTTAATTGAGACTTTGTCTTCCACTAGCTACTCTTTCATGGTTAAGGAAATAAACTTAAAATAAGTTTTAGATCACATGTCATAATCCAATTTTCAAATTCTTTTGGATTCTGGAGGCACTTGGCCTTTGACCCTGTTATATGGAGGCACTGGGAGTGTTCTGTAGCGTGATGTCCTCTTGCCCCAGTTTGTGTTTTGTTTTATTTGTAACTATTGTAATAGAGAATTAAAATGATTTTGCTTGCCATGACCCTTTCACAAAATATATATGTACTCTTTATGTATTGGTAAAAAAGCATGGCTATATTTATGTTCCTGTTTACCTTCTGTATATTTGAACATACAAGACAGAGTGTAATATCTTTATCTAGGTCAACAAGGTAACAAAACCAAAGCAATATCAGAATGTTGTGCAGCTAAGTTTTTGCAAAACATTTGTGAGAAAATGTACTTATTTTGGTGTCAATAAGGAACCCCCATACCACAGAACCAACTAGCTCTCCATGAAGCATCATAGACTGTAGTTTTTAACCTCTGCTGTAGCACCACATACTGCTAAGCGACCAGAGGTTCTCAGCGGGCCTCTGAAACAGCAAGTTGGGACTTGGAGATGTGGAATAACATCCTATTAGGGACACTGAATTGAGATCTTGCTGAACCTCTAGCTCCTTTCCTAGTACCGGGCCTATGAGGTCTGCATAGCTGAGATCATCTGTAGTTTTTCTACCTGACTGAGAAACTATCACTTGCTTGTATTGAAAATTAATGTGGATGATGTCAAATTTGGCAACATCTCTTTCAAGACTTTAGCTGCAGTGCATTTTTTTCCCCTCATTGCTGGAGTTAGTCAGTGTTTAGTGTGTTTCAGCACTTAAGTTCTCATTATGTAGTGATAAGAGAAATTAAGGAATTATCTTGTTGCTTTCTAAGAATGGTTTTATTTTTTCCTTCAGGGTAGCACGCAGCCACTGTTGTCTCACGTTGCATTAGCAGTCGCTAGTAAACTGACTTCAGCATTCTTTAATGCTGCCAGGTAATGAAATGCAAAATAAAGTTTTGTTTTGATTTAGTTTTAACTTGCGTGTCTTAAGTTGTGCAGTCATTGGCATTCTGCTGATCACTTTTTCTGTTGCAAGTGGCTGGCTTGGTTGGAAGAGTAAACATGAAGAAGAGGCTGTCCAAAAGCAGAAACCAAAAGTTGAACCTGCTACCCCTTTAGCTGTGAGGCAAGTTTGACACCTACCCCTCAATTCCTCCGAAGTTCTGTTCCTTGATTGTCTTGAATAGTTTTTGAAAGTGGTAATCTTGTGCTGGGATTTTTTTAAATGTGAGTTTGGTTTCAATTGATTTAATTTATAAATGGAATTAATTTAATGATCTCTACTTAGCTCTCAGCACGCATTTGTTCTCCTCCTCCCTCCAAAACAAAAGAGAACAAAACCCTGCCTAGTTTAGCAGCAGGAGAATTACTGTTGAGTAGGTTAAGTGACTCAACAGAGCGGTATGAGCAATCTTGTAAATACTCTCATGGTACAAAATGCTTTGCATGCAAGGATGTAAAAGTTCCTTACAATAACTTACAGGCATCCTAATTTTACTGTTAGGGAAACAGGAGCACAGAGAGGGTGTGACTTGCCTAGTGGTTCAGAAAAAGACAGCGGCAAATTGAGAAATTAAATCCAGTTCTCCTGATTCCTAGCCTCTGCCCTAAACACTAAGGCCATGCTGTGTCTCCAGGTATGCCCGGCTCTGGTCAGCAATAGAAAAGAATCAACAAGATTACCTGTCGCAGAGACTCTTTGCATGCCAAGGCACTAGGGACATTAAACATACTTAGCCTGCTCTCTGAACTTTTACGGGACCTTTCATGTTTTATCAGTTTATAATATGATTATAATATGACTTCCATAAAGTTGCAAGGTCTCAAAGTAAATACAAGCACAAAACTTTTAATAGCAAAATGCTCCTTCTGTTTTTGTTAACAAAAACAAATCACCCATCCTTTTGGCATCCTAGAAAAAAGTATTTCTCTAATCCTGCAAAAGGTACTGTTCATAATTCTAAAGTAATTAACGTAGTGTCTTTTGATATTCGTTAACTGAGTGTTTGATTTCAGGTTTGGACTTCCAGATTCCCGGCGCCATGGTGAAAGCATATGTCTGTCTCCATGTAACACTTTGGCAGCAGTAACTGATGACTTTGGAAGAGTTCTTTTACTGGATGTTACACGAGGACTTGCCATTCGCATGTGGAAAGGTACATGTTGGTATATATCAATACAGCAATTAGTTTGCTTGGAAATGGTGTGGCTGTTCAATTTGGCTTAGAATTCTGAGTACTTTGGCCTTTATCATGGCACTTATTGTTCTAATCTCTCAAACAGATTTAATGTAAATTCAAGGGTGGCAGAATTATAGAACTGGACCTTAAAATATTATTGGTGGGATCTACAGTAAGGATTTAATCAACAGCCTCACATACTGAGGCTGAATTTCCCTTTCTAGACCTTACAACAGCATGCAGCAGCTGATCCAGTCATTCTCTTGAAGAGTTTTGAGCTCATTTATTCAAGATTTGTGCAGCTCTAGTTTCTTCTTTGTCTCAGTTGAGAGACGAAGCAACAGCATTTGGTTCCCCTACCTTAGGCATCACAAAAAGGCAGAGAAAATCATTCGGAAGGGCAGACAGTTCCACATGCGTACTGCTTTGTTGGGTCAGTTGGCATCTCTTGCTGGCTGTTCCAAGAGAGCGCGATCAGTTTCATCTCTCTGCCCCAGCTTTTCTGTGGGAAAGAGGAGATGCAGACGTTGTCATCTCCAAGACTCCAACAGCAAGCACAGCCAATATTACAACCCCCGGATAGGACTTGTAGAAGAACCTTTATTTGTAAAAACAAAAACAAAAAACAAAACAAACAAACAAAAACCCTTATTCCTGGACCCGCTTTCTGTGAAGCTACAAATATCTCTAGCAGCACTCTGTCCTCCCACTGCCCTCACAGTGCAAACACGAGTTTGGAAGATCCTTAGAGCACTAGTTACTTCAGAGGCAGTAAACTGTATTCCATATATGTCACTTCTCCCTTTCCCACTCAAGCTTACTTTAGCCCAGAGATACTGGCTTTCCTGAATTAAGTCTACAGGGAAAGCACGGTGGAGTCTCATTTCTCTCCAGACAGCCGTTGTAATTGGCTCAATGCTGTGGAGAGGTCTAAGAAGGGAAACCAAAACAGGAGTCAGTCAGGAACGACAGAAATCAAATTTGCAAGCAAACATTCTCATATTCTTGTTGATGCACTGAGCACAAGTACGTGGGCTATGTACAGGAAACTCCACTAGAACTCAGGAACCTTTATTTGCACATTTCCCCCAGGCTGCTTAGCTTCTGTTTCAGCTACCGTAGCATAATGGTTGGAGTCTCCTTGTATCTCCTGTGCATTCCTCTCCCCTAGAGTTGGGGTTTCTCTGGTGCTTCTCTATTGTTCAGTTATACACACTCACCATTTTTCTCTTCTGTGTTACTGATCTTTCATGTTACTTTAACACCTTTCCATGATCAAGTTTTTTTTGTTTGTTTGTTTTTGTTTGTTTCTTTACTATCTTTATTTTTTCAGTTGAATAAGCATTTACTAAACCAACAGTTTGGTCTGCCAAGTTTCCCAGCATTTACAGCAAGTTGCTTAAACCTGTTTATTAATAAAGTGTGATGTGAGCCACACGTGCTCAAGCTCACTCTCTCTCTTTCCCTCTCCAAGTCCTTTTAGTTGTAAACTGCTAACAAATGTTTAACAACTGAATGTTTTGCATGCATTTTCTAGTGAGGTAAGGAGATAGTAAACTGAAATCATACTTTACTTTTCTCTTCACTTATTCCACAAACACTTTAGAAAGTTCACAATTACATTTTATTTCAGTTTTAAAACTTGTTTTCTGTGCTAATTGTAATGTGGCTTGGGAGGGTTTGTTGATGTCACTTGTGTGTGCTGAATCGCACGTACTATCCTGGTGACTTGATCTGGGAAGGCATCCCTTTTTCTGTGTCAGAAGAGCTTGGTTGGGGGGAGAAAGAGCAATTGGCCCAATCAATGTGTTAGAGAAGTAAATGTGAGTAATGATATTTAGGTTGGGTAAGGGTGCTTATATTACTGTTAAATAGCATTTAGGTGGTCACAATAAAATTTTTGGGGAGGGCACAATAGCCTTCCACCCAACACTTATATAAATCTTGTTCCAGGAGCAGGCAATTTTCAGTTGTGTGTGTTTGTGTTTATGTAAACTAGTTGACTAATTCCTGTCCTTTCTTACAAAGGATATCGTGATGCACAAATTGGTTGGATTCAGACTGTGGAAGACCTTCATGAAAGAGAAGCTGAAAAAATGGTTTTTTCTCCTTTTGGAAGTACTCGAAGTCCAAGTAGAGTGGCTCAATTTCTTGTGATCTATGCTCCAAGAAGAGGAATCCTGGAAGTGTGGAGCACTCAGCAAGGACCCCGGGTTGGTGCCTTTAATGTGGGGAAACACTGCAGGTAAGAAATGCTTAGCATCTTGACATGATGACAAGTATGCTGTGCTAGTGTGTAATAGACATATTCCTGCCTCTCAGGCAGTCTTCTTCCAGTGCCCACAGTGATGAGTGCTAGTAGACTGGTTTTGAATTGCTGACGATGCCTCTGATCCTTGCTTGAATGCAGCGCACAGTGCTCTTATTTATGAATAAATGTTTCCTCTTCCCTCTCCACTGCTAACACCCCTGCTAATCTTTGCTGGCATAGATCACTAATTAGATATTCTGATGTTTTTCATTAGTTGTGCTGGGTCCTGGCTACATGAAATTCTTCATTGTGTCTTATACAAAAAATGCATGTTGGTAATTTCAGTCTTCATTGTCATGGCCATATCTGTGTGTTTGTTTCAGGTTGATGTATCCTGGCTATAAAATAATGGGTTTAAACAATATGATTAGTCAAGGTTGGCAGTCTCAGACTTACCAGATCTGTCTTGTTGATCCAGTGTCTGGAAGCATAAAAACTGTTCATGTACCTTTCCATTTAGCACTAAGGTAAGGTTAGCTCCATTTTATATAATAATCTACCTTAACTGTCTCCTCTTAACGGAAGCCTTTTGATAAGTGTTTGAAATTGTTTTTTAGTTCCAGAGGGCCAGAATTAGCTATTCTTTCTCATGCTGAGTAGTGCATTACTCCAAGAGTAGTCTCATGCACTTGTGTGGAGAAAGGTGTCCTCAGTGTGAGTAATGATGGTGGAATTTGGCCCTTGGGAAATGAAATGTCTGATTATTTTATGAGACTTAATACTTGAGTTTTAGAATAACTAGTAACTGTTTTAATTTTATGCCAGAGTGAACAAAAAATGTTTTCACCAATGATGTAATTCAAAAGTAACAAACATAAAATTTCAGTGTGTGTTTATATGAGATGTTTAAAAATCTTTTTCAGTGATAAAAAGAGTGAACGAGCAAAAGATATGCATCTAGTGAAGAAGTTAAGTGCTTTACTCAAAGCTAAAACCTCAAATCTGGGTAGGTTTCTCCTAAATGTTTGTTGTTTCTTAATGTCTCACCAACTGAAGCACACAATATGCACTGTATCCCTAGTGTACGTGTATATCATACATATACACCTGTCAGTTTTGCCATCTTTAATGTTCGTTAGGTGTAAGTGAATTTGTTTGCAAATTGAAAGAAGACCTGCAAACTTACTATTCAAATGTATATTAAAATCAGGTTAGAATTGTGCTGAGTGCTTCAAAAAACTAGATTAAGAAGAGCGTTCAGTTCATGTTCGTTTCTTTATACACATCTGCAAAGTCTAGATAAGTCTCAAATTATCTGCCATGTAGTCTGCTGGGGATGTTGTATTCACTACTGAGCTCCACAGCTGTCTGACCATGGGATTCAACTAATTCTTGCTTTTTTTAACTATGTTCAGTAGAATTATGGATTTCTTAATACTATTTTACCAAGAACAAACAAACAAACCAATGTTGGAGACATGCTGTATCTGGGGAGCGTTAGGGGGCAGGCAGTACTTTCTCCTGAAGGGTTCAGTAGTGTATGTGATGTGAGCGGCAGAATCTGACTAGCTCAGTTGATCTGGATTGTGCAGACGGGCAAAACAGCATAAAAAGGTAAATTCTCAGTGTGCTGTACAGTATGTCCTTCTCACCTTGGTTATTTGGAGATGTTCAGCACCTCATTTTAATTTTAGAGCAATTGTTCTCAACAGTAAAGACATCTGAAGAGTCCTCTTGAAATGAAATGGAATTATAATAATTTTTAGGTCTTCTACGGAGCAGTCCCAGCCCCACTAATGGTATCTTTGTTAGTACTTTTTGCACTCCCATCCTGATGTTGACTCAGGTCACCTGGTATGACACGGTTCAGTTGTATTAAAAGTGAGATTTTCTCACAGGGCAGGGTAAAATTAGTTTGTCAGGCTCCTAGTGCATATTGGCACAAATTATGTCATGACTTTTGCAAGTAGCCTGTAGATTTTTAAAAGGCTCCTTGGGTGAAATCCACTCTTGTACAAAGAGCCAGCACAAGCCCAGTCCACCACTTAAGTCCTAATTGAGCTCTATTTTTAGCGTTTAAATGGTGCGTAGCATCCATGCTTGCCATCTGCATGGGGTAGGAGGGATATCACCTTTTGCGCATAGATACCCTTGTTCCTATATGTAATTTTTTTCTTACAAAAGAGGCAAATTTGGAATGATACATGCCTCTCTGTTTCTGAGACACAAGGTGGTTGAGGTAATATCTGTTATTGGACCAACTTGTTACTTCTGATATTACCTCACCCACCTTGTGTCTCTAATGTCCTGGGACCAACACAGCTACAACACTGCAAACAGTCAGTGTGAGTTGTTTCCAAGTTAATGGTGGCAGTTCGTCCAATCATGTCAAACCAAACAATTAAAATGTAAATAAGTGTACAGCTTCACTTTGGTGCAGAATGACTTGCTTTTCAAGATCCGTGTTGCAAATATGAATTAATGACTTGATCATCTTTGTTGCAGACGTGGTTGAAGCTGAAGCAAAGGAATTAATTCTTGATATTAAATACCCTGCTACAAAAAAACAGGTGAATATTGAGAGGGGGAGTTTCAATCTGGGAAAGAATTTCACATGATGAGACTTGGGTGTAAAGCCATTGACCTTTCACAATTTTCTTAGTTCTTTCCATGGTTTCTCATTGACAAAGCTTAAGGACTTGCTTTACAGCATTGCTTATTTTATTTTTTCTATAACATAGTACATAGAATTCATGTTGATTTGTGATTTTGCTGCAGGATCCATTTGTGCTGTAAGTGCAAATATGTGTAGCAGAAATAGTAACTAAAAATACTCTGACTTGTATTGTTATGGGCTTCCTTAAACACTTCAACAATAACATGAAGGAAAATGAATGGAAATACTTCATTTTGTTAAATTTCTGCTAACAGGCTTTGGAAAGCATATTGGCAAGTGAACGTGTACCACTCTCCTCTCTCTCAAACATCACTCAGACATTGATGGACACCTTAAAAAAACAGGGTAAGCGGAAGCTGATTTTGTAATTATGCAGACACACACACACAATCTATCCGTGGTGTGGCTTGAAGCAAGACTACTGCTGTGAGGCCAGGAGAATATCTATCATGGGAATCCACTGCTTCATCAAGCTTGGCCTGCTTGGCTTTTCTGCCAGCTAGAGCAAGACATTCCTTTTGTATTTTTTTTTTCCCCTGCCTGCATCAGCTTGCTAGTGAGCACCTTCTCCAGCACTTGCCATGTATCTATAATGCAAGAATTACTTCAGTATATTTTTGAAATCTTTGACAGGTTGAATGAGTCCATGCATTATGTATATTTTGCAGATGCAAGAAACATAAATTGCTTTCATATAAATACACACAGATATATTCCTGTCTTATATGTTTATATACATTGACTTGCAAATAATTCTGTCAATATGTTTCAGCATCTTCACTAAACTTCTATTTTGTATATATTAGTAAAAATAAGCTGGGCTCAAATCTGTTGTATAGAACAGGAGCCTCCACAAGGTTCCACCTTATGGAGCTCCCTCTTCAGTCTTCCCCCTTCTTTAGGAAGAAAATGAGGGTCTGGCCCCTTAAACCCTTAAAATTTTTGGTTTCACTGAAGGCACTGAACCATGGGCACAGAGGTTTTATGCCACTGAAATGGTTGTAGATCTATCTGATGCTTCCCTTCTCCTTGTGGGCAGCATGGCTTCACTGGTCTTGCACTTCTAGGTCTTTCTAAACTGGGGGCTGTATCCACAGTTTCCCTTAAGGGTAGGTTTCTCAGGCCAAAGAAGTGCATTCGGTCAAAATTCTGACAGATGGAGGAGGGTGAAATAACCCAACATAACTCCTCCCTTGAAACTAATGAAATGCTTCTTGCATTTTGGATTCTGTTGTTTTGGGGGGGGCATGACTAGGTCTTGAGGGAGGGAGCAGGAGAAGAGTCTATCTCTGTGAAATCACCTTCAGATGCATAGCGACTTTCCAGCGTAAGATAATGTTCATCCTATTGTTGTTGTTTTGCATGGACTCCATTCCACACAGTGAGGAGGAACAGTTGAGCCATTGGCAGTGTAGTTCACAGAACCTGTATTACTGCAGGAGGTGCATGGAGGCCCTGAGTAAACAGAATTTGCCTGTGGATCCCAGAATGCTTGTGGGTTGGGAAGGCCTGTCCCTGACCATCTCTGTAGTGAGGGATCCCTCACTGATGATGTGTCAGTCTGTGTAACTTCAGAGCTGTGGAATGAAATAGGAGTTTTTCCATTGACTTTAATGGGGCCAGGATTTTACCCTTGGAGTGTTCTGCCCAACTTTGACCTGCCATGATCAGGACAAGATATGGCTTTAAATAGCTAGTGTATCCACTCATATGTGAAGTCCTAAAAATACAGATTCTTATGAGAAACTATTTTCACAATGAATTGGAAAATTTATGCCTCCATTTTCATTTTGTATTTATTGAGTCCTCTTTGTTAGCTTATGTGTGCTTTATGCACTGTCCTCTCTTTTTCCATCTGCACTGTATTACTGTATTCCCTGCCTGGTCACAGTAAAGAACAAATTTGGCTCAATTTCCTGCCTCCTAGTTTGGCTGCGTATCTGCCAGTAATATTGTGGCTAAATGGATATTCTGAAACAGATGTTGGCCTGTATGAATGCTGCTATTGTGAGGAAAAGGTCAATTGATTAGCTGTACCAAGCTGTTCGGATTTCCTTTTTGTTTCCAGGATTTTTAATAGTAGAGTATCTGAGAAATGGTGAGCTTCATAGAGAGAAAATTGTACACTGGGAAGTCATTTGAGCACACAGATGGTTTGTTCAGAGACAAATCTTTCTACAGAAAAATCAGTTTAGAATCTTTGTTTTATGTCCTTTAATGTCAGGTAAATTAAGACATTATTAAATATGATACTGGGTCTGTCACAGATAGTGCTTATCAAATGTTGTTCTTAAGAATTGGTTTCCCACATATGCAGATTAAGAAAGTAGAGAGACCAGGTAGGTGAAGTAATATCTTTTATTGCAGTGGTTTTCAAACTGTGGGTCGCACTGGGTCATGGCGGTTCTGATCAGCACCGCCGACCGGGCCATTAACAGTCCTGTTGGTGGTGCTGCCCAGCTAAGGCAGGCTAGTGCCTACCTGTTCTGACACCGCGCTGCGCCCCGGAAGCGGCCAGCAGCAGGTCCGGCTCCTAGGTGGGAGGGGGCGCAGGACTCCGCATGCTGCTCCCGAGCCGGTTCCCAGCCAGTGGGAGCTGGGGGGCTGTGCCTGCGGGTGAAAGCTGTGTGGAGCCGCTTGCGCGCCTCCACCTAGGAGCCAGACCTGCTGCTGGCCACTTCCGGGGCGCAGTGCGGTCCGCAGTGCCAGGACAGGCGGGAAGCCTGCCTCTGCACCCCTGGCTGCACCACTGACTGGGAACCACTGGAGGTAAGCACGCACCCCAACCCTGTGCCCCAATCCCCTGTCCCCCTCAAACCTAGAGCCCCCTCCTGCACCCCAAACCCCTCATCCTTGGCCCCCCCAGAGCCTGCACCCCTAGCCCAGAACCCTGACCCTCTCCCACACCCCAACCCCCTCCCCATCCCAGAGCCCTTTTCCCACACCCTTAATCCCTCATTCTCTGCCCTACCCCACAGCCCTCACCCCCAACCCTCTGTCCCGGCCCTGAGCCCCTCCCACACCCGAAACCGCTCATCCCCAGTTCCGTTGGATCGCGAGCATCAACTATTTTCTTCAACTGGGTCCCCAGAAAAAAAGTTTGAAAACCATTGTTTTATTGGACCAACTTCTGGTAGTGAGAGACACAAGCTTTCAAGCTCACACAGAACTCTTCTTCAGGTCTGGGAAATGTATGCTGTATGTCACAGCTAAATACAAGGTGGATGAGATTACTTAGCATAAGTAGTTAACACATTTCAAGGGGCTATTCAAGGTGAAGTAAGAAAGTAGACATACATCAAATGACACATTTTTTTGTTACCTGATCCCATTGTTTAGATTCAATATCTTGTTCTTCAGCTTAGGCCTTAGCAGGTAGAAGACAAACTGAGTGAGCGTGCATGCTGAGTAGCAACTCAACAGTTTAGAAAGACTCCTAATTGCAGATGTTGGTGTCTGTTTTGGGCATTCTTGTAACTGACTGCTTCTGCGCTTGTTTTGAAATTGCAGGAAGTGTTATGCAAATTATACTGAGGTGTTGAATTGTCTGTTGCATGTTTCTTCACAAATTTGAGTTACTATATAAACTGAAAAACAGCCTCCCTTAATCTTGGTGTTTCCATTGTGCCTTTCAACTTGCACAAGAAGTTGAGCTGTGAATAGGTTCTTTATTTAGTTTGATAAAGAAGAAGAAAACACTTAATTTTTTAGTCAAATTAACTATTACTGTATTGAGGTATTAGTGCTTTTTAAAATTCTAAACTCTGGGTTGATATCAATTGCATGTGTCTTCTCTGGCTGCCATAGTTATGCTAGTTGCTTTCCCAAATTCTGAAGAATTACAAATATCAGGGGATTTCTATTGATTTTTGTTAACATGGTTTCTGTTTTATCACTGAAAGACAATAATGCCCATTGTGCTTCCTCAATTTTAGTGTTGGAAACTTTATTTGCAGCTTTTTTATTTTATTTATTATTTGCAGATTTACCACATTCACATATTGGCAGCATAACAACTAAAATTCATGCAGCATTGTACTTTGCAAGGTACTTGCAACTTGTGTTTGTTTTTAAAAAAGTAATTACTTGATGAGTGCAATCTGTAGCATCCTGCATTTCCTTGATTTTTACATGCTGGTGCACAAAAGGTCCTCTACAGTAGCCTTGTGTTCGGTGTTCCATTGCAGCCTTTTTCTTGGCAAAAATAAGCCTGATACCCTATTTGCTTTTGGGCAAAAATCATCCTCTCTTTAATTTGCCATGGATTAAACATCATATCGTGAGCAACAGTGTGTCGAAAACATTACACTGGAGCATATGTCATCTAACTCCTTTATAAGAGTTTAATGAAACTACAAAGAACATTTCACAGCTCCAGTACACACATTCATTCCAACTAATGCACGTCTTTATTTCTCTCTCTCCAGAGTTTGTGTGTGTTGATGAAGGGTTGCTCCAGTTCTGTGCAAATAAGTTAAAGCTGCTGCATCTTTATGAGTCAGTCAGCAAACTGAATTCTTTGAGCATGCAACCAAGCACTCCGCTCTCTGATAATGTAAGTAACATGAAAACTTCTTTCTGTGAAAGAATTAACCATTTGGCAGGTAGATTAAATGGAAAATTACTAGAGCTGTCAAGCGATTAAAAAAATTAATCACGATTAATCCCGCTGTTAAACAATAATAAAATACCATTTATTTAAATATTTGTGGATGTTTTCCACTTTTTCAAATATATTGCTTTCAATTACAACACAGAATACAAAGTGTACAGTGCTTACTTTCTTTTTTACAGTGAAAATATTTGTAATAAAAATAATATAAACAAAAGAAGTAATATTTTTCAATTAACCTAATACAAGTACTGTAGTGCAATCTCTTTATCATGAAAGTTGAACTTATAAATGTAGAATTATGTACAAAAATAAAACTGCACTCAAAAATAAATAAAAATAAAACAATGTAAAAACTTTAGAGCCTACGAATCCACTCAGTCCAACTTCTTATTCAGCTAATCGCTAAGACAAACAAGCTTGTTTGCATTTGTGGGAGATAATGCTGCCCACCTTTTATTTACAGTGTCACTTGAAAGTGAGAACAGGCGTTCGCATGGCACTATTGTAGCTGGTGTCGCAAGATATTTACATGCCAGACGTGCTAAAGGTTCATATGTCCTTTCATGCTTTGACCACCATTACAGAGGACATGCGTCCACGCTGATGACAGGTTCTGCTTGATAATGATCCAAAGCTGTGCGGACGACACATGTTCATTTTCATCGTTTAAGTCAGATGCCACCAGCAGAAGGTTGATTTTCTTTTATGGTGGTTCGGGTTTTGTAGTTTCTGCATCGGAGTGTTGCTCTTTTAAGACTTCTGAAAGCATGCTCCACACCTCATCCCTCTTAGACTTTTTGAAGGCTCTTTAGATTCTTAAACCTTGAGTCGAATACTGTAGCTATCTTTGGAAATCTCACATTGGTACTGTCTTTGCGTTTTGTGAAATCTGCAGTGAAAATGTTCTTAAAATGAGCAATATGTGCTGCATCATCATCCGAGACTGCTATAACATGAATTATATGGCAGAATGCAGGTAAAATGAGAGCGCAAGAGACATATAGTTCTCCCCCAAGGAGTTCAGTCACAAATTTAATTAACTAATTATTTTTTTAATGAGCATCATCAGCATGGAAGCATGTCCTCTGGAATGGTGGCTGAAGTATGAAGGGGCATACAAATATTTAACATATCTGGCACATAAATATCTTGCAACTCCAGCTACAAAAGTGCCATGCAAATGCCTGTTCTCATTTTCAGGTGACATTGTAAATATGAAGAGGGCAGTATTATCTCCTATAAATGTAAACAAACTTATTTGTCTTAGCAATTGGCTGAACGAGGATTGAGTGGACTTGTAGGCTATGAAGTTTTACATTGTTTTGTTTTTGAATGCAATTATGTAACAAAAAAAAATCTACATTTGTCAGTTGTACTTTCACGATAAAGAGGTTGCACTAAAGTACTTGTATGAGATAAATTGAAAAATACTATTAGTTTTATCATTTTCACAATGGAAATATTTGTAATGACAGATAATATAAAGTGAGCACTGTACACTTGGTATTCTGTGTTGTAACTGAAATCAGTATATTTGAAAATGTACAAAAACATGCTAAAATATTTAATAAATTTCAATTGGTAGTCTTTTATTTAATAGTGTGATTAATATTGTGATTAATTGTGATTTTTTTAATCGTGATACATTTTTTGAATTAATCATGTGAGTTAACTGTGATTAAATTGATAGCCCTAAAAATTATACATTTTGGGGGGTTGGAGATCAAGACCATAGGATGGCAGAACTGGGGCAAAAATACTTAAAGAAATACCTAGTTATGGCACCTTCTGTTCAATGATCTCAGGTGCTGTACAAATGCTAATTAATTGAGCCTCCTAACAACATTGTGTTAGGCCTTGTCTACGCTTACTGGACGATCGATGCAGCGGCAATTGATGCAGCAGCGGTCGATTTAGCGGGTCTAGCGAAGACCCGCTAAATCAACCGCCGATCACTTGCCCATTGACTCCTGTAAGGAGTCGATGAGGGAACGTCGCCCATTGATGTCACGTAGTGTGGACCCCGCAGTAAGTAGATCTAAGCTACGTCGATTTGAGTTACGCTATTCATGTAACTCAAATTGCGTAGCTTAGATTGACTTTTCCCTTCAGTGTAGACATGGCCTTAGTCACTTAATATGTGAGACAGAGCCAGGACTCCTGTCTCCTGACTCCAATCATTTGTCCTAAGTGCAGAAGGCTTTCCTTTATCCTTTTTGGGAGGAGGAATTAATTCTGGAAACTAACTTGTGACCAAATCTGCCTTGTGTCTAGTATTTTAAATAGATGTACAAAATGTTCTACTTCATATTTTGGGTTACTTTTAGTGGCATTACAGAAGTCTCTGCATATAGGCATTACAGAACCTTGCAATAGGTCTGCCCAATTTGCAAGGTGGCTGCTTTCTCAAGGATTTTTGGCTAATTAAAAAAAACTGTAGTCGTGTACAGCAGAGAGAAATTGGGTGTGGGAAATAAGTATGTTATATCTCCAGATACAAACTTACATATGGTCATTATTTACAGTTGTTCTAATCTTTCTGCTTTTAAGGATTTGGCTAAACTACTCAGGCTGGATGAAAAAGAGTTTGCTAGGCTCCAGACGTTACTGGAAAACTACAAGCAAGAAAACATCCAAACCACCGTTCGATTTGCTGATGATAAAGATGGTATATTGCCTGTGAAAATGTTCTTGGAGTATTTAGAATATGAAAAGGACATGATTCTAGTGAAGAAACTAGATGAAGGAGAATATGTGGCTTTAGGTAAGAGCTCTTGAAGGACTAGTGTTTGTCAGATTAATGCTTCATTCTGTTTTAGTCTAACTTTAAAATCTGGGTAAGACGGGGCTCAAAATATTTACTGGATGGACATTTACTAGCCAGAGGACTACATTTATTAAGTAGACACTGAAATAAAAGAAGGCAGAGGCTCTCCAGTTAGATCAAGGGGCATTGCTAGGGCAAGAAACCCACACTTTCTCCTTAGCTTCAGGAAACAGGGTGCTGGAATTCCCATCAATGTGTTGCCTCTCAACCTCCCATACCAAGCTGCCTCCTTGGAGTGAGAAGGAAAGTATTTCTCAACTGTCCTCCTATCTCACTCCCCTACACCACTTCCCACCTGCAAAGGGCACCTCATATTAGCAGATATCAAGTTATGTCTTCTGCCCAACTATTTAACAGATACCAAATTTGTATATTTGTGAGGCAAATGGCGTCTAGTCATGGCCTCAACAAACTTTCCTCATGAGAGGAACTGGAGGTGAAGAATTCCTGGGGTGCCTACCTTTATGTCTGTGTGAACATCAAAGGCCCTTTCTAGGGTAGCCTAGAGTCTACTTCAGTGTACTTCTCCTATATCCCCTCCAAAATATTGTACTTGGGTTTTAAAACCAGGACAGAGTCACCAGGCCTCTTGCTGACCAGAACCACCAATAGACAAGCTGCCTCAATAATAGAACTACTGTAAGCTGGTGGTATAAATAATGACAACAAAACATAAATGCTAATGTAAACTTTCTCCTGAGTTCAGCTTTGTTTCCTAGAAGAGAGCCCCTATGCCTGTACTTCTCTCTGCCTCAGACACATCCAACCATTTGTATACTCCTGGGTTGGAGCTAATAGGACTCATGATCTGACACCAGAGTGAGTCAGCAAAAATAGCTCCGGTTCTCTATGCTGGATTCTAAAACACGCCACCGTGGCACACAGGCATGGATTACTTGGCAGCTAAATTTGCTCTCATACATATTCTACTTTTTAAACTCTTCTCTATATTTAATGATGATAATCTGAACTGGTGCAATCTCTTTTACATTGTTATATAGCCCTTTGTCCACACACTCTACTTGCCTTCCCTTCTTCCTTGTTTTTGGAAAAAAGAATTAAGAGTAAAATAGTCATTCCAAACAGTACTGCTCTGTGTATCCCACTTCCTGGCAGCTGTCCAGAAGTATCTCCTTGACCCTATCCTTGTCTATCTATGGATCCACAGGCTCCGCATCAGCCAAAGAAAGGCTGTGACCTAGGCATTAGGATATTACACTGTTTGCTCAAAGCTCCCTTGCCTCAAGCCCAGTAAGTCCTGATCTGTCTGGTGAACCAGTCATCTGCATGTTGAGTGTTGGATCATTGTAGATGAAGTTGATGTGTTTGTTTTTAGGCAGCTTTTTTTTCTGGAAATGTTTGTGTGGAGAGAGTTCCACAGAGGAAATGTGCCATACACTGGAGTCTGCAGGATTTAGCCCTCAGTTATTATTGGTAAGATACTGATTTAATTGTGTTCCTTGCTTTTTACCCAGAATATTCATGAATTTAAACATCTCAATGCCAGAAAAATTTCCCAATTTATAATATTGACCTTCAAGCACTGGGTATAACCATGTACACTTAGCATGTTAGTGTCTAGCCTTCTGCCCTTTTTGAGATCTGTAAATCCCTCTTTTGAGAGCATTGTCAATTACGTTATATAATAAAATGGGTACAACTCAGGAAAAAATAGAGAGAGGCATTTAAGTTCTAGCCCCAAATGTCTTCAGCCTAATTACTATATAATGTATATATTCAGCAATACACATGCCATCTTAAAGATATTTTCTTCACTGCTCTTTTGCTATGAGAAATAATATACTTCATGCCAGCAGATAAGCAATAAATCCAAGTGCAATACATATTTTTGTGGAATGAGACTTGGTGAGGAAACATTTTCATTTCAAACATAGAAAAAGTTGTTATAAACAAGTGAGAAATTATTTTAAAAAATGAATGTAATTTCAAAACTGTTTTTTAAAAATGCATTTTTACAGGCTAATCTTTTAAATTCCAGTGAAGGTAATCCTTTTTAAACTAAATATTCCCTGCAGTGCTTGAAACCCAAGCACCACAGCAATAAGAACCTGAAAGTGAAACTGAGTTACTGATTTTCTTCATTTAACCTGAGAGAGCTGCAAATAGTGAACACAGCATATGCAGTGGCAAATAGATTAGATTTAAAAAAAACCTTTTGATAATCTACATAGTACAGGTAGGCAGATTTGTATATAGGGTATGAGTTTCTTTAAGCTGACAATGTAGAGTAAAGGCAGTACATCAGGCTGTGTCCCACTTTAGGGTGCTGACAGACCCTCATGTTCCAAAAAAAAAAAAAATCATTGGCTTGTTATGAAATGCACAGAGCATTTTTTATAGCGTCGAGTAGATATTTTGCCTGTTTGTTCTCCTGTTTTTTTTCCCCCTCCTGTAACCTGCTCTGCTGCTAAGTTTTACCTCCAAAGCAGGTGTAATTAAAGACAGCTTGATAGTCGACTAAAATTTTAACAGATTACTAAGGCCTAACCTATAATAGCTATACTATACTGTATACTCCATACTGCTATACTATATAGCTATATAGCTATACTGGCAAAATGCTTGTAGTATAGATGCAACTTATACCTGCAAGGAAGTGCTTTTGTGTGTTACAGTTTATACCTGTTTGGCAAGTGGAATAAGACCTACAGTACAAGCACTTTTATGCTGGTATTAGTGTGTCTACAGTAGGGCTTTTGCTAGCATAGAAACATTGCAGAAAAAAATCACACATCTAACCAACATTGCTTTTCTGGCCAAAGCTTCTAGCATAGACCTGACCTCAGGGTTCTGTAGGATTTAATACCAGGTTACAATCTAAAGTGCTGCATTCTGCAAATTTAGTAATAGCAGGTTCGTTACTGATTAAATGTGTAATTATCTAGGCAAAGACATACTAAGATGGAAAATTGTTTAATATTCCTGATGTCTGATTGAGTCATTTTTCAGAGTTGAATCACTTTTATTTGCCATTTGTATTTTGCACGTTGCAAGTATTCCATTCATGCAACCTTTATGAAGGTAGACTAGCCTACTCTAATCTGTGTGTTCATGAAGTGAAAGTCTGCCAGACAGCTAGCACAGTTTGCCATAATCTCTGTAGTAGTTTTGGGGCTATTGTTAGAGGGAATCACTCAGTCAGCATCTTGTGTCCAAATAAACATGAATACCATTATTTGCAATTTTGGAAAGATCACAGGACTACCAAAGCCTAATGTAAAGTAGCTGCTGTCTGTAATTTATAAGTTTGTTCAGCTACACACACAAGAAATTTCTTAATTAGCATTGCACTATGATGATTAGAACATCTAAACTATCAGCTATTTCTCAACATTTCTATTGTTGTGCATGAGTATGAGGAATTGTGACTCTTGGTACCAAAGGGTTAATTGAATCCAAATATAATTAGGAGTCTATAGAGTAATTATCTGGGTTGAGAAGATGACGTACTAGTTAAACTGGTCTTTTAGTCACTGATATTAAATATAGCTCTTATGCATCAAATCCTTGTATTAACTTTTTAAAAAATCTTAATATACAGTCCTCTACAAATAACTACTTGTTTAGCTAACATTCATTACATGCCTTAATAGAACTACTTTAATTTTAGAAAACAATTTATTTGATCAGTGAATTAGCTCCCCCTCCCCCCAAAAAAACACCCCTAGTTTGGATTCTGTACTATATGTGCGCTTTTAACATCAACTGTGTATGCTCATTTCTTGCAACCTATGTTCATTGTCTCTTGTATGTTTCATCTTCTCCTAACTCTGGCACTTTCCTACCCCAGAGTTATGACTGAAGCACTGAACTTAATCTTTTCCGGTTTTAAGAAACTTCTGCTCCCTGCCTTTATTTTGCGATCTGTATAATAACATGATACTAATTTTGTCCAGGTTGAGATGGGCTGTTTTACTGCAATTGTCTGTCTGCTGGCTCATGAGAGGAGTTTGTCCCGGGGATCTTTTTTCTGTAATTGAAAGATTGCTGAAGTGTGGTACTGTTGCACTTAAAAGCATTGTCATGTGACGTATCATCTGCGGCACACCAGTGAACTCTTTGTGTTGATGTATTATTAAATGGTTCCAGGGATCATACATTTTCACTCCACCCTAAGAAGTTATGTTGGAGAAAATACAACCTTTGATGTAATAAATATTGCACTTTTTTCCCCCAGTCTCTGCTTCTCAGTGTGTGGCTTTCCAAGGAAAAAGATATTCTAGATGAACCACAGTCTGTCTGCTGTCTTCACACTATGCTGTCCCTTCTGAGCAAAATGAAAGGTGAAATACACATTCATAATCTTAAAATATCACAGTCAGCTAAAACTAGTATTCGTGGTTGTCGGAAACATACCATTCTGACCATCTGTACTGCTCTGTAAATAAAGCAAACCCAACTAAATATTACTTGATTGTATTTTATAATAAGCATTTTATAATAGGGTTATTTAAAATTACAATTCAAAACTGTTTCACCTTATAGTGACTGGAAGGTTTGAAATTTTGGTTTGGATCCATAGAAACGCTGAGATTTAAGGACCTTGGTTCCAGTGTCAGTTTGAAAAGATAGATGTCTCTGGAGGGATTTCCTTTTTAAAAAAATATTTTGTTTTTTTTCCTTTTAACAATGTCCCTTTTCAAACCATGTCCCATTCTCTCTACAGCCACCACCTTAGCTTCTGAGAACAATCATGTAGTGGAGTGCATTTGGGGTTCTTCCCCCTCAAAACTTCTTGATCCTGGGCCTGATGTGTGTTGTGGTTGTTTTTATCCATACTTGTTAATTATTCCCCTCCTATTCAAGCCTTCCAGAATGCCTTTGTTCAGCCCTATTACTACAACATCCATTTTGAGATTGTTGCTCCGGAGCATTTACTGACTGCACATCTCTGCAACTTCAGTACCGCATAGGGTTGCCAGGTGTCTGCACTCCTATTGGCCAAGTACCGCGGCCAATGGGAGCTGGGGTGGTGGTGCTTGCGGGTGAGAGCAGTGCGTGGAGCCTTCTCCCCTCCTCCCTCCCATCCCCCGCCTAGGAGCTGGACCTGCAGGCTGCTTCCGGGGTGCAGCATGATGCCAGGACAAGCAGGGAGCCTGCCGTAGCCCTGCTGTGCTGCTGACTGGGAGATACCCAAGAGAAGCATGCACCTCAACCCCGAGCCCCTTCCTGCACCCCAAACCGCCCATCCACGGCCCCGCCCCAGGGCCTGCACCCCACCCCCTGCCTCAACCCGCAGCCCCTTCCCACACTCCAAATCCCTTGGCCTCACCCCCCAGGCTGGAGCCCCTCCTGTGCCCCAAAACCCTCATCCCCGGCCCCAGCCCAGAGCCTGTACCCCCTCCCACATTCCATACTCCAGCCTCAACCTGCAGCCCCTCCCACATTCCAAAACCCTCAGCCCCATCTGCCAGCCTGGAACCGCCTCCTGCACCCCAAACCCCTCATCCACAGCCCCACCCCAGAGCCCGCACCTCCAGCCGGGGCCCGCACCCCAATTCCCTGCCCCAGCCTGGATCCCCCTCCAGCACCCTGAACCCCTCATTTCTGGCCCCACCCTGGAGCCCGCACCCCCTCCTGCACTCCAACCCCAGCCAAGTGAAAGTGAGTGAGAATGGGGGAGAGCAAGGCGCTGAGGGAGGGGGAATGTAGTGAGTGGGGGGCGGGGCCTCCAGGAAGGGGCAGGGCCAGGGTGTTCAGTTTTGTGGGATTAGAAAGTTGGCAACCCTAGTACAGCACTGCACTTCATAGTTATATGATCCACTGGATACATTAGAAATGTACAGCAGACTTCACTGCCTGGTGACTTCTATCATATTTTGCAAACCCTCAACGAGGACTTGGTGAAATCTCAGTAGTTCGTACTCTGCACTTCATTATAAAGGCTGGTTGAGACCTAGAAATTGTGGGTGAAAAGTTGAGAGAAAGATGACTTCGTGGCTCTTGCAGATTAAGTGAACTTGTTCAGTTACAGATGCTGTATTTAATCACCTTATGTTTTAACAGATAAAGGCAAATTCAGCTTCCAAAGTCAGGTTGTTACTCTGCTAGTTTCTCTCTCAACGCAGCCAGCTGATTTTTTTTTTTTTTTTCCCCCACCCTTTGTTTCTACAGTTGCGATCGATGAGTCCTGGGATTCTCAATCAGTTTCCCCCTGGTGGCAGCAAATGCGCACAGCTTGTATTCAGTCTGAAAATAATGGAGCCGCCTTATTATCTGCACACGTTGGGCATTCCGTAACTGCACAGATCACTGACAGTATGGCAGAGAAAAAAGTAAGTAAATCTGAGACTTCTCCCTCCCTACAGCAATAATTGTATCAGATTCATGCAAAGCTTCTGCCCTTATGAGGGAAGGAACGTCTTGCCATTCACTCAGTAACACTCAAAAACCAGCGCAAAACACACAGTTTTCTGGGATAGGATTCAAAGGAATAGAAACCTGGAAACTTGTGTTTGACCTTGCAGATTAATCTGCCCAGGTGTAAGGCATTGCAAGCCATTATGATATACAATTCAATCTGGAGATACCTACAGTATGTTTTACAGTGTGAATTATAGGGTGTCTCATGACAATGAATGAGTGGAAGTTTTGCAGGATCAAAAGAGACACTTTGAGGGACACCAGCTGGAAGCCTAGTTGATTTCAAAAACTAAACTTTTAAGTTGTTTTGGATACTCAGCCTGCCTCACTGCCAATTTCTGACTGTGTGAATATTTTTAAGTTGACTAATTAAAAAAAAAAAGTTCCTGATTATCTAAATCCCCCTTCCATAATAATGTTCTGATTTTTTTAAGTGTTAAAAGCTCTTGTTTATAGGTGTAAGAGGGCATCTGGTCTACAGGTTGATGTTTGGCCAGAGACAGACTGAGGTTTTTGGAATGTGTGGTGTTGCACTTTTATGTGTGTACTTTACATGCATACATGTATTTAAGAGATTGTAAGTCCTGTGTGTGAATTTAAATATTGATTAACTTTTGTATAACTGTTCATTCTCCATCTACAGCTGATCTGCAAAAAAGCTCACAAATAACCTGCTTTGTTAGTTTTCCCAAACCGTTGTAGGTGCTGACACAGATTCCTGGGAAGCACTTTCCCTTGATACTGAATATTGGAAACTTCTACTGAAACAATTAGAAGATTGTCTGATACTTCAGACACTATTGCACAGTAAAGTGAGAAAGAGGACAACCAGCGTATCATCTCTACAGGCTGAGCCACTCTGCAGACTCTCTGTAAAGAAGTTGCTTGAAGGAGGGAAAGGTATACTGTCGTGCAAAGCAGATTTGATTAACTTTCTCACCCAACTCAGGGCCAGATTCTATCACCCTTACTCCAGTGAATGGCACCTTATTTTGGGAGTAGTCCCACTGAGGATATGTTAATTATATGTAATTTTTACTATTTTAAAATTTTTCATTTCTTTTCTGGAGACTGCATTGTAGGCTTGTAACCAGTTACTTGATTGAGATTTTCTAATTGACATAAAAATTATACAATTAATGATTTCTGTTAACTGACAGATGAGTCTCTTCCCTTGTCATCTATGTTTCAGATCCAAGTTTACTACTTCTACAATGTCGCTGGCAAACTTTGACTGTGCCTTATACTTTCCTTTTGCATCTTAGGAGGCATTGCTGACAGTGTAGCAAAATGGATTTTCAAACAGGACTTCAGTCCCATGATACTGAAGCTGGCACAACGGAAAAAAGAGACAGAAAGTACAGAGGAATCTGTAGAAATTGACAGGAATGTTTCCCTTGAGAAACCAGGAGCAGAGACGGGCATGGAAACAATCCTAGGTAAAAATACAAAATAACCCTTTCAAACTTAAATTTCTTCCCAGGGGACTGAGTTGGCTGAATTGTTTTTAATTAGTAGAAATTGTGACTAGGATGAAAAAGTTGTCTAATTTCTTCAATTATGTTTTAGAGTTGCTGCATTTAGCATATCAGCAGTTTCCTTGTAGTCTTGAATTGGATATACTACACACACATTGTTGTTGGGAATATGTAGTGCAATGGAATAAAGATCCAGAGGTAATGTAATCTAAATTTTTTGGTATATTTATACTTGTGTATAATTTACTAATTGAAGCTAACCTTTTTTTCAAAGGAAATTAATCAGAATTAGACTGTGATAAATGGAGAGCACAAATTTAAGTAATGAAGAAAAGAAAGTCTTAGATTCTAGGAGTATGGGATACCATCTACCAAGACAGGAAGACCTGTTCATGCCAGACAGGAAGACACTGCCAGTCTTATTGGGAAAAGGGGGAAGTTCTTCAGCTTTCATATTTCTGATTTGAAATATGCACAGCTCACAAATACACAATGCTGATCTGGTTAGGGTTATTTTACTGCACTGTCAAGTATCAGGGGGTAGCCGTGTTAGTCTGTATCCACAAAAACAACAAGGAGTCTGGTGGCACTGTTTTTACTGCACTGTAAACATTATTTTTACTGCACTGTCTTTCTCTGAGTGGACTGAGTGGATTTGTAGGCTCGAAAGTTTTACATTGTTTCATTTTTGAATGCAGTTATTTTTGTATATAATTCTACATTTGTAAATTCAACTTTAATGATAGAGATTTCACTAAAGTACTTGTATTAGGTGAATTGAAAAATACTATTTTTTTATATTTTACAATGCAAATGTTTGTAATAAAAATAAATATAAAGTGCACTGTACACTTTGTATTCTGTGTTGTAATTGAAAGCAATATATTTGAAAATGTAGAAAACATCCACAAATATTTAAATAAATGGTATTCTATTATTGTTTAACAGTGGGATTAATCGCGATTAATTTTTTTTAATCGCTTGATAGCCCTACTTGTAACCGCTCCCTAAAATTCTGATCCTGAGAGGGTGCTGAACATCCAGAGTTCGTAACTGAGGTCAGCATCTCTCAGACTCAGTAAATCTGTGCTATCGGGCACCTCACTGCATAGTAAAGGTTTATCTTATTCTGGATTTTTTTAAAGATGGACTCTAAAACAGACTTATTTTTGGTAGACAATGATTTAGTTTTTTAAATCAAAAATAAAATTGTATTTGCAAGATAAACCGCCAACAGTCAAGGGAGGTGTTTTTCTGCAAGAAATGTGTCATCAGCATATAAACTAAAACTCTGGAAAATTACATCAGAATCGCAGTGTTCAGTGGTGATTAGCTTAGGTGGCACTGATATGTATGTGCATTTGCTTGATGGTAAGAGAGGAAATTAAAATAACAGGTCTTGTAATAAAAGAAATCCTAAAATTTTTTAACTGGAAAATGAGTTTCTTGAAAACCATCTGCATTAACATCTTTTTAAGAATTCACAATTTGTTTTTGAAACTGCCATTGAATAATGGAATAATGTGTTTTGGTTTTTTTATTCTTCTTCCCCCTTTATATAAGGAAGCACGTTTTCTCATTAGATCTATAGATCACCTCAGATGCATTGTTAATGCTCACATACAGCATGGTAAGTACAGAACTATTGTTAAAGAACATCCTTGATAAAATTTCAGGAGACCAAAATAAATCAATGTACATAGAGATTCATTTAAATCTGTACAGTTTGTTGTGCTGGCCAAGCATCTCTGCCTAAATCGGGAACTCTGATGCTGACATTCAAGCTCCCCCAGTTTTCCAGTCTTTTTCTTCCACAAAGATTGAGGTGTGTAGATAGGGCTAAACCATGTTAAAAAAACCCCAAAGTCCTTCCTTGTTATAACACGATTTGGTCACATCCACACATGCTTTTGCTAAATTATTGAAAACTACTTTAGTTGGAAGCATGGTCAAACACATTTCTGTAAAGCTGGGCTAACTTTTTTAATCTTTATGGGGGTTAGTTCTGGTCCAACTCCATTCATCACTCAAGGCCTGTTCTTCAATATTGCCTGTTTACACTGTGCATCATAGAGCATAGTCCTGTTCTAGGCCTCTTCACTGCTTTCAAGCACAATACAGTATATGACTAAAGCACTAGTGATGATCTATTATATGTGTGCGGTCTCAGACTCGCTACATATGTCTAACAGTTCCTTTAATCATAGTGCACAATATGATATTCTTAATGGATTAGCCATAGATGTAATTACTCTCTCTGGACACCAAAGCAGTCCTGTACTTCTGAAATTGAAACTGGGATCTTGTGCTTGTTGCTTTATAATTCGGCTGACTTGACATCTGCCTCCCTTTGCAATCTCCTTCTCTCCTGATTCCCCACTACTAAAGGAATGCTGGGCCCATGTACTTATGAGTTTTGAACTATTTGTGCTTTGGTGTCGGATGCTGTCTTAAGGGAATGCAAATCCCATGAGATCACTGCATGACTATATGGTAAAGTCTGACTTATCCTTTTGTTGGAGACAGATTAATCTATGTCCCAAAGTACTGTTTCATCTGTGTTGTACTGTACCATTAATTTTTAAATCAGTCCTCGCTCTCTTCTTCTGCAATAACTTTCATTGTATGGGTTTACATTAAACCTGTTTTGATGCGCCATTCAGATGAAGCTTATATTTCTGTAATTGTTTTTAGGTATTGCTCTAATGATGTGGAATACATTTATAGTAAAACGGCTCTCTGCTGCTACATACCTAATGGACAAGGTAAACATGCTATTGTGGCTGTTAGTTTTAAGTTCATTTCTTACTGATTAATTTTTTATTCACAGAGATATTAAGCTATCGAATATTTAAAACGTTGCTTTTTATGTTTTTGGAGCATCTTTGATTGTAGAGCTAAACTATGCTGCTTGGGTGGTTTCATTATATTGGGTAAGTCTTGTTGTTTTTGAAAAGCATATATTGGGAAATGCTTATTTTTGAAAAATTATCACATCTGTTTGTTCTTTTGGAATGACCAGGTATTGGACAGATCTTATTGTAAGTTTTAATAAGCAGCTGAAGTTGGCAGATATTTCCACACATCAATAATGAGCATACACTTAAATTTTTTTTCTCACCTGACACTAGCATAAAACTATACTGAACGGGTGAATTCCAAAAAGTTCTCCTTTGCAAAAAAAAAAAAAAAAAAAAGACTTAAAAATCTTTACCAATGATTTTATTTTAAGGAATGTGAGCTTTCCATTCCTGTATTATCTATCCTATACATTTTATTGACCTGGTAACCAATAAATTAGCTTAATAGATAACCCAAGAACTACATTTTTTCCTATGCATTGCTGTAACTGCACTCGATGGTTTTTACCATGAAACCTTTATTAAGATCATGCAGAAGTTGCTTTTTGGCTTGTGTACCATATTCCTTCTAGGCTTTGGGGTATTAAAGATGCAAAAACATGTCCTGGATGGTGCTGAACACTTTCAACTCCCCTGGCTTGCTGAATCTGTCTTGTATTACAGGACCTGTTTGCCATCTGTTCTGCCAGGCTATGTCCTTTCTAAATATGTCTGTTTGTGAGCTTTCATACATTTAGTACTGAATTAACTGGCTTGCTTAGGGAGGAAAGGGGGTGATTCCAAATTGTGTTTAAGTGCTATCAAATAATTGCTCTATTTAAACTGAAGGAATTTACCTCAAGTATATCAATTTGCAAGTTGTATAGGGGAGCTAATTGATCGCTAGCATACTAGTACAGAGAAGTCCAGATTTTTGTAATACAGTTTTTAGGGCAAAAGAGGGGAGTACCAAAGTAATATGCTGGTGATGACTTTAGAGATGCTGGGGTATCATTATTTCTGTCCCCTCTTCCTTTTTTTTTCCTTTTCATTTTTTCCTATTCTCCTTTCTGTGGCTTATCTTTTTTGTACTATTTATTCATTTTCCATGTGCCCTTCTGCAGCTAGAATCATGGCTGCAGAAGCATTCAGTTAGTCTCATCTCCTAAGCAAAAGTTCTTTACCTACTGGTACTGCTTGCATTTTTACAGCCCCCTGCTTCTGTAGTACGTTGGTACAGTAACATCTAAATAAGTACGGTTAAAAATTTTCTGCCTTATTTATTCAGTCTTTTCACATACTTTCTTACCTAACACTTTGAACACATCCATGTTCAATATCTGTTAAAAGTGAGCTACCTTTAGTTTATGTATTTAAATGTGTTTGAAAGCTCCAGTTCAGGGCTCCTTAGAAGCTTGTATGCATATTACAATATACCAACAAAAGGATAAATATCTGTAATAACTTATCCAGCCTTACCACAGCTCTCAAAATATAAACTGCCCCAAATAGTGTTGGATATATTAGCAGTTATTCAGTTCCCAAAGTGACTATGAAAAGTCCTCCAACTTACAGACTTTGGGTATAGCATGGTGGATGCTCTTAATTCAAGTTGCTATATGAATTCTGGGGCCATATATCTTCCTTCAGCTGTTGATTAGGGTACCACAGCACAGTCTAATCACAACAGAGTTTGGGTC
This sequence comes from Chelonia mydas, assembly GCF_015237465.2. NCBI lineage: Eukaryota > Metazoa > Chordata > Testudines > Cheloniidae > Chelonia > Chelonia mydas. The sequence continues at coordinate 156,808,465 of NC_057851.1, forward strand.
AGTGAGATCTTTATACCGTGGGAATGAGTAACTTCCATCTACATGTGTTTTTCATCATCTGCAGAAGATTCATTGAGCTGTGGAAATTGGAGCTTAGCAGCACTATCGTAACTTTCCCAAACAGGCAATAGAGATCTGACTCTTGCTCAGAATTCAGACAGACAGGAAAGCGTGTGATGATTTACACTGTGTAATTTTCTTATTGTGGCTTCCCTATCTCAATTGCTATTCTGCAGTATCCATTTTTCCTCGCTGCTTTTTCATATTTGTCATGTATTTCATCTTCATTCTGATTTCATTCTTGATACTATTGCCCCAATCCTGCACCACTGAGGTCTTTGGGAGTCTCTGAGTTGCTGTCAGTGGGCTTTGGATCAGGTTTTATGTGCCTTTTAGTCCTCTCACATCAGTTTTACACCAACATAACTCCATTTGTTTCAGTGGAAATTTTTCCTTCGATCACCCTGATGTAAACTAGATCAGAATCAGGCCCAGTGTGATGGAACAGCTAGAAATGATGAACATAGAGAACTTTCAACTTACATTTCACATTTTTTTTCAAAACTGAACATACTCCACATGTAACAGGAAAGTATGATTGTCAGTTTTGAAACACAAATTCAGTGCAAACTAAAGAGATTGAGAAGCAGACTTTGCCATTAATTGCTAAGAGTGTTATTTTTTTCTCTGCCTTAATAGTCAAATGATTGAAAAGCCAGTGAAGTGGTTGTAGTGCTTCAGAGATTTATGAAGGATTGCTCTGAGAATTTCCTTACCTATATTTAGCATTCTTTGTATGTGATAACTTTGTGAATATTAAGTAAAAAGTCAAATGAAGATTACCCTCTTTTAAAGATGCACCCTGTGAAAAATCAGTTGAAACTTGAATTGGATCCCAAGAGGGTAGCTCTATCTTGCAATAACACAGATTTTCTCCTAACTGAGGGTAGCCTGTTTAACATCCTATTCCAAGAGTCAAGCCTTTGGCTGGGACAGATGGTCTTGTCTTCTTTTAACCTTGTATCTCATCAACCTCCAGTCTTGAAAGTCACCAGCTTGCATAATTCATTCATCATTTAATGCTTTGAAATACTAATTATAAAATTACTGCACTAGTAGTGAAATAAATAATACTGGCAAAGATGGAAAGTTAGGAAGGGTTATTGTCATGCCACAAGATTTTTGAATAGTGTTCACCATGGGTAAATGTTTCTAAGCTCTATAGAAAGGTACATATGCATGCTATTCAGATGAACATAAATAACAGGCTTCTTAGGTATGTTACAATCATTCTGCAACTATTTTTTTATTTCATAAGCCAGACTCTATAGAATGTTCAAACATCTTGAAAATGACTGTTGCACGTTCAGTCTGATTTTTCAGATGGCAGATAAATAAATCGCCCAGATGAGACACTGTGTGGGAAAACTTCAGCCTGCAAGGAATGTTTTTGCCAAAAGCTTTGCCTATTGAAAGTATTCAGCATAGAAACTGCTTCTCAGCTCTTATTTTGTATTATAGCCTGTATCCAATCACAGTTCTTTTAAGATATTCATTCAGTGTATCATATCTAGCTGTGTAGAAATTTTTTTTTTTCTATTGTATAAGGAAAATAAGTTACTTTAACAAATAGACTGCTTATGTGTCAGACTTATGCTGAAAATTTGTTCTATAATAGGTTGGAAAAGCTCCGAAGGACAGATTATGCAGAAGGGCAAGTAATACTTTATTTGTCTAAAGATGACAATATTTGATTATTTTGTTTCAATGGTCATTACATCTGTTTTTTGTGTTCTTAATGTGACCACGCATAAGGAGATCTGGGTGGGAAAGATTAAAATAAAAAATATTGGCTAAAATTCATCAGTCTTAAATTTCCAGTTTGACAAATCGAAGTTGAAAGGTGTAGACAAATCTAGTAAAAATGTTACGGAAAGTGAATTTGAGACCGAAGCTTGCCTAACGTTCTGTCCACATAAAATTTTATCAACTCCTGGAAGAGTTAGTTGAAACTATGTTCAGGCGATAGTGGGTTTGTTGTTTCTGATAAAATTCTTTGAGGAATATAGTTACTTAATAGAACAGTGTAGTAAGTGGATAGAATAAGCAACTTTTATAGTCAAGACTTTTCCAGATGTTGCAAAGCTTTATTGAAATTCTCAAATTCTACTTTTGTCTGTTATATCCAAATCTTTTGTTACAACTATTTGGCCTTAAACATAATGAGATAAAGGAACTGAAATTAGTGCTAGTGCTTTTTGTGTATTCTCTAGCAAAGCCTGCCCTCTCAGAAATGTAAACAGTGCTGCTAAAGACCCTCCTTTTTGTCAGTTGCAACTAAAATGTTTACTTGGATGCATTTTAAAAATCACATTGCAGAAATTTACTCTATCTTTATTTAATAGGATGTAGGTATGGGTGATACTGCAATGACATCTTTTCTTGGCTCATGTTCAGATCTTCTTCAAACCTTAATGGAGGTAAAAATATTCTTTTGATTAGAAAATATGTAAGAACATGCGTGGTTTTAGTAGTAAGTTTTTGCCATGAAAATTGAAGGCAACGTGAATAATATAGCTACAATTACTTTAATGACTTCATTTAACCAAAGTCTGTAAATTAGTTTCTAGTGAACATGGAACATTTCTATTATTCTTTAAAATATTTTGGCAGGAGAAATTGTGGCTTGTAATATAACTCCTGTTTGTTTTTAATAGAGATTCCCATAACCTTTCTGAACAGTATCTTAAAATAATAATGGTTTTGAATGCTGATTGCTCTGCATTGCTGTACTAGGCTGATGTTAGTAGTGATGAAATGCAACCTCCAGTATTGGACACAGAAGATGCCTGGCTGTCAGCTGAAGGACCAATCTCAATAGTAGAGCTAGCCCTGGAGCAGAAACACATCCACTACCCACTTGTCGACCACCAGTCGGTATTGTGCACTATATTATATGGAATCATGAGGTTTTCTCTGAAGAGTGTGAAACCTCTCTCACTATTTGATAGTAAGGTATGTCTTTTAAAGGTGTTAGGAGTACATGTTTTATAATATAATGCTGTCCTTGCTGCTGCTAGTTAACAGGCATGCATGGTTTATCAGTCATTTATAACTAGTTCTTTAAACACCGTATGTAGATTGATGTTATGTCAAAGACAATTGGTGCACTCTGTTCAGCTAAGGATTGTTACCAGAACAGCAGTCCACAAACATGGTAACTTTTTCTTCTGAATAGGATGTCTTGAGAGTGGTTTAGAGGTGTCAAAATCAGCTCCTTATTTTAGTCCATCCAATGACTGTTGTTGCATGGTGAAAATACAGGATGCACTCTGATTAGGTCATACTTTTGTTAGTCTGAGAGCTGTCAGATCAGAGAAATTACAAGGAATAAATCTTATATTTCATTATCGTAATCTGTCACACTCTGTATCAATTATTCCTGATGTTTTATGCCACACTGCTTTCTTGGGAAAGAACAAATAGCTAGTAGCCTTGAGAGCAAGAACACACTACATTTTAAATATAGGAACTATTTATTTTAAGTAATCTGTTGTTGCTCCCAAAGTCCTAAAACTGATGTAAAGAAAATGCTATGTATTGAGCTGCTTTCCTCCCAGCTGAGATGCACACACTGAGTGAATTTTAGAAATAAAGTGCTGATGTAGACTATTGTAAACCAATCCTACTGGAAAACAATTGGTTCTGTGAAGAAGTTCTGTGCAGATTTCTCCTTTAAAGATGTATTGAGATATTTTTATAAACACAAAGTACCATTTTTTGTTAGTATTTTGCTATTGATTCTTGTCTAGACATATTAAAACAAAACAAAACCCCTCAAATACTAGACTTTTTTAAAAGACCCCATGGTAGGATGTATTTCACACTGAATGTCATAGCTGGCATGTCAGTCTAGAATGATAATCCTCAGGGTCTGAAAGCAGTGCTCGTGGCTTAAAACAAAAGGTGATTCCTTTCCTTATGTAATGATAGCTCAGTTTGGTTAGATAACTATAGCAGATTGAGAACCCTCTGCTATTGAAATTAGTAGCCTAACTTTTAAGTTTGAATGCCCGGCGAAGTAATTAAAAAACACCTAGAAGCATTAGTAAAACATATGATTGCTTAAGCAAATGCGTTTCTTTTGTTTCATAGCCTTTCAGTAATTTAAAATACTGCATTTCTCTTCGGGATTGGAAACTTAAGATGCAATAGCATTTAAATGGGGAAAAAGTATTATCCCTTCAAGTGCTTGATCGAAATGGATCTACTTTTCTCTGTCTGTCTCGCTTAAAGGAATATGGGGTTTTTCTGTTCTCAATTTAGGGCAAAAATGCATTTTTCAAAGACCTGACTTCCATTCAGCTGCTGCCCAGTGGGGATATGGATCCAAATGTGTTATCCATACGCCAACAAGTGAGTTTAAATCCTTTACATGGCCACAAGAAAACTATAGACCTTTAAAGGAGTTTCAGGTAAAATTAAACTGCTGCTAACTCATTTTGGTGTTTGCTTCCAAGTTCTTAATGAAAGCTGTGAGTGCAGTGGTACAAGTACAGTGCTCAGCACAAAAGGCCAGAGGTCTCCCAGAAGAGGCACCACTTCCTTCTGAAAAAGACAAGGACTGGCCAGCTTTAGCTCTGGATTTGGCTCAGCACCTTCAACTCAGTGAGGATGTGATTAGAAGGCATTATGTGTGTGAACTGTATAATTACGGAATGGATCATCTCGGAGAAGAGGTAATGATTAAAAAGTGCCTTTGGCAGCTTGAGTATAGCTGAAATCACGAGGCACAGCTAAATTACTCAGATCTGTAACTGATTCATATTCTCCCTATATTTTACAAACAATTTTGACTTGGATTGTGCTCCCCCAGCAACAGAGAACATACCACATTCTAACACTTGATTCTGGCGCACACAGTTATCTGAGACAGCCATGTTTATTTATTTATTTGATGCAAAGAAGGAAAACATAGGACCAATTATTTGGGGAGAGTGGGGGGAAGAATTCACACCTTTCAATGATGGGATTCTACCACCAGTGCGGAACAAAACTAAACTAAGCAGGTACAGTCATTGTGTCTAGTTGAGCTAAGCACTGATGTCTGGGATAAGAATTCACTTTTATTTGTCAGTACGGTTAAGAAACAATGTGGGGATTCAAAGTGCTCTCCTTCCATTTTGAGCAGCTCCTTAACCCAAACTCTAGCATTTAACTTCAGTGTCAAACTTACTTAGACAAGTTGTCAAAGAAGAATAGTTTGAAAATTCATTACTGTGCATGTTCATGAAATCTTTGTGCTGTGTTCAGAATAGAGATATTTGCTGGTTTTGGTTCCGATATTCTGAGAGGTATTGGAACTTCTATTTAATGCTTCTTAAATAGTTGGTGCAGCATGTTAAAACAAAAATGCAACCTTTGAACTATCCATGTCTGGAATTCTCAAACTGCATGGTGCTTAGTTTCTGCCTTCATTAGAGGGAAGTAACAAATCTGCAAAGAGGTGATATTGAAAAAGTAAATTATTTTAGAGAGCTTGAAAAATAAGCAAAATTCAAGTGTCTGTAGTAATATGTCTGTGTGCAAATCACTGTAGTTCTCATCGGATGACTTTAGGGTAATGTGCAGGCTTGAGACAGAAAAAAGACTTTCAGTTCTCTTAGTCTGTCATCTTAGCAGGAGACAGTTTTTCAGACAGAGGGGATATGAACTCGCGTTTCAGGAATCTTAAGGTATAAGCTTGAGCCTTAAGACTCACTGCCATGCGGTCATTATACGAATTCCATTCTACGTGCAGGACTTGGCCAAAACTGGATTTGTTTCACAGTTTTCAGTAAGTCACTAACATGAATCCATACCATTGGCTGATAAATCAGTTTCAAATTTCTTGATTTGTTGGGTCATTTGTCCTTGTATTAATTGAAGGTTAGGGCTGAAGCAAGATAAAATAGTTTCCACATGGGTAATCTGTAGTCTTACACATTTTTACTATGAGTTTTGTTGGTATATTCCTATTCTCAGGCCATTCTTCAAGTGCATGACAAAGAAGTGCTTGCATCACAGCTACTTGTGCTCACAGGACAGAGACTGGCCTACGCTTTACTACACACACAGACAAAAGAAGGCATGGAGCTGCTGGCCAGACTTCCCCCAACACTATGTACCTGGCTTAAAGCTATGGTAAGTTCAGCCTAAATGAGAAAATAAATTTATAGAAAGCTTCCTCTTGACCAAAGACTCTTATTACTTTAAAATTTAACATTTTTAGTAATGCTCTAGTGTAAAGGATGAGTCCAAGCCTACCTGACTTCAGTTCTGGTTAATAGGAACAAGACAGTCCAGCATGATCAACTTACTCCATTATACATTTTCTAAAAAGCCACACAATTTCAGTATTACAAGTTGCGTGTACTCAGTCAATTCAGTGGATAGAGCTAATACCTTGGTTGGTTTAAAATATGACTATATTGCAGAAATGCCTCTCTTCACTGCTAGACTTTATTGGGAATAGTTTTACCAGCACTTAGAGGGGAGGAAATTGTTCTGGTGCATGTAAACAATTGCATATTTGCTGCTCTTGAGGACAAGATGTGTAGGAGCCAAGAATGTTTGTTTCCCAAAGATTAAATAATTTAATCTTCACTTTAAAATATAAGAGTTTCCCAGGGGAGGCAGGGGCACAGCCATTAAACAATGGGACTGCTTTACTTTGTAATTAGTGGCAATATGCTCAACAGCTTGTAGCTGATCTTTCCTTGGCCCAGGGGAAAGACTAACTTGTGCTAAATCTGTGAAACAATTCAAGAAGTTGTAGAATGAAGTTTCTTTCAGAGGAAACAAATTTAGTTTTTTGCTGTGCACTATAGTGAGTGTCATGGTTCTCTTGAGTGGTGCCAGAATTGATCCAAGAAGCATTCATAAAAAGTGTAGCATTATGTTGTATGTAAGACTCATGTCCTCCTGAAGAGTCTTCTATGTATGAGTGTTTCTGTAAGTTTAAAGACTATACTGAGGGTAAAGTTTATCCTCATGGAAGTCAGGATCCTGTACAGAACTCTTCAACTTTGATTCTGCTCAAAGGAATCTGACCATAGCAAAGGAGTTCTCTGAAGTCTGCTGATTCCCTGAATATAGAGTTCAAAGGAGTGTAATGATACAAGAATAGCTGTGTTGACTTCAACCTAGTACTAGGCTTACTTAACTCTGCTATGATCTAGAGTGGGGATCAGCAGCCTTTGGCATGCGGCCTGCCAGGGTAAACCCTCTGGCAGGCCGGGCTGGTTTGTTTACTTGCTGTGTCCGCAGCTCCCACTGGCCACGGTCCGCCACTCCAGGCCAATGGGGGCTGCGGGAAGCAGCGGCCAGCACATCCCTTGGCCTGTGCCAGGGGGAGCTGCTATCAGCTGAACCTGTGGATGCAGCAGGTAAACAAACTAGCCTGGCCTGCCAGGGGCCTTACCCTGGTGGGCCGCGGGTCAAAAGTTAATGATCCCTGATCTAGAGATAAGATGAGGAACACAATTACAAGCAAACTTCATTGTAGCAAAAGGAGTATCATGGTGTCTTTTGTAGCCTTTCCTTCCTACCACTGCTCTTAACACTTTTTAAAAATCCTTTTGCAGGACCCCCACGATCTTCAAAATCTCGAAGTGCCCATTGCAACAACAGCGAAACTAGTAAACAAAGTAATAGAGCACTTACCGGAAAACCATGGGCAATATAGCCTTGCCTTGAATCTGATAGAGGCTGTAGAAGCAATCTCTTCATGACAATTTATGTACTAGTTTTAAACACGTCTGCTGTAAGAGGAGGTGGGGCATGATTTTACACACTGAGGCTAACCTTTGTGAAGGGAAACATTCATGTGGCTTTTGTAAAATAAACTTAATTTAAAAAGCAAATACTTTTACAGTGGAGTCCATCTAAGTTCCACACTATTGTGCATCACATACTAGGAGCTAGTAATCTTTGTACATTTGTCAATAACTCAAGTGCTCCACTATTTATTTTTAACTCAAGCACTTGTGCTCTAGCTTAGATAGATGGTTACATTTAATAGCAGTTTTATTCCACTTATTTACAAATTATATTCTTACCCTAACATGTGAGATTCTATATTTCATACTCTGAAAAACCATTAAATGTATTTTGCATATATGCTTGGTTATTGGACAACAGTCAGTTGCATAAATCTGTTTCATGTAAGGAAAAATTTCAGGCTATCATGTTTTTCTGAAATAAAAAGGGTCTCTTTTTACTTCCATAAAAGAGAGTTACATTCTGAAGGGCCTCTAGTAGTAGTTCTTCAGAGGAGCAGCTCACTTCCTGTAACAGCAGTATAACAATGAGTGGAGTAGTAGCAGGACAAAACATCCTAAATGGGGATAAAATCAGAAAGAGGAACCCACCCCTCAAAGTTCAACTATTGGGGAAGAATACTCTTAAGACCAAAGTAGAAACAAACATCGCTTTACAAATAAGGCCTCACCCAAACAAGAGTGGAGTGTAAATTTCCTACTGCAGCTGTTACGGAAATCCTGATGAAGTTAGGACTGCAGGATCAAGCTCCTGGTCTTAATACTTCAGTTCCTTAAATGAGTTATTTAGAACACACTCTCTGGTGAGTAGAACTACACCATGGGATAATGCACCCTCTGGGGTGTGATTTCTAATGTGCACTAATGTATTGAACAGAATGCTATTGTAATGTATAAGTGTGCTAGGGAACTTCTAGTGTGCACCAGCAGGGTCTACACAGACCACTTAAAGTATAAGATGTTAGCATGCTTTATTGCCCACTGTGCTGAAGATCTGTAATACAGAATAGCTGAGTTTTACAAAGCCTTGTGTGTTCTTGATAGTACAGTGCTACAGGATACCTGTATTATGCAGCCAGAATCCCTAAGTTTTGGGTGGTATTTTTCAAGCCATCAGAAGCAGACCACCATTCTTAACTTCCAGCAGCTGAGTATCCCTGTTGTACTCTGATTTACGTGTTTTCTATGAACACCAGGACTGGAAGAATGATTCTCACCAATTCCTGGCTTGAGCCTGTATCAGTTGTTATGGAAAAAACATGGCATTCTAAAGAATGTAGCTAAAATTCATTTACACCTATTGTTATATGAGATTATGGTTACCATGAAAGGCATTGTGCTAGTGAAAGCAAATAATGGCCAGTACCTGCCAACTTTATAGACTGATTCAATATTATGTTTCATAACATTGACAAGTTAAATACTGGTAAGAGACACATGGCTGTCTGAGATGTTCTAGGTTAAGACTGTAGGACAGTTTCCTCTAAGGCTACTCTAGGCCTTACTATATGATGCCTTGTCTAGAGACAGTATTTTAACCCTCTGTAGAAATTAATGGATGTTTGAGAACCTACAATCTGTCATGAAACCTGCTTTAGCTAACCCATTTTGAGTTGTTTCTTGTTTACATTAAATCCCTTCCCACTACCAGAGCAGCATGAAGGAACTTAGTGTAATTGAGAATCAAGGCCTAAGAGGTTATGTGAAACACTTTACCCCAAACCTGTAATGTACTGTAAGTAATAAGATTATGTATATACTGCTATTTTCTGTGTCACTTGCTGTGGATTTGTGTAAATTAAATAAACTTGGGATTTGATTCTAGTTTTTTCCTTCTGTAGGCATGCAGACCTGAATTATGATGTATAGTTAAATGTTTTTCCTTACCAGTTATTCCAGCATACAGAAATGGTTTAGCTGAACTATGCAACTTTACAAAGTCAGTTTACACCACTAAAGTAATTTAGACTGCACTATCTATAGCTACTAGTATAATTTAGTGCTAGGCAATACCCTGCCATTTTAGTAGTTGATCCCTTCTTTACAATAGCCATCAAGAGAAGTTGCATCTGGTTTCAGAGAAAGGACTCTACTTACCTTAGACCACGTTAAATTTTGGGACCCACTTGTAGTACTAGTCTGTGTTCAAGGAACAGGACACTGCTTTGAAGAACAGCTTTTATTAAGCGTAAAGTTGATATCAACATAGGCATTTTTTAAGGTTTTTCCACTATTGTAGTTCTGCTCAGATTAAGGCATAAAATGCATTGGCCATGAACCGCTACAGCTTTCTTCAGCATATACTGAGTTTTCTTTAACTCTGCAGTTACTTTTGTAGCTCGGGGGTTCCATTTGGTTAATGAAACATTGAGTTTATCATCTTTTATATTTATATATTTTATAGTCTAAGTGGAAATATCTACAAAATAATTGTCCAGCTCACTTCATTTTCCAGCAATGACTTCTGTGCAGCGTGGACATAGTGAGAGTGGAGAATCAGCAGTGTACTTCCTACAACGAAGGCATTTTGCTTTAGCAGCTGGTAGGACTATAACTTTATAAGATGACTCTTCACGAATATCACCACCTGTCAAAGAAAATTTTACTGTACAGAGTATAGTCAGCATTGAAAACCCAGCTAACACTGCAGCCTCCCTCTAACTGTATTTAGGGGGGTTAATTTTTCTATTCCTTTCTATAAAGCTAAACTCCAAAAACCACCTTTGACCAATGTCCTAAATGCAAGTAAGAGAGACCAAGAAAAACAGTAGTACACAGAAAGAGGCTGATCCTGCTCTGCATCAGCTCTTGGTAATAGATTAGAAACTTATCTAAGAGATAGTCATGTTTGCTGGGTAGAAGCAGGTATTGATTAGTTCTGTTAGTCCCCTTTTCTTACCTTCTAAGTTAATCAGAAAGGTTCCTTTAATGATGTTTTCATCTGTGGCCATTTCTACAGGTAGTTCGGACAGTAACGTTGTCCGTGAAGCCATCATGATTTCATTTAGCTGTGATACACTGGAAGACTCCTCAGACTGCAGTGTCTGGAAAGAACAGTTTGCTTTCTGAACTTAAATAGCTTAAATAAATACACCTTACAATGCAGCATGGGGTTTGCACACATTCTTAGGGGTGTCTGCAAGCTGCCTGATTCAAGTCCAGCCCTCATGCTGGCAAAGGCTAGAGTTGTGCACTTGGCTGCTGGACATTTCAACAAATAAGAGCTTTTGTCTGAGCCACATCTCCAGTTGCTGGAGTATGTCCTCCTGCCAGCAGTATGACAACTATACTCTGACCTCGCAGCTCCTGCTGTCAGGGCATAAAACAAGGTTTCAGAATGACTGACAACACTGGAAAGATGTCTCCCCACTATAATTTCAAACTTCAGCATACACCTTCCTTAAATGCCTCAGGCCTTAGCACAAGTCAATCCCTTGCATTTTAAAGGATCAGAGTTTCAGACATGGTGGTAGTTTCTCTTAGGGACACATTCATTAGCAACTGGACTGAAACAACTACCAACTTATTTCCTGGAGGCTTGGCATTAACTTCAGTCATTTAGAGGACCTGGTTTGAACAGAGGACTAAGAAACCGAAGTGTCCAAATTCCCTTGTCTATTCCTTCTGTGTCAGTCCCACATCCAGTACTGAACTGCAACCCACTAGGGAAACCTGCATCAAACCGTAATCATTTAAGATATCAGGAAGTCTGGACCCTGTGTCTGTTTTCAGAACAGAAAATAGCCCTTTCACATTCTGACCCTGGCTCAGGAATCACGTGGATTAGCTAAGCGGAACACTGTCAGTGTTGTTAGCAGTCATCTTCTGAAAAATGCTGCAAAGGACTAGATCCAGGGATTTAGGCACCTAAGCCCCAAACTTAGATCAAAACTCCCAGTTGGCTACCACCTAAGCTTGTCAGTAGCATGCACAAAGCTGCTTATGTTCTGATGCTGTGGAGCCGTTTGGCACCTGAGTCCTAGAGAGATCCTCAACCTAGCTGTCCCCCGACCTAGTACCTGCAGGGCCCAATCCAGAAGGAACTCCGACGCTGCCTACCAGATCAGGCCCTGCACAAAACAGGAGGTCACCCTGTGCCAGGCAAGTGCTCTCACCACCAAGCTAGAGGGGAGCATGGGTGGGTCTCAATCTCTTCTGTTGAAGCTATTCCACTTTGTGTGAAATACCTGAATATTCACTGGGTGAGGCAAAAAGATGTTATAGCCTCGCTATTAGAGCACTCACTTGAGAGATGGGAGACTTGGGTTCACATCACTACTCCAAGGCAGAGGGAAGATTTGAACCCAGGTATCCCATCCCATCCTAGGTGAATGCACTAAGCAGGGAGGGAACGCAGGCACCGGTCTCCACTTTTTGCAAGAAAGGGTTGACCTGACACAGGTGCCTAATTCCAGAAGAGGGCTACTAACTGTGAATCCCAAGTGGTGTTTGGCATCTAACTCCCTTTGAGGGCAGGGCTCAGGTCACCCCTTCTCCTTAGTATTTCCTAAGGCTAGCTTAGTCTTGCTGTCTTCTAAGCCACCTAACTCTCCCCGTGCATTGAATAGAGCACTGGGCTCCTGATTTGGGGCTGTGGATTCCACTAGACCTCAGGACACCTCATTGTTAAGCACTGTAACCCTGACTCCAAGTCACCTACAGAGATCTAGCCCTAAGTGCTCAGGTAGATTAGCAGAAGTTATTTTTTCTAGAATGTTAACAGGTGGGGGAGGTAGGTGGGTGTTTTTTGTTTTTACCTCCATTAACTCAAAGAGCAGCCCCGGGTCAATTACAATGACGACTTCATACTCCAAAGCATTCTTGCCAGCAATGGATCCAAGGAAAGAGTCTCTCATCGCACATACAGCCTCCACCACTTCCTCTAGGCCAGGTTTCTTCCACATGGAGCTTGTGTTAATCCAGCCAGAACGGAAAACACTCTCTGACTCTTGAAATAAAAACAAACATGTTCAATGCATCGGAGTTCGTGCTGTCTACTGCTCCCTTTCCATAAAGCTGTCCTGCAGCTGATTTCTTTAAATACTTATTTTTATTTGATCTAAACAAAGGATGACGACGACCTTTTGATCGCAAAGTTAAAAAAATACAGATTTTTAAACAAATGCAAATTTTTGTCCATAGTTACTGTTCTAGTACAAGTTCTCTGAAATGTTAGTGTCTGGTTTTTGTGATGGAGTTATCCAAGCCTTACCTTTCTTGTATGGGAGGTCCTGGAAAACCTCCTCTGCCAGATGAGGAAGGATTGGTGCAAACGATCGCACCACTACATCCAAAGCCTCGGCCAAGGCTGTTTGACATGAACGACGTTTAGGATCTTTTTCTTCTTCACAGTAAAGCCTGTGATTCACAAGAGGGGAGAGTTTGCGAAGTTGCTTTCAGGAAGGAGAGAGAGAGTTCAGCCAGATAAAAGATTTGCACTAAAATCAGTCTTATTTAGGTGTTTCAGTATAGACTTAAGGGCCTAACTAAGCCATCATTTGTTTTTCAAAATCTGTAGATTACACTGTGTTCTGCCTTTACCACAGTTATGGGTTTCACATAATTGTTTAAAGAGGTTTCATATGACTGCTTTGCATTTTTAACTGGCTTTAGTAAGCCCAAAGTTCTTTGTGTAGGAGGGATGATACCTGGCAGAAAGCTTCAGTGTTTTGGGTCTCCAGCAGAGAGGACCCACACCCAGCCTCTGGACTGGCGTAAAAGGTCTTGAAGAAAGCAAAACTCATCCCTTAAAGGAAATTTTTTATTGGAAAAATTTGAGACGAAGAATCAGGAAATGAGAAACTCTGTCCTGGAAAACTTGGGACAGAGGTAGCAAAAGCTTCTACTGGAAAATCTATGACCTTCTAGTTCTTGCATAATAAATACCAGCTTGCACTCCAACAGCTTTCTTTACAAAGCCTGTTAAGTCTACTTCTGAACCTGTAAGTTCTCCAATTAATGAGAGTATTAGCAAAGAATGAGATGTGTATCCCCTCTAGAAAAACTAAGCAATTCAATTAAGAGCCAGTAACGCAAAAGGCCTATTGGGGCTAAATCTATACTATCTGGTATCCCTTCCAGTTACGTTCGAAAGAAAACAGGAATTGCTGAAATACAGATCTTGAGAAGATGGGTTCAATACTACTGGATACTATAAATCACCCTCTAGCTGCTAACCAAAATTCATTAAAAATAAATTCTATTTTGCCACCAGTATTTGTTTTCAGGGTAGCCTGGGAAGGAGATGTACTTCAATCACTATTTATATTCTCTCCTTATGAGAGTTCCACAGCCAGTCTCAAACCAGGTCCCTTAAAAACATAATAAAAAGCAAGGAGTTGCCTTAGTGAAGGCCGGAATGAATGCCTACCTGTCTTTGATTATGCTGAAGTAAAAGTTGGACAAATCTCTCGTGTGGAATGCTTGCAACAAACGAATAACTTTGCCATAATCGTATTCCTTGTACGCTTCTGTAACCTGGGGAACAGAGCGAGGAGAGAGATGACAGCAGCACATTCAGTTACTATCACACTGGACAGAAATGCAGGTCACGATGAGCCTGGGAACATTTTCTTTTGAAGAAAGTAGAGGAAAGTGCGGAGTATGAGAAAGGTAAGGAGCCTGGGAGAGCATCTTTCTGGGCTCTTCTGAGGAAAAAGCCTGATAATTCATCGTTCATATGAATTAGACACTGAATTTGCGACAACGGGAATAGAGAAATCATTCGAAAACACAGAATCAAACATCCCTCTCTAAGGGATGGCAAAGAGAAATAAGATCTGAAGAAATCCTGTTTCCATGCTAGTATATCTGGTAAAAAAGATTAAGTGAAGAGAAATCCAAAAAGCATGCTAGGTATAGCAACTACTGTTCAACCAGGTATTTCCAGTACTCCCCTCTCTGCTTAGCAGGTTTCAGGAGACAGCCTTCTGATTTCTTTCATAACTCGAGTCTGCAGAATGCATTTCTGGCTCAATTATCCTAGATGTGTTTGGTAAGCTAGGTCCTGAACTTGCTGAAATTCAGCCTGGTTCATCTAACCAGCTCTGCGAAGGTATGTCCACCCTCTCACCACTTGTACATTGCCGAAGCATCTTTGCTAATTAAAATAAAAAACATTAACCAATTTGTCTCAAGATTTTGAACAAAAAACTTGTATTTGATTCATATTTATAAAGTGAACATTTCATAACCTCCAGATTTCCTAGGTGACTGAAAGCCAAGTGATTCTGCGATAGCTACTCCAATCTTGAACACAAACACAGCATCTGGAGCTTCAAGAGGAAATGTTAGTTACACCGGTCACATACGCTAAAAGTGCTCTCAGTTGCACTCAAATATATTGACCAAAAGAAAGTATTAGAGGTGGCTGTATACCCGCCTCTAATTGGACCAATTTGAGGCCTCTGACAGTAGGTTCAAATAAAGCAAAGTTTAACATGAGCATTTAGGACTCATATTGACATTTATGAAACCTTTCAAAAAGCCATAAGTTGCCCAGAAGAGAGGCAGGCCCCATTAGCGATCACCTGAAGGGTCCCATTCTGCCCTCAGATACATAGCCTTTACTCTCATTGACTTTAGTGGAAGTTGCAGGCATGTGTCAGAGAGCAAATTTAGCCTTTAGTTTTTCAAAATAGACTATATGGCTACATGAAGATTAAAGCTCTTCTATATACAATGAAAACATTTTTACGAGCTATCTCGGTGTACTGTATAATACAGATGCATGCAAAGTGCAGTCTAGAATGAGTTTTCTTCTTGCCAAAAATTGGCATTTATAACGGAAAGCATTCAGTTTTATATACAGTATGCTACACAGTTATTTCCTTATCACAAATTTAAGGTAGATCTTCATTTTGCTCCATTATTGGAAAAGTTCACTGTTTAAGTTTTTCTCTTCAAAATAATGCAAACACACTTAGAAGCATTTTTCCCAGAGACATGATATTCCCAATTTAAATTAATCACTAACAACCCACCTTGTATAACAAAGTACACAGTAGATTAACATAATTCACCCTCACCTTGTTAGCATAATCCTGTAGTAAGTGTAGCATGTACTGGTCTATTACATACATCTCTGAACTGGGGATGGAGTCAGTTTCTGGATTGAAGTCAGCCATGTTTCCCAACATAAAGCGTAGCGTATTCCGAAGCTAGCAATAAACCATTCAGAAGTGTTAAATGAAACTGTTTCATCAGAATGAAGAATAAACAAGACACACGAGAGATTTCCATTCTGTCAATTTAAATTTAAATAAAATAAAAAGCTCAACCATTCTTCTAATTGATGATTCCAAATCATTACAAAATATAGTATCTGTACCACAAGGATCATAACAGAAGAGTTGTGAACAAACAGGTTATATACAAACAACAGTAGCTAAAGGCAGGCAAGCTAAAGAACACATTTTTATTTTCCCTAAAATATATTACTACTTGACCAGCACATCACAAGAGAGAGCAATAATAATTATGTGCTTGGGAAAAAACACCTTTCATTTTCAGCTAAAAGAAAAGCTCACATGCACTCCATTGCAACAAATTTCAAAGTCAGCGGTCATCTTTGGTTTCACAATGGATTCTACTCTGTAAATATAAAACCAAAGGTGAAGAGGATGTGTTCTCTTAAAATCAAATGCATTATATTCACTTCTCACCTTGTTTATATCGTCTTTTGCAGCACTAAGTACAGCTGGTCCAATCAGCACCTCAGTAAAAACATTTGATTCTGCCACCCACCAGCGAAGGACATCAGCACCATACGGAGGCTCCTTACTGTGGTCCTGTTCATGGACAAAAATGCAAAGCTCTTTTCAATGCTACTTATTTGCAATTTAAGAGACTACAAACACATTTTAAAACCAATGTAGTAAGATTCCAGGGACAACAACATCATGTTTGTATTTGTGCCCAAAAAATCTGTCTACAAATAATTCTAACTAAAATGTACACTCTGGAATTTAGATACCCATCCTTTGTTTTTACTCTATCTGTTGATATAGCAGTACTGTAATACAAGCTCACAGCAGTTACAGCCTCCCTCTACCTCTCCTTCCAAAATCTATTGGAGGCACAGAGCTAGCTTCAGCAGCAGCTAAGCTAGGCCTCCTCCTTCTGGAATCATACTGAGTGGGGTGTACCACCCCATCTAACCCCCCCCAAATCTTGGCATTTGGAGTGCGTAGTGAAAGAGACAAATTTTCTCTTCCCTCCCCATACCATCTGACAATCAGGGTGAACAGGGAACCAGTACACAAGTGTAGAAAGGTTTTTCTAAAAATTAATTTAACAGAGATGGGGCTCAAACTCTCCACTTGCTTATGTGCTGAATCCCCTGCCATTGTCAACTGACGGCACCACCGCAAACATCGCTAGCCATGCCCCTCCAGCAGGTCTCCCATTGAGCGAGAAATGGTCCCAGACTTAAAGCTAGCATCACAGCTGTACTGTGATTTTAATTATTTCCTTTCTTCAGTATAAGGAAGTGCCTATCGATCACCACACAACCTAATAAATAGCTGAAGAGCGGCTTTACTATATTACATTATTTAGAAAGCCACATTAATTCACTTGTTTCCCAACCAATTTGATATCTAGTTAGTAAACGATTACTTTGTGGCTCTATCCTGAGCACACCTCAAAGAACAACTCCCCACTGCCACCCGCTGTATGGATTACTCCAATATATTTGATGTCTAGAAAAACGGCATGGTTCTAACTAATAAAACAGAAGATACAGGATAAATATGAATGCCTTTAAATCATTTTTAGCTTCAGACTCTATACCACATTCTCTTTGAAGTTGGAAGATCATTTCCCCCCCCCCCCCCCGTCCTTGATTTTTTGACACAAAAAGAGAAAAGTGTTTATCAAATCATGTCAGGAAAGCCTACCAAGGACCTGTCATTCTATGCCAAAGTTTCACATAATTCTGAAGAGACTCCCCAAAAGAATCACCAGTAAAAGCAAGGACTAGCAAAACTCGGTTTCAGAGGATTTATTTTCAGTATAACCTCTCTGAATGTAGAATGAAACTAAAAGTTTCCAGATCAAGAAGCCTAGTCAATGGCCTCACACTACATGCCTATTAGTATGCAAATGATGCCATGACTGTTGTACTGCAAAGACATCTCTCTGCAGTACACATCCAGTTCAGCTTCTTTAAAAAAAAAAAAATTAGAACAACATCTCTCTAGACCTTAGAACTGAACTGTATCTTCAATATAATTGTTACAGCCTCTCTCCATTCCCTATCACCACAGAACAGTCATATTCAATAGAATTAATCTTAAATGTATTGCAGCTTGAACACTTCAAAGCTGAGAAACAATTCAAGGTTTTAATTTCAGCTCAACAGAGTTCAGTATACCCAAGTTTATTATACAGCAGCTTTCCCAATATTCTGCCATAAAGCAGTTGCACAAGGAAATGTTACACAACATGACTGCAATTCTCGGTCACGAAAAAATGTAACTAGAAATGCCATGACACAATGTGTATCGTTTCTTACTTGGCCTCCATTGATTACTACGTCAGGATCAACCACGTTGCCAATAGATTTAGACATCTTCTCTCCTTTTTCACCAAGAGTAAATCCATGAACTACTAGAGTCCTAAGGAAAACCAAACAAAACCCAAACAGGTCAATATTACTTAAAAATAAATTAAGTCTTAGGATGTGTATCTTTTTAGTGTGGCAGTCTTGTCTTTCCAGAAGTAAACTCTAACCAAAAAAATCTTCAATCCAAAATGAAATCTTTTTGAGTACTGAAACTTATTTCTATAGAAGAGCAGAAACACAATCTCCAACAGTCTTCCTAATTGTACAAAACCACTGATCTTAATAGACTAAATCAGTGGTGGGCAACCTGTGGCCCGTCAGGGTAATCCGCTGGTGGGCCGCCAGACAGTTTGTTTACATTTGCACTGCCGCCTGCAGCTCCCAGTGGTTCCCGGCCAATCGGAGCTGCAGGAAGTGGCGGCCAGCATGTCCCTGCAGCCCGCGCCGCTTCCCGCAGTTCCCATTGGCCGGGAACAGCGAACCACGGCCACTGGGAGCTGTGGGCAGCTGTGCAAATGTAAACAAACTGGCGGCCCACCAGCGGATTACCCTGACAGGCCGTGTACGGCCGTGAGCCACAGGTTGCCCACCACTGGACTAAATCTAACAGACTAAGGGTGAAATCTTGGTTTCACTGAAGTCAATGGCAGTTTTCCCAGATTATATCTATAGATACGTATTTTATATCTATCTGTATCTATCTACACACATACACACACACACAAATAAATAAAAAGGAACACGTGCACATGCGCAATATATGTTTTATAACATTCATTTTTCCATATGGCCAAAATAGACATTTATATTCAGTGCATACGCATTTGCTCATTTAAGTTGTTTATAAAAATCCAAGTAGTATTATGTATACTTCCTTACTGAAAAAGTAACATTCAATAAACTGAAGTGATTAACTCAAAACAAAATTAACTCAATTAAAAAAATTAATCGTGATTAATTGCAGTTTTAATCGCACTGTTAAACAACAATAGAATACCAATTTCAGTTTATCATAAATATTTTTGGATTTTTTTCTACATTGTCAAATATACTGATTTCAATTACAACAGAATACAAAGTGTACAGTGCTCACTTTATATTAACTTTTTATTACAAATATTTGGACTGAAAAAAAGAAAATAGAAATAGTATTTCTCAATTCACCTCATAAGTACTGTAGTGCACTCTTTATCGTGAAAGTGCAACTTACAAATGTTGATTTTTTTTTTTTTTTTAACATAACTGCACTCAAAACCAACAATGTAAAACTTCAGTGCCTACAAGTCCACTCAGTCCTACTTCTTGTTCAGCCAATCGCTAAGACAAACAAGTTTGCTTACATTGACGGGAGATAATTCTGTCTGCTTCTTATTTACAATGTCACCTGAAAGTGAGAACAGGTGTTCACATGGCACTTTTGTAGCCAGTGTTGCAAGGTATTTACGTACCAGATATGCTGAACATTTGTGTGCTGCTTCAGCCATTCCAGAGGACACGCTTCCATGCAGATGACACTCATTTAAAACATTTAATGAAATTTGTGACTGATCTCCTTGGGGGAGAATTGTATGTCTCCTGCTCTGTGATTTTACCTACATTCTACCATATATTTCATGTTATAGCAGTCTCGGATGCTGACTCAGCACGTTGTTCGATTTAAGAACACTTTCACTGCAGATCTGACAAAACACAAATAAGGTTCAAATGTGAGATTTCTAAAGATAGCTATGGCACTCGACCCAAGGTGTAAGAATCTGAAGTGCCTTCCATAATCTGAGAGGGACAAGATGTGGAGCATGCTTTCAGAAGTCTTAAAAAAGCAACACTCTGATGTGGAAACTATAGAACTCGAACCACCATAAAAGAAAATCAACTTTCTGCTGGTGGCATCTGACTCAGATGATGAAAATGAACACGTATCGGTCCACATTGCTTTAGATCGTCATCGAGCATGGACGCATGTCCTCTGCAATGGCGGTCGAAGCATGAAGGGGCATACAAATGTTTAGAATATCTGGCATGTAAATACCTTGCAATGCCAGCTACAACAGTGCCATGCAACTGCCTGTTCTCACTTTCAGGTGACATTATAAGAAGTGGGCAGGATTATCTCCCATCAATGTAAACAAACTTGTTTGTCTTAGCGATTGGTTGAACAAGAAGTAGGACTGAGTGGACTTGTAAGTGCTGAAGTTTTACATTGTTTTAGTTTTGAGTGCAGTTATGTAAAAAATATTGATATTTGTAAGTTGCACTTTCACGATAGAGATTGCACTACAGTACATGTATGAGGTGAACTGAGAAATACTATTTCTTTTGTTCATCTTTTTTTACAGTCTAAATATTTGTAATAAAAAGATTAATATAAAGTGAGCACTGTGCACTTTGTATTCTGTGTTGTAAATGAAATCAACATATTTGAAAATGTAGAAAGCATCCAAAAATATTTATAATAAATGCTATTCTATTATTGTTTAACAGTGCAATTAAAACTGCAATTAATTGCAATTTTTTAAATCGTTTGACAGCCCTAATTTTTACCCATAAGTAACAGCTTTGCCACTCATGTTAAATTCAAGATTCAAAAACACAGGGACACACTACTTAGTCATCACCCCCCGCTGTTCAATTTATAGTCAGTGTGAGCTGCCATATGTCCCATATTAAGGTAAGACACTGATCTAGGCAGTGTAAGGGGGTGGCAAGAATGGGTGATGCCAAGGGTAACTGGTGACACCTGAACACACAATGAGGTATAACCTGAGTGAATGAGATAGATGAACACAGAAAGCTGTGGGAACAATGAAGGAAAGCATCCATTTAAACTCAGAGTGGGAAAAACAAGTTCAACAGAAGATAACATGTACTGTGAAATAAACCTCTGAGGAAACCTTTAGAATAAAAAGTGTATGGCTGTCACCTGAAGATTCAGTAATGGCTTTCTTTCCTTTTTGTGGAGAAAGGGTTGTTCATATTCTCTATTCAAATTACCATACTCCCATTATATAAAAGCTCAATAAATGGCCACGTTGCAGACCAAGCACTTACTTATAAGGGGCTTTTTTTCTTGTTGCCACACTAGTTAAGAGAGAGGACTGAAACCAGCCTCCCAATTGGTCTTTTCCTTCCAAGTATAAATCCGCCCTTTGATCTGCACCTTAAAACAAAAATATGTCGTCAACTGATTTTTTTTAAAAAAAAAAATCTCAGTTTATATTAGATTCCTAAATACTTGTGGTAGGTTCATGGTAAAATGAAGTAATCGGAAGAAAAATATTAACGTGTTGTAGTAGACATATCTGTAAATGGTTATAGAACACTATGCTTTTGTTCTGTGAACCAAGAACTTGTTTATTTACTACTGTAAAAAAGTACACAATGAATTGTTGAAAACAATACAAGTTAACAGGCTAATATTCCCAATTACTCAAGCAGCTGACAGACAAAACAGGTGGTCATTAAATGCTGAGAATCGCTGAACTCTAAGAATTTGTCGGCAACAAACAAGCTTACTTTCCCATATAGACCTCTAACAAAGTAATACTGAATTATGAAAATACAGGCTATTATAATATTGCCTATTTTGCACTCGGTGCATTTCATATTAGGAGCTCAAGGCACTTTACAAATATTAATTAATGATAAAACTGTAGGTTTCAATATAAACAATGAACAAACTGATTCATAGCTTGGTACGCAATTGTGCTGCCAACCGTACAAGTCATCGGAACCCAGAAGTCTGTGAAGTTACACGGGTACTCAAAAGGGAGGGAGGTAAGAATTGGTGGTTATCCCACAGTTGGAAATTTTTCCTGATTTTTAGCCAAAATCTTCTTTTAATCAGTTTCATTCAATAGCTCCTTTTATCCTCGCCCTTGAACCACCTGAGACTATTCCTCTCTTTCTCCCTGGTGTTTACAGCCTTTATCTATTTGTTTAGCTTAATGGAAGTTTCGATATTCAGATCCATCCTGTAATAAAAAATAGTTCAACATTACAAAGGTCAAGGATATTCAGCCACTGCTAACTAAGGTGTGTGGGTGGAGGTTATGTTTTTCTATCTCATTAATTTATTCCTTCAAATAAATCAAAGATCTAGTTAGAAAGCACAATAAAAATATTAATCTTTGCAACAAGAGATGGCAAAATATGCATAAAGACAAAATAAGCACAATGATAATTGTAGTGAGTAAGCAGGCCAGAAAAAGGATGTTTTAACGCAAGAACAGCAATAACTTTGGCATCTATTACTGATTTACCGTACGTAAGGTATTTTTCTCTGGCAAATCAACTGCAAGAATTGAAATTTTCTAGCAAAGTAGGGCAAGTAAAGAAAAGAAATTTTCTTTTAATAAGGGGACTCAAATCTAGATGACTGAAGAATCTAAACAAACGGTCTATAAATATCCAAATTAATCTATTAGTGTTGGTCTTTGTTGTCTGGTAGAAAGCAGATATAATGGTACGTCTACAGGGACAGCGGGCCCTGGTAAATATAGTTTACATTGTTTATGAATTCTTGATTATGATGTGTCTGTAGAAATAGCAGTACTCTGAGCCTATATTTCAGATTAATTAAATAATTTATAATCTATTGTCTAAATCTATTGGGTAGTTCTCATCTCAATTGTAATGAAAAAAGCAAAGTAGTAGTGACTTTGTGTCAACTTTAATTAGAACAGCATGTAAATTTCTTAGCGATGTGCAAAATTATGTGACGGTCCTGAAGAGTTTTCAGTTGTTTTTGAAATTAATCAGTTATAGGGCACAGGTCATTAAGGAGTGTATTACAGTTTATGATCCATTTTGGTAGGGATTTCAAGATTCTATATCTTTGATCTTATAGACTTTAGCCTCTAGATTAAAATGCATTATACTTTAATGCCAACAACAATTAGCCAAGTTTTATTTTAAATCTTCTGGTCAGCACAAAAAGTTAAAAAGCATAGATAGGCATTCTGTAAAATAATCACATTCAT
This sequence comes from Chelonia mydas, assembly GCF_015237465.2. Classification (NCBI taxonomy): domain Eukaryota; kingdom Metazoa; phylum Chordata; order Testudines; family Cheloniidae; genus Chelonia; species Chelonia mydas. The sequence continues at coordinate 156,831,831 of NC_057851.1, forward strand.
TCAGTTAAACATTAACAAGGGAGATAGAGAAAGAATTATGGTGCTGAAAGTTAAATTCTTCTCTTGCACTGGGGGTTAGGGTTTGATCCAAAGCCTATGGAAGTCAATGAGAGCCTTTTCCATTGACTTCATCAGGCCCTATTCCATGATACCACAAAAACTCATGTGCTTAAGTAGTGCCACTGAATTCAACAAGTTTAAATAAATTATTCACTTAATCTGAAACACAGGTGCAAAGAGTCATGCTATTTTCAGAGGCAAAAATTCTCAGCATTAAAAATGAGCTAGTAGGTTAGCTATCTTTGCAGATATACACCATTTTCTCTATTCACTTGGATTAAATGTAAGTTTGTGCATGTGTCTTTGTGGAAACAGGACCTTACGATGTAAATGGTCTAAGTTTTGACACAAGAACATGTCCATTCTACAGTTAAAATATTAAGAGATGCCAAGTCCTTTTTCAATGCTATGATCATCAGTAGAGAAATGGAAAAATGTTCTCACATTAGATTTATAAAAATGGACTGTTAATTCAATGACCGATGCAGATGCTTGATCAGGAGTACTAAAAAAGAGACCAGACAATCAGACGGCTCTCAAACTGAATGAGATCTTGTAATACAACACCGCAGCAGAAAAAGGCAATGTAGTTCTCCAGTGCATGTGCAGGAGCATCACATCCCAAACCAAGAGGACAACAGTTCTGATCTGACATTGGTGGAATTGCATCCAAGATATCGCATAATTTTGGGCATATTTTTTTTACAAGATGTAGATTTTTTTTTTTGGTTACTCTTCTCTGTTTTGAATTTATAGGAATTAAATGGTGAGGAAAGATTAAGTCAAACTAGATGTTTATATCTTAACTAAATGACCTCCTAAACTTGTGTGTTTCTCAGACACATTACTACCCGTTCAGCATCTGAAAGATGAAACTCCCAAATTGGAAATTAATTATTCAACGCAACTCAAAGGGATATGACTAGGGAATAAAATGGATGAAATTGGGGAAAAAATTATGCTATGAGATTATGGGGTGGTGGAAAAACCAAACAAAAATACCCAGTGAAGTCTACTCAAGCCAAATAAAGCTAGATTGGGCAAAACAAGTTGTACCTTATAGTCCTGCAACAACAGTGGGGATGGACAAAATGATAATACATCTTTTCCTACTCTAATGTCTACGATGTAACTGGAACCAAGTCTGTTACTTCTAATGTGGTAGTTTAGAAATTTAAACAGTCAGGAAAACACATGCTTAACGCGTGACAGAAACGTACTTGGATACTATGGTGATGAGCATGATATACACAGCATAGAACAAACTGTACCAAAGCAAAGCCATTTCCATTACAATTCGTGCATGAATTAACCTGAATAGAATGCACAAGCCACCCTCTTCCTTGTTCCCACCCAAGTGGTTGCAGTAAATATGCGGAGGGGACTTAAACAAAACCCTGCAGACGGAGAAAAAATGGCTTTAAGCCATTTCCCAATAAACAACAAATAAATGACCTACAAGTATTTTTATTTCAATTTATTTATAGCACCTGCCCAAAAGCCACCATTTAATGCCAAGCTGTATATTATTTGTAACAACAATATTTATTATTTATCCAGTATAGCGTTTGGTAGCTGGTTTTACGAGAAACTGCTTCTCTCCCCTGAAATACATGTTACAGCTGTCAGCTGAGATGTTTCAGCTAACAGCCTCCTTAAATAGAAATGAGGCAACTGGTAAGTTGCACTCCATCAAGGGATCCTCTGATTTGGAATCTGCTGCTCTTAACCTGTCTGCTACAGGTGTTAATCTTCCCTCCCCCAAATGCACACTGCAGAGGATCAGCTACCGTATATCAATATGGTGAGCAGTTTAGTACTTATTTCTGTTGTGGAGGATTTTTATTTTTAGTGACTGTAAAGCAGAGGGTCAGAACAGCCTCTTGAGGGTGAAAGAATGAATTCTTTGATTGCTGTAAATAAAATATCACCTTCCCATCCCTCAATTCCAGAACAGGTACGTGTAGAAACTCTGTTTTAATTTGTTCGTTGGGAAGGAGTGGTGCCTTTGACTAATCTCGGGTTGGCAGAGGGAGCAAATAGCACTTACTGGTTTTAAGTGGCACAATTTATAAACTCTGCATGGGTCTGATGCAAATGGCCAAGACTGGAAGTGGGGGGGAGCCATCTTTGAAAAGCTAGTGTCCCTGTGCAGTTTGCTAGGGACTCCAGTCACTGAACAATTCTTTAAATACATTTAAAAACCTAAGGCTGCAAGACCTATTTTTTTCAAAACTCGACGAATCTCACTTCATCAGAGAACCATCACACACATCCCATACGTGTTGAATTTAAAATCTGAATATGTGCATATCAGGTAGAACAACATTATTTGCTCAGAAACAGCTAATCCAATCATATTAGAAGTGCAGTGAAAAGTCTTGTGTAAATAGGAACCCCAAACCTATCCACCATCACTGCCAAAACTAGCTGTTTAACTGGGATTCCTTGTTGCTCAGAAATTCTGATGGTTTAGTAATCAGTTGTATCATTTTTTGTTACATGTTTGCAGAAGCATCACTGGTTCATTTCCATTAACTGAGCTAACAGCAACAGAATGAAATGTTTGGGTCATTATCACATATTAAACCCTGCAGTGATCTTGAATTTTACCTGCATTTATTGTCCTTTGTTAGGACCTTAGCCATGTATATCTTTTAGGAATCACAAGACAATACAAACTGCAAGAACCTTTGTGAGAATTGTTGCGGTCGCTGAACTTTTGCAGGAAAAATAAACGGTACTTTTACATATATATGGCACACTATCTTTTGTAAGCCAGTATGCCATCATGAATTTGTCTACAGGAGGCTCCGCTCGCTGCTGTGATATTTCTAAAAAACAAAAAGGCTGCTCAAGAAATATCTTGGAAAAAGAAATCTCTGTGCATTACCTTTCACAGTAATTGCTTTGTGTAGAAACATGGGAAGTTAGTGACTGTTTCTGAAAGGGAAACCACATAAATGTAAATATTTACATTGCATTTTATAATATTCAAGATAAAGTTGTTTAATTTCTCCACTGCTGAAAGCCTTGTCCATAAAGACAGATGTTCCTTGCAATACATTAAACCATCCTTTACACATAAAGCCACTGATTCAATATTCTCTTTTTTTTTTGCAAAACATTTAGCTGCCGCAGAAGTCTGTAGCCTCAAATGATAACACATACAACAAAAAAGTAGTGTATTTTTAAATTTTTAAACTTGGTTTTCTTCCCTTATGTACAGAACAATTATAACTAATGTGCATCTTTTTTTTTTGGTCTTCAATGACTTACTCATAAGTTTAAATTTATGGACATGCTTAAGTACCTCGCTGAATTAGGCCCATGAGATTAACTGCTTTAAAAGGCAGATTTAAAAGTTTCTTCTTGCTTCAAGAGGACTTTTACATGACCTATTCTTGACCAGCCGTGCTATTCTTTTTTGTTTTCATAGAGAGGTGGTATGCTACTGCATAACCAAGGCTGCAACTGAGTTTCCATTATTATAAGCTTTATGTTAGCCACACACTAAAATTCACAAAAAAATGTTAGCCTCAAAGTTGGCTGGTTAGGGGCAAAGGTAGAATTTTTCTACCAAATAAAGTCAACTGGGCAGAGATCCTGAATTACAACACCCTAAATTAGAGGGGTTCAGAATTCAAAATATATTTCATTTTAATTTGAGATACTTTCTAGCCAAGAAAAAAAAATCAAAAACCACCTCCCCCTCCCCACATGGGGAGCAAGTAGAGAAATGGAGGTTGCTCACCTGTAATTGGAAATTCTTTGAGATATGTGGTCCTTATCTGTATTCCACATGTGGGTAAACATGTGCACCATGTGCCTGAAATGGGAGATTTTAGCAAGTAGTGTCCCTTGGTCCACAAACCATGCTATTTTTCCTCCTCGTGCTCCAGAACCAAGGGTACAAAAGGTGGTGCAGACCTACACCTCTTCAGTTCCTCTTCTTACCATGAATCAAATAAGATCTGAAGCAGTGGGGAAGGAGAGTGGAATATAGACAGGGAACCACACATCTCAAAGAACTTCCACTTACAGCTGAGTAACCTTCATTTGCCTTCAAGTGCTGGTTCCTGTATGTATTCTCCACATATGGGTGATGGGTAAGCAGTATTCAAACCGGAAGGAGGTGTGAAGATGCAGTTGGTGTGAATGTCTGTGATACAGCTGTTCCCAGAGCTGCATTTGCAGAAGAGACCTGGACTAAGGCATAATGCTTCGTGAAGGTGTGGATGGCTACGTGACAAAGTCCAGTATAGGTACTTTTCAAAGAGATGGTGTTGAGTTTGCTTGTGTTCTCGCAGAGTGGGTCCTCACCCTATCTGGGGGAGAAATACGTGCCAAGTGATAACAGAGAATGATGTATCCAGAGATTCCCTTAGAGACTCTCTGGGCAGATAACGCTTGTTCACTCAATCGCTCTGTTATAGCAGCAAACAGTCTCAGTTATTTCTTAATGGGATTCGTTCTTTGCAGATAAAAGGCCTGGGCCTGTCTGATGTCAAGGAAGTGCAATCTCTTTTGTTTGCTGGAAACATAATGTTTTGGGAAGAATACGTGTAAGTGAATAGGTTCGTTCAAGTAAAACTCTGAAATTATCTTGGGGATGAATTCTGGGTAGACATAAAGGGAAACTTTTTCCTTTATGAAATACATAGGCGCCAACTCTGTGGGTGCTCCAGGGCTAGAGCACCCACAAGGAAAAATTAGTGGGTGCTCTGCACCCACCGGCAGCCAAGCTCCCATCCAAATACCAGGGCATGAGATGAAGGCGGCCTGGGTTGGGACGTCTGATCCTGCCATTCTCCTAAGTTAATAGATTTGGAGAGAGATGGATACTGATGGGAGGATGGGATGACATTCACAGGAAATCCAGAAACCAAAACTGTCTTGGCCACTTGGATGCAATGAGGATGACCCTAGCCCTGTCGTGGCATATTTTCTGCAGAGGTAGCAGGGGGATCGGCAGGACTGAATGAGTAGAAGGAATGCATTGTGAGCTAGACAGACTGCTCTTTGTTCTAGTAAGTTTGTATGTTTCCTGGCCCGCTGAGGAGTCAAAATACCCTGTGCACTGTGACGGTCTATGTGGGTTCCTCATTATATGAGGGATGCATACATGATAATGGTCGCATCAGGTATGGGTGTAAGGAAGGGCACTCTCCCATGCACTTGTTCTGGGTTCATCCCACAAACAAGAGAAGCTGTTACCCTGGCAGAAACTGTTAGCCTTGTATTCCTGTTGTGTCTGTCTGGTGAATAAATAGACCAGAGCCAGGCCTGCAAGCAACAGAGGTGGAGCCTGGAAAATGGTTTTATGTAAGTAAATGAGGCCACGTGGCCCAGCAAGGAAAGACAGACCTTGACTGTAGCCCAAGGTCTGAGGGTAACTTGTCTTATCAAGTTGTTCATGGCTTCAAATCTTTCAATAAGGAGGTAGGCCTTTGCTGCAGTAGTGCCTAGGGCCGCTCCTATAAAGTTTATGGTCTTTGTGGGAGTCCAAGTGGACTTTTCTTTGTTGATGCAGATTCCCAAGGAAGACAGCAGACACAATAGGAACAGGGCTGTTGCCTGGACCGCCTTGCTGGATCTGCCCATCAGGAGCCAGTTGTCCAGATATGAAGAGATGATGTAGTTGTTTCATCTCATCCAGGCCGCCACTACTGAGATGACCTCTGTGAGGACCCTAGGCACTGTAGGTAGTCCAAATTGGAGCACTCTGCATTGGTGCTCTTGTCCTACCCAGGAATCTGAGGAACCTTCTGTGGGTGAATGTGCACGTGAAAGTACGCATAGAACCACAGGACTGCAAGGGACCCTGAGAGGACTTCTCATCCAGTCCCCTGCACTCAAGGCAAGACTAAGTATATCTAGACCATCCCTGACAGGTGTTTGTCTAACCTGCTCTTAAAAACCTCCAAAGACGGAGATTCCACAACCTCCCTTGGCAATTTATTCCAGTGCTTAACTACCCTGACAGTTAGGAATTTTTTCCGAATGTCCAATCTCAACTGCCCTTGCTGCAATTTAAGCCCACTGCTTCTTGTCCTATCCTCAGAGGTTAAAGAGAACAATTTTTCTTTCATGTAGAGAGATGCAAACCATGTGCCCTCCTCCAAAGAAAGCATTATTGATGCCAATGTGACCATGAGAAATTTTGATTTTCAAACAAAGAGAACTGAAATTTATTCAATTTACCAAACTCATTTCAATGACAGTGCACACAACCAAAGATTAACTGATGAATTTTTAAAAAGGTTATTAAGATTTTTAAATAGGAGTGCTAGAACACATCAGTTTTAACAGGATTGTCAGAAAATCGCGGGAGATCTATGCTTTATTTAAAAAAAAAAAAAAAGTTAGTTTACCAACCACACTGTATGTGGAAAGATAGCTCAAACCAGAAACTGCTTCCTCTAGAAGCAGAAAAAGGAGAATTTTTTCACCAAAACTGTAGTTTATTTACACACAGCTGTGTGATTAAGTGACATTAAGAAGTGATGTTCACTACAACTAGAAAGTCCTTCTGAACACTTATGGTCAACTCTAGCTTGAGAACGGAAAGCAGAAAAACAACATTAATTTACTAGATTTACCTATTCAACAGAAAAATTCCTCCCTGCTCTGCCAAATCCTCTGCTAGCTCCTACCCCATCCCACTCCCATCCCTACCCCCGACCTTTCAAGATATTCAAGGCAGAGCCCGTCTTCTGGTTTTGGAAGTTCCCGGCCTATTTTGGACACTACCCAAACTTCAGATTAAGAAGATGAAATTATAGCACCTGTGTGAAGAGACCAAATGATAGTGAGGCGACAGCACACCACATTTAGTCTCAGCAACATGAATGCATGGAACAGACTAAATCAACAGTCTGTGGGGTACATTTCTATACTGCACCCAGAAGAGGGCAAACGTAGGGCTAGCTCCTCTATGATGCTGAGTTAAGATAGTTCAGCTACCTTTACAGCAAGCTTCCTGACTTTTAAATTGTGGTACTTTTACTGACTGCTATGTCCCTGGAAGTTATACACCTTACGTTACCAATATGTACTCAACCTTACAGTTTTTTGACTGGGACAGCAGAAAAAGATGGCACACAGTGTCCTCCCTATTTGGGGTAAAGTTCCAATATATGCATGGTCACTACAGTCTTCCCATTTCTTTTGATAAATTATGGTATGGTCCAGCTAATGCTACTATGAGGACTATTAATGCAAGAAAATAAAAACAGCAAAACAAAGCATCCTGTAGATAATTTTATAGAACATACTGCAGTAACAATTGTGCCTTTAATTTATGGTCATTATTCAAGTATGTCTTTAGGGGGTTAGGAATGTAAATAGCTCTGGTACAGTCACTTTTTACAAATCAACTAGTTTAAAAATATGAACTTTAATGTATACAATTGTCCTTTAGAAAATATACTGTTTGCTGAGGATACCATTGCCTTACTGCGTTGCTAGGAAATAAAATCTCTAATGCCAACATGTTTTACAATTCAACAAGATTGCTATCATACAGTTGGATACTCCTGGTTTAAAGTTCAACAAACCTGATGTACTGCACCAGCTTCTTGCCCAGAAATGGCACCTAACTTTGAAGCCTCCTCTGGATATATCAAGTACTTCTAAAATTTGAAAAATATCACTCCTTTGTTTTCTTGAGGTTGCTTACATGTACAACTCAATTGTGACTTTATTGTATTATATTCCATGCATGGAATCTCAGGCACTAAACATTGCAGCTTTTGTAATGTGAAAAAGTAACTTTATTAAAAAACTACTCAACAGTAAGTGTCTGCACTAGGACACGCAGTACAAAGTCACAGCACAGGAAATTGCACTTGCTACACAAAATGATCAGAAGTGACAACTTCTGCATTGATGTATATTATTATAAGTGTGTAATTATGATTAACATTTTCAGTGGTAATTCTAGTCTTAGTTCTATATAACTCTGAAAGACAAAGTCAGTACACATCAGCACAAACTTTCAAATGCATTAATTCAAAATAAATTGAGGTCTGCACATTAGCAGTGAACTGCTTTCATAACAGGAACAGGAAATTTTAAATCTGTCCATCTTTAGTTTTTATTTTAAAAATTTGTATGGTACTTCACATGCCAGAATGATCAAGGATAACTCACTGAAAAACATGAACTTTCACGATATTGAAAATGAGTTTGCAAACATCAAATCCTGTTCTTAAAAAGCTTTGCAATCAACATCATCCCAAATTTGCCACTGACTTCCACCAACTCAACTCCACTGACTTCAGCAGTGTTGTGCACGACAGTAGTGCATCTGGCCCAGCAAGCATTTCAAAAGAATATTCAACATATACCAACTCCATACCTTCCAAAACATGAGCCCAGGAAGTTCCACTATCAAACCAGATATCCAGGACATCCTGTCCCTGTACATAATCCAGTACATCATGGCTACCAACCTAATAAAGTAACAGTTAAATAGCATTAATAAGAGTAAATAGAAAATCCTGTACCTTTAACTGGAAGAAGGTGAGTGTCCCCAAAGTAGAAATAACCACAGCAGAATTTGGTTTTGGTCCACCAGTTTTGCAGAAGATGTCAGGAAGCATGCACACTTTGCAAGTAGTTATTTACAAAATTAGATGTGATAGTTACTTTTCAGAAGACTAATGACCCTAGCTCCCCCCACAAAAAGTCAGAAGCCAACATGAACTGCACACTGGACACATACTTTATATGTGCACGGTGGCTGAAGAATTCGGCCATGAAAGCAATACAAACAGTAGCAAGTACTAAATACAAACATCAGAAAAACTAGACTTAGCCAGCAGAAACATTTTGAGCCCAACTGTGCATTAACTGTGCCCTCAGTTACCTGCTGAGAGTGCCCAGTAGAAATGCATCCTAAATTTCTGGCACCAATCTGACGTACAACACTGAGATATAGCACAGTACAATACACACCCTGGTTGTGCTCTCATTTGACATAAAAAAATCTTAAGGATCACAGAAATATCTGAGGGTTTAATATTGCTGCCCATCACTGTAGCCCTCAAGTGCCTTCAATATGAAATTAATAGTATTAGCTATATTGCACTTATTGTGTTATGAGAGATCTAGGTTGTCCCCCTCTCCCTCCCCGCCACACACCAATTTCCAACCCCTACATTTACAATCAGACAGTTACCTTTGCTGCAACCTTTCTTGGTAGAAGCTGCTCAACAGGAAGAGTCCACCATGCATCACTTCCTTGCTGCTCCACTATTTTAATAATATTCTCTATGATTTCGCTGTGTAAGAAGGAAACAGATTAGCACAGTTCAATCAAGGAGCTACTTTACATTCCTTAAAGTACCTGAGACCCTAAGTAATGATGTGTATTGAGATACAAACCAAACCAACTAAAGCAGCAGTTTTCAAGCCTGGGCCATGAACCACCAGTAATCTGCAGGGCCTTTTCAAGTGGTACACATGATGCAGTATTTTGAGAAATGTGCAGTGAAGGATTGGTGGGCTGGGAAGCAAGGTGGGTCCATGAGTGAGGTTCTCTTTCTTATGAGATCGCCTGAAGAAAGTATGCGATAGAGAACCATTGCACGAAACAAAATGTGTTGTGTTCTACCTTTATAGATTCTTGAAGAATTATGAACTGCAGACTCACTGAGATTGTGGTTAGTGCATCAGATCAGGACTATTTGAGCTCTTCCCTCCCCCACTCCTTCCCACTATGCTGTTGCATTAATCTTGATTTTTTTTTCCTACTGAATTAGCTGATCTCACTTTGAATAATAATTCGTTTACAAAGAGAAACGTTCTAAAAAGGAAAAATCTTTTACGATCATCTTGTTTGAAATAATCAAACATCTTTTGCTCACAGGCTAGGAATTAAAAAGACCCCATCCTTCCCCCACACAATCCTGTTTTGTATCTAATTTCTAAAATAACACTAACATGTACAATTTATTTTAATAAACCACAAAGTCATTTCAGCCTATGGAATGATTTCACACATACAGCAGCAATGTCATGCTCCTGCTGGCATTTTAATAAAGATTTTCTTCTTCTATTTTTTGCCTACCAAATCAAGTTTAAAGCTTTCTGTGAAATTCTACTGAAGTTAATGGGAGTTTTGTAGTTGACATCAGTGGAGCCAGGTTTTCAAGCTTCACATTTTTCCTTCAACAAGTCAGGTAATCTCTAGCAGCCTGAGCACACAACTAAATGGGAGCCTGGAACTCCCAAGTTCTACTGCCAATTTCCCCACTGACTTTTTGTGGCCCTGGGAGAGCCACTTTACCGCTTTGTTTCATTTTCTCTATTTTCTACACAACTTTGGCCTTGTCCACGCTAGAGTTTTTTCCTAAAATTGTCCACAGTTAGCAACTGTGAGTGCTTGTGTGTAGCCAAGACACCGGCAAATGCCAGCACTTCAACTTGTGTGTTGTTGTGATGCTGGGTCAGAAAGGGTTAAGCAACTAGCAGGCTAAATGACCCAAATTAAACCTTTAAAGACATATTAGAAAAAGTATATAAATGGTAATTAGGGCCATCCCTTACAAATAGCTAACAAAGCCATATTAGATAGACTAGAGCTTTGAAATGTAAACCTGTATTGTTAGAGAACTGGAAGAAGACAGTGATTGTATTGGTCTGTTTACACCTATATCTTGCTAGAGGTTAACAATGTAACTCAACAGTTCCTGTCTGTCACAAATTCTATTGATTCAGAGATCAAAAGGGGATGTTAACATTAAGTTGGGTGTAATTATATCGTCTATATTTATTGAAGTTTGTAGTAAACGGTCTATGAACTCCTTAGTTACCTTCACTGATGAACGCACCTAATTACCTGTGTATACATAGGAAATAGGAAGTTTTACTTCAAAGCCACTATTCTTCACACAAGGAACACCTGCTGTCAAGAGGCTCCCAATAGCCTGCCAGAAATCTACAAAAGAACTCTAGGGCCCCAATCCTGTATCTCAGATCTGCTTAAGCTTGGTCACAGGAAGCTTGAGTCACAAGACTGAGGTCTCCAGCTCCAGTCTGGATTACACTACTAATTGTCATGGAAGAATCTGAACAAACTCTCTACACGGACTGCCTATTTTGGACTATACCTGATCAACGGATTCTGAAATGAACTTTTTGCAACTCACCCTCTGTACTATGAAACTGACTTAAGAACTTTATTCATATCTGTATGTATACTGATCTTTTAACCAATACTCACTCTCTTTTCTTTTTTAAAAAATCTTAGTTTAGTTAATAAGAATTGGCTGTAAGCGTTTATTTGGGTAAAATCTGAAATATTCACTGTCCTGGTGGATAATGTGTCTGATCCTTTAGGACTGGTAGAACTTTATATATGATGAACAAGATTTTCAGTAATCCTCATGATATTTGACTTGGCTGTCTGGGTGGCAGCCCAAGGCTGGGTTGCTTTAAGGAAACTGTGGTTTTGGCTTCGGGGTAACCAGTAAGGTATTATAAAAGCTGTGTTGTTGCTGGCTTGGTGAATCTAATTATTAGAATAACCACCAGTTTTGGGGATTGTCTGCACCATTCTTTGCAGCTTGCCCTGATCGTGCAATCTCAGTGTGGCCCCTCCAGGCAACAACAGTCACAGTTGTGAAGACCTCTGAGCCCAGTTTAACACACCAGCAGCTGCCTGGCACCCTTTCTAAGTTAGTGGAGCTGGTTAAGTTACAACAGTAAGAACTTTTAGGAAACTAATCCATGTGAAAATGCATCCCAAGAAGGGTACATTGTGAAGATATTTTGTAAGACGACTTAAGATAAAATGCTCTAAATACTTGCCAATTATTACCACCACCCATAACACTGGAGAAAACGGCATTTCTTGCACTGACTTGAAGTTCAGTGAGAAGCAATGTGAGGAACCCTGCTATATACCCAGAGGGCAATGCACCACAAATCAATCAATCAATACAGCACAGTGCCTGCATGGACACAAGACCATTCCAAACATCAGAAGTTTTGGTCTAGAACAGAAGTAGACAACTAGTCAATATTCGACTGGATTCTTCTACGTTAGGAGAGGTAGGTCTCCTCTATGCATTCCCCCCCCCAACCCCCCCCCACAAATTCCTGTTCTCCAGAAAAACAAACAAGACCATGTCAAGCTTATTCAGACAATGTCTGAAGAATACTGGTGCTTGGAACTACTTCAACTATGACAAGGAGTCTGTGTGTCCCTCCGTCCAATTCTAGGGCTAATGACACAGCAGACAGTTTTCAGAGTAGCAGCCGTGTTAGTCTGTATCTGCAAAAAGAAAAGGAGTACTTGTGGCACCTTAGAGACTAACAAATTTATTTGAGCATAAGCTTTCGTGAGCTACAGCTCACTTCATTGGATGCATGCAGTGGAAAATACAGTGGGGCAATTTTATACACATAGAGAACATGAAACAATGAGTGTTACCATACACACTGTAACAAGAGTGATCAGGTAAGGTGAGCTATTACCAGTAGGAGAGGGGGAGGGGGAAAAAAACAAAACAAAACACCTTTTGTAGTGATGATCAAGGAGGGCCATTTCCAGCAGTTGACAAGAACGTGTGAGGAACAGTGTGTGTGTGTGTGTGTGTGGGGGGGGGGAATAGTTTTACTATTGTGTAATGTGTAATGACACATCCACTCCCAGTCTTTATTCAAGACTAAGTTAATTGCGTCCAGTTTGCAAATTAATTCCAATTCAGCAGTCTCTGGTTGGAGTCTGTTTTTGAAGTTTTTTTGTTGAAGAATTGCCGCTTTTAGGTCTGTAATCGAGTGACCAAAGAGATTGAAGTGTTCTCCGACTGGTTTTTGAATGTTATAATTCTTGACGTCTGATTTGCGTCCATTTATTCTTTTATGTAGACTGTCCAGTTTTGGCCAATGTACATGGCAGAGGGGCACTGCTGGCACATGATGGCATATATCACATTGGCAGATGTGCAGGTGAACGAGAGCCTCTGATAGTGTAGCTGATGTGATTAGGCCCTATGATGGTGTCCCCTGAATAGATATGTGCACTCGATTACAGACCTAAAAGTGGCAATTCTGCAACAAAAAGCTTCAAAAACAGAGTCCAATGAGAGACTGCTGAATTGGAATTAATTTGCAAACTGGACACAATTAACTTAGGCTTGAATAAAAACTGGGAGTGGATGTGTCATTACACAAAGTAAAACTATTTCCCCATGTTTATTCCCCCCCACCCCCACTGTTCTTCATATGTTCTTGTCAACTGCTGGAAATGGCCCACCTTGATTAACACTACAAAAGGTCTCCCCCCTCCCCGCTGGTAACAGCTCATCTTACCTGATCACTCTTGTTACAGTGTGTATGGTAACACCCATTGTTTCATGTTATCTGTGTATATAAAATCTCCCCACTGTATATTCTACTGCATGCACCCGATGAAGTGAGCTGTAGCTCAAGAAAGCTTATGCTCAAATACATTTGTTAGTCTCTAAGGTGCCACAAGTACTCCTTTTCTTTTAGCAGAGAGTTTGGATTTGCCATTGAGGGCCACATTCTCACCACGTGATGGCGTGAACTGCAAGACTTTGACAGATCTAGAACTGTCTTTTTTGAAGAAGAAAAAAAAAGTACAGGAGTTTCTATTAAACTCCAGGAAGCAGTCAGCTCGCCTAGTTATTATAGTAAGTGGAAAAGACTCTTTCTGTGGGTAGCCAACAACTGCATCAATGCAGCTTCAGCTCCTTTTCAATCCATACTGGAGCACTTCAACTTGCTTCATCTGAAATCCTTGGGACTCTTCAGATAATCAGTAAGAGTACATTAGGGTGACCAGATAGCAAGTGTAAAAAATTGGGACAGTGGGTGGGGGGGTTATAGGTGCCTATATAAGAAAAAGCACCCAAAACCGGGACTGCCCCTATAAAATTGGGACATCTGGTCACCCTACAGTACATCTTGCAGCCACCTCAACACATTATAGCTCAGCTGAACAAAAGAGACAGTATAAGCCACAGTAAAAAGGAAATATTCTTGGATGGGCTTAGTGTGTTTCCCCTCCAGTTAGAGAACCTGTGGTTACATGGGTCCTCTCGCTAGTACTTTTGTGGCAGTATCTCTCATTAGGCCTCTCTCCTTAGGGAAGCTTAGCAACACACTTTGAATGCCAGATTTATTTAAATAGGTCTAAGGAATACAGAAAATCACTAAGACTGTTTGTCTCTTATGCAGAAAAGAGTAAAGCTCAGGCAATCACATCCCAATATCTTTTTAAGTGAGTCAGACTCTATTAAAGACTGTTATAAACAGTTCCTCTTCCAGAAGGGCTTAAAGCACACTCTGTTAGAGTGAAGACTGCTTTTACAGCCTGCCTTCGAAGCATTTGCATAATAGAAAATTGTAGAGCTGCCACTTGGACCTTGATTCATGCTTCCCAAAACATTCCTTAAATCTGGCAACGAAATCAGATGCACAATTTGGCAACGGAGCATTACAATTACTTAAGTAGGCCTCCCTGTCCCACTGACCAGAGGCAGGAATGCTGCTCCCAAGAGTGAGAATGCGAAGAAGTCACTTAAAAAAAGAAATGAAGGTTACTCACTTGTAACCAGAGTTCTTCAGAATGACCTCTGCCCTTCCCGCTCATCTTTCCCTCTTCCTCAGAGTTACAAATTTGAACCCAAAGAGGCAGTGGAAAGAACTAAGGTGCTTGGTGTGCCATGTCTCCTTTTATAGCTGAGGAGACGGGACGGTGTGGGTGTGGCAACCAGAAGGTTCCATGAATCCAAGCTACAGTGCCTCTCAAGAGCATGAATGTGCAGAGGCCCTCATGAAGATCTTTGATTACAGGTGAGTCATCTTCATTTACTTAAAAAAGGATATTTCAAGAGCTCTGCTCTGATGAAATCTAAATTTCTGCTGATTATGGGCCCAAGCCCTATACACGAAGCCATTGGCAAAACTGCTATTGCTTTTTAAACAGGAGTTGTATCTTCGTAGCAATGGCTTAAGACACTCAAGAATTTGACACGTTATGGTCTCTCTGTATGTAAAACAATGGCAAATCAAAAATTCAAACCAAAACTGAACTACTAGCATTCAAGGTGGCCTCCCTCAGATTTCTGGGATGTGCATAAATCCGAAGAAAATAACTCAGTTTTGACCTTGCTAATGTCCCTACAGTATACTTATAACAAGGTAAACTCCAGTTCATGTCAAGTGGAATTGTTCTTGAAGTAAATCACAGAATAGAAATACTAATCAGTCTTGACTAATGGCTCTGGCATCAAGTTGGAAAAGTTTCACAGGCTCTGATCAAGGGGTCCTTAGCTGGTATGGATAAATAATAACCCCAAAGAAGCCAGCAAAATTGTTTCTAGTCTAGAGAATTGATACAGGGTTAGCTAATGGGCCAAACTCATCCCTTATGCAACTCCAACATGGCTAACAGCACTTCAACAGACTAGCATCACGGATAAAATTAGTCCATACATTTTTAAAACATCCATCACAACGTTTAAGTGATCATACTTTTGCAACATTTAGCACACAAATGTAACAACCTTTCCTCAATAAAGAGCAGACTGACGTAGAGTCTTAAGATGTTCTCGCAGTGGAGTTGAAGGTGATTTCTATTATTTGCAATTGGCCTATTTCTGGAACGCATCCTGCATCTTCTGCAAAAGGTTAGCAGCCTCAAACACTTATTCATAGATTCTAAAGCCAGAAGGGACCATTGTGATCTCCTGTATAACACAGGCCATAGGACTTCCCCCAAATAATTCCTAGAGCACAGCTTTTAGAAAAACATCCATTCTTGATTTAGAAGTTGTCAGTGATGGCGAATCTACCATGACACTTGGTGAATTATTCCAATGGTTAACTGCTCTATTAAAAATGTACACCAGTGTGAATTTGTCTAGCTTCGACTTCCAGCTATTGAATTAGGTTATGCCTTTCTCTGCTACACAGAAGAGCCTATTAGTAAATATTTGTTCCCTATGTAGATACTTATGGACTGTAATCAAGTCACCCCTTGACCCTCTCTTTGTTAAGCTAAACAGATTGAGCTCCTTGAGTCTATCACTACAAGGCATTTGATCTAATCATGTAATCAATTCTCATGGCTCTTCTCTATATCCTCCACAATTTATCAACATGCTTCTTGAATTCTGAACACCGGAACTGGACACAGTATTCTAGCAGCGGTCACACCAGTGCCAGATACAAAGGTAAAATAACCTCTCTACTCCTAGTGGAGATTCTCCTGTTTATGCATCCCAGGATCCCATTAGCTCTTTTGGTCACAGCATCACACTTGGAGATTGTGTTCAGCTGATTATCCACCACAACCCCCAGTCTTTTTCAAAGTCACTGCTTCCCAAGGCAGAGTTCACCATTCTGTAAGTATAGTCTACATTTTTTGTTCCCAGATGTATACATTTACATTTAGCTGTATTAAAACATATATTGTTTGTTTGGGCCCAGTTTGACAGGTTTCTAGCAGAAGCTAGTTCCAGAGCTAGGGACCTATCACAAACACTGCTCTTGGTGATATAGCTTTTGAGCATGTTTACTGAACGCAGAGGCTGCAACAGAGCACACACAGTCTCTGAGATCAAAGATTTTTGTCTAATGGAGGGCACTCATTCATCTTAGATACACAACTAGCCATGGTGATCCTATTTAGGCCTAAACATAGAAGCCACCTGGATAAGAATTAAGATGTCTGCCTTCTGCATATAAGAAATATGTTACACCTGTACTCAGTACTCTGCACTGGCAACAAATCCAGTCCCCAAGTGAAATTCAAGATGGTTGTCACCATCTATAATATTCTACAAAATCACCAACACTGTTACTTGAATGCCCATAAGCAGAGATGAGCCAGGTTAAAACTCCACAATTTCAAGTTACCTTGAAAAATTCTGTAGGAAGATTGTAAGGACCTTCAATTAAGGGTTCCCTGCCACCTAGCATCATTTTCATGTTCCAGATTCAATCTGATCCAACATGAAGGTCGCAATCTCTGTCATATACTGGGTGAGTAGGGATATTTCTCTGTCCAAGCTTGAAGAAAAGAAGATGATGTAGAGATAAGTGTCATCAACATATTGACACTGCAGCTAATCTATCCTACAGACTTCATGTGAACACTGAACAAGAGAGCTTGACAACATAGCAGAATGAGCCCTCCAAAGAAGCGTCATTGCACGTGAAAACCCTCTGGCCGTTGCTCTAGAAAGAGTGAACATAACCTCGGATCTCTGCTTACACCTATCAGTCCCTACAGTCAAATCAGCTGCCTCTCATGAGCAGTGCTGGAAGATTTTCTATAGAACTAGAAATACTGATACTGACAATACTCACAGGGAAGTCTGACTGCTGTTCATTGCCCCAAGATCACCTATTAAGATCAATGTTATTTCTGTGCCATGTCCACACTGTATGCCTTGTATAGACTGATGGATTGTAATAGTAATTTGTGGAGGGAAAAAACCTTAGTAGTCCATCAAATAAGAGCCACTAAGTAGGTCAACAAGCATTGGGTTTTGCAACCCCCAGGAGGGGCAAGTTCTATGAAAAATGGCAGATGAATAATAGATCTGTTTATCCCAATCAATAGGAATTAAATAACTGTTACAAAATACTAATGCTGCCTTCTTCTAACTAAAAAATATTAGTTCCTAACTTAAGCTTTTCAAAAAAAGGTTTAGAACAGACAGACTTCTAGTCTGCATCTGATTTTTAAAGCATATAGGAAGTGGTGACTGTACAGAAGAATGACAGAGAATGCTGTATTACACTTGCAGTAAGCTCCCTCCTACCTACCTCTTTTCCGAATGAACAGTGTTTGCTCCAGAATATTTTGCCAGACAGACAGCCTCAACAGAATTAGTGGCAAAAACATTCTCCCAAATTTCTACATGGTAGCCATAAGTAAAAAGGTAAGAAAATGAGAGGAAAACTCAGACACATATATGGAATGGCAAATTGTGTTATCTGTAATAAAGAATTTTGTTTACTTGTTGTTCCCTGTAGACCTCCAGAAGAAAATGCAACCATGCAATCAATCTTCCCTGTGTGTGTGTGTGTGAGAATGGTGTTAGAAAATGAACGTACCACAAAGGTTTCGCCAACCCCACTTCGCAATGGTTTTCTCTACTGTCTCCATGAATACTTCTACAGAGACATCATGGGTTGGACTATGCCTTTATCAAGCTTAATGTTATACAAAATAAAGCCCCATATGGTTAATTTACGAACATCAGTAGGAGTTTATTTTAGAGTGCAAATTCCCCTGAAGCTGATGTGAATTAACAGATAACTTTCTCTTCTACAATATAATAGCATCAGATAATTTGTCAGATACTCCTGGTTACATTATGCAATTAATTATATGAAATTAAAGTAGTCAAATATTGACAGGTTTACTAATCATTAACCAGTATTCTCAGGTTTTTATGGTAGTCTGAAATCAACTAATTGTAAAGATTCAGCAATCTGAAATTATTTACATCTCATTCAATTTCTGTAACAAAAACTCTGGGAGAATTTAAATATCATACAATAAAGTATTTTTAAAAAGCGGTTGTATATAATATTTAAGATTCCAAGAATGCAACTTCTGCCCCCATGAAAGATTTTAAAAGCCACTCCTCTGACCTCTCCCCAAGATTCTCATAAATAATAAGTGTTCTCCCTATTATTTTTGCAGTTATAGTACACGTACTGCATGTATATTTTAAAAACGAAGGTGAAATTCCCTCTATACATAAATGTATCATAAAGTGCCAGTGAAAAAACTTCTCTCAAATAATTACTCATCACTCTACAATCTATACATTTCTACGTGAGTACAATTATTCAGAGAGTAAGCAATAAACCCCATTGTAAAACTTTGCCTTATAGTCATAGATCATATCTAAAATAACTGGTATTACGTGTCACTTGCTAGGTCTCTAACAGTGAAAACCCATGAGGTAATTCATGCTACCATGACACCAGCCAATCATTTTGAACTCTGATATTGCTTGTACTGACTGCCTATTTAGGGCGTTATCAGAAATTAAGCAGCATTAAAATAATTCCCAGCAGAAGAAAAAAATAGTTCTCGGTGTTCTCTAGTCCTTTTTCTTTTTGTATAATAATGAGTGAAAGATAGATTTTCTTTTTACGTAGGTATCAGTACTTTGCCGGACGGTACTTTGCTGGACAGTACTTCGGAAGGGAAGGGGTAAGTTGCTAATGTTCTGAACTTATTGAAATATGTTTTAAATAAAGTAAATTTGATAAAAAGTTATTTACTTACAGTTTTAGATGTATTTATACAAAAAACATGCAACTTGATTTTCTAGGTAAAATTGAAGTGATCATATACCTAACTAATAATAAAATCACAGGAAAAGGGGAGAACACTTCTAGAAAATTTTATTAGTCCAATACAAGAATTAATACTAATATTCAGATAATGAATTAGTAAAGCTAAGTAGCAGTTATCTATAAAAGTTCGCACTTCGTATTTGTTACTTGAGGTGAGCCACCATTCTAAATCTTTGCTTTCAATTTCCTGACTTTCTTTTTAAAAAGTGATTTAGTCTGTAGGATATTGTTACTTTTTCCATAAATCTAAGAAAAAAAATGAATTAAAATATTTACTTGAAAACCTGATGTTGGAGAACAGCAATTGCATGAGTCAGATTGTATAAATTGTTGTCTTGTGCAGTTTTTAAAATTTTAACAAATTAAATAATCACACACAGAGACACTCCTACTACCCACATTCTCATAATAACTATTTGAAAACTGCAATTATTTAATGTATAACTTCTCTTCTCTCTCATATAGGAAGTAGAAATTTGCCATTTTACTGAAACTTTTGAACTCACGACTTAAATATGCTGAGGAGACAGAGGTACTTTTTTGTGGGATTTAATATTTATCTGCGTTAGAACACCATTTAGATCACTTTTTAATGCTGGAAAACTATGCTTGTTGCTGCATGCCCAAAATGTCGCAGTGCAATGCAATCTTAGAGAGATGAAGCATTAAATGTAACTTATGCAGGATTAGAATCTAGTTCTTGTTTTTAAAATTGAAAGTAACAGCAGAATTGCAAACTTTTTTACAGCTTACTGTCTTAGGGCATGCAACATACATCCAGCAAAATAGAATGCTGCTGACTTTAAAATGGCAAGTCCATGGGCATACCCATACTTGCACAGAAAAATACCACTGGTTTATTTTAACAGAGTTACTATTTTAAGATAAGTATGGGGAATCATTCAAGACTAACCAGCAGTATTATCAGATGTAACAGCAACTCCATGTGGACTACACTGACTTCCAGTGGAGATGCTGTTACTTTTGATATCTACTGACAGAATGTGGAGCAGCCACACACATTTATACAGCATTGGAGTTAAAAAAAATAAGTGCAATTTTCAATCAAAGTTCCTTGGAATATTTTGTTATAATTTTGTATCATTCATTTATATAAGTCTGAATATTTAAAAGACATTAGAAGCTTCATGTTCCATATCATGCTACATATTGTAATGTATGAGAACCAACCACAATAAAATATGAAGGACTGCTGTACATTTGATTAAGAACTGGTGTACAGGAAAATGACCTATGAATTG
Organism: Chelonia mydas; assembly: GCF_015237465.2. Taxonomy (NCBI): domain Eukaryota; kingdom Metazoa; phylum Chordata; order Testudines; family Cheloniidae; genus Chelonia; species Chelonia mydas. The sequence continues at coordinate 156,852,518 of NC_057851.1, forward strand.
ACAGACTGTGTCTTCTAAATTTGTCTGTCACTTCTGTAGGCCAATATTCTGCATGCCTTAACTACTTTGGAACCAGAAGTCTGCTATGGATAACTTAGAGAAAATGCATCTCCTGCTGTACTGTGAAATATTTAGAAGAACAAACTGTACAATACTTATTTTTAAGTCAATGCTCATTATTTATTTTTTTTAAAAAGAGCAACAGATGTGGCAGCCAAAGAGAATAAATCTAATTTTCAATCATACAATTTTACTCTTTCATCTCATGTGCTGTATTGTCCCTCGTCCACCCCCACATGCCACTTTTTGATATTCATGAATAATAGGCTTACACAAAAGGTGGAGTTGCTGATCTACTGCGATGTTTTCTCCGTAAAAATGCCCCAACAATGCCACTGTTCATACAACTCCAGCGACATGCCACAGCTCAAATGTTTACAAAGGCACACCTTTCGGGATATGTTCTTCACCTTTAAGAGAGCTATATAACTAAAGGAGAATTCCTATCCAGCACTACCTTCAAATACGTTCCCTGTTGCCCAGCTAAATGTATGCAATCAGTCCTATTTGTGCATATTATGGTGTTTAGCTATAATTTCAGAGGAAAATATTGCTTAAGGCACATTTTCATAGCTTGTTGACTGACTGCAAAGTTGTGCTACATAGGAGTTTTTTGTTTTTAACATAATACTAAACTGTCTTTATTTTTCACACAATTCGGGAATACTAAAAGCAAAAATATTTCTTTAAAAGGCTACTTTCCAGATGGACTATAATGGCTCCTGCAGAGAAGCCATACTTTATTTTGTAAATATATATTTGAAGCCTTTTTGTAAATGCTAGATGAATGACTTCCACATGTAAGAGATTATCTTAACCCAATATATAGAGCCTTTACACATTTCTGCCCAAGAGTACCTTGGCACTATTTGCATGCTGATAACAAATACCATAGACAGAGGAAGTGAACAAAGAGAATTGTGTGCACACACCACACACATTGACTAGCTTTGCATAGAATCGTAGGACTGGAAGAAACCTCAAGAGGTCATCTAATCCAGTCCCCCGCACTCATGGCAGGACTAAGTATTATCTAGACCGGGGTGGACAAACTACGGCCCGCGGGCCACATCCAGCCTGCGGGACCCTCCTGCCAAGCCCCTGAGCTCCTGGCCCAGGAGGCTCGCCCCTGGCCTCTCCCCCCCGCAGCCTCAGCGTGCCATGCTGCCGGAGTAGTATATTAAACCGCTCCACGTAGGAATGTGCTACTGGTAGCAGTTATAGAGAGCAATTTACTACACTACATCAGCACAACGCTCTGGGCGGCCAGGCAACACTCTGGGGGGGCGCGGCTGTAGTGCCACCAGCCACTGGTGCTCTGTGCTGCACGGTCGGGGGGGTTAGATAGATGGCAGGGAAGTTCGGGGTGGTGGTCAGGGAGCAGGGGTGTGGATGGGGTCGGGGTGGTCAGAGGGTGGGGAACGGGGGGGGGGAGGAGTTGAATGGGGGCAGGGGTCCCAGGGAGAGTAGTCAGGAAGGAGGGAGGGTTGGATGCGGCCGTGGGAGGCAGTCAGGGGCAGGGTTTCTGGGGACGGTCACGGGACAGGGAGTGTGTGTGTGTGTGTGTGTGTGTGTGTGTGTGTGCGCGCGCGCGCGGGGCGATTGGATGGGGCAGGGCTCCTGGGGGGGGGGGGGGCCGTCAGGGAACGGGGGAGGGGGGGAGGTTGGATGGGGCAGGAGTCCTGGGGGGAGGGGGGAGCAGTCAGAGCACGAGCAGCAAGAGGTAGGGGGGCGGAAGCACAGCCTGGCACAGCCTCCCCTAACCGGCCCTCCATACAATTTCCGACACCTGATGTGGCCCTCAGGCCAAAAAGTTTTCCCGCCCCGATCTAGACCATCTCTGACTTGTGGCTGTCTAACCTGCTCTTAAAAATCTCCAGTGATGGAGACTCCACAACCTCCCTGGGCAATTTATTCCAGTGCTTAACTACCCTGACAGTTAGGAAGTTTTTCCTAATGTCCAACCTAAATCACCCTTGCTGCAATTTAAGCCCATTGCTTCATGTCCTATCCTTAGAGGTTAAGGAGAACAATTTTTCTCCCTCTTCCTTGTAATAAACTTTCATGTACTTGAAAACTGTTTTCATGTCCCCTTTCAGTCTTCTCTTCCCCAGACTAAACAAACCCAATTTTTTTCAATCTTCCCTGGTAGGACATGTTTTCTAGAACTTTAATCATTTTTGTTGCTTTTCTCCAGACTCTAATTCATCCACATCTTTCCTGAAATGTGGCGCCCAGAATTGGACACAAAAGTCCAGTAGAGTGGAAGAATTACTTTGTGTTTTACTTACAACACTCCTGCTAATACATCCCAGAATGATGTTTGCTTTTTTTGCAACAGTGTTACACTGTTGACTCTCATTTAGCTTGTGATCCACTATGACCCCCAGATCCCTTTCTGCAGTACTCCTTCCGAGCCAGTCACTTCCTATTTTGTGTGTGCGCAATTTATTGTTCCTTCTTAAGTGGAGTACTTTGCATTTGTCCTTATTGAATTTCAATCTATTTACTTCAAACCACTTCTCCAGTTTGTCCAGATCATTTTGAATTTTAATCCTACCTCCAAAGCACTTGCAACCCTTGCCAACTTGGTATCGTCTGCAAACTTTATAAGTGTAATCTCTATGCCATTATCTAATTTATTGATGAAGATATTGAACAGAACCAGATCCAGAACTAATCTCTGCGGGACCCCACTTGATATGCCCTTCTGGCTTGACTGTGGCCACTAACAACTACTTTCTGGGAATGGTTTTCCAACCAGTTATGCACCCACCTTATAGTAGCTCCACCTAGGTTGTATTTCCCTATTTTGTTAATGAGAAATATCACACAAGACAGTATCAAAAGCCTTTATAAAGTCAAGACATACCACACATCTAACGCTTCCTCCCTATCCACCAGGATTGCCTACTAAATGTAAAGTGTATGCCACTTTAGAACCAAATTTGTAGAAATGGCATTATTAGGTTCCATACCAATTGCGTCTGACTGAATTTCCATAACAAATTTGTTCAGTCCTCAAAACTTGCCCTGAACTCTGGAAGTCAAGCTGGATTCTTTACAGAGCCAGCCAGAAGAGGCTCGGCAACCAATTTCCACTCCCCTTCACCTATGCAATCTTATTATCCTTAAATGGATTTGCACAGGAGTCACTGAGGGCATAACCTGAATACAACTGAGTTACACTTGTGTATCTGAAGGCAGGAATTGACTCCAAAAATCAAATATGGAAAGCAAGGACTCCACAAAATGCCATTTTTACGAAGTCATCTTATAGGGTAGACTCCTACTTTAAAACCTCTTCCCCCCAAAAAGCTAAAGGTAGTACCCTGATCATGAAAATAAACAGCTCAACAAAAGTTTCAGTTTAAAAATTAAAAGCAGTTTAGCTATCAGTGTAAGAGACAATCAGAAGAAAAACACTTTGGAAAAGGTTAATAAAATTATTTGGGGGATTTTTGTTATTTGCTTGATTTGTTTTGATCAGTGTACTAGGCTGAAATGTACTAATATTTTAAAACTCAGTTCAGATTTTTTTTTTTTTATTGTGAACTCATGAAAAGGAGAGTTTGCAATAGATATAAGAGTGTCATATATAAGACCCAAGAGGTAATTGTCCTGCTCTGCTCAGCACTGGTGAGGCCTCAGTTGGAGTACTACATTCTGTTTTGGGCACTACGCTTTAAGATGTGGAGAAATTTAAGACAATCCAGAGAAGAGCAACAAAAATGAGAAAAGATTTAGAGCAACCTGATCTTTAAGGAAAGGTTAAAAAACTGGGCATTTTTAGTCTCGAGAAAAGAAGACTGGGACGGGACCTGGTAACAGTCTCAAATGTGTTAATGGCTATTTTAAAAAGGATGGTGATCGGTTGTTCTTCATGGCCGTGAAGGTAGGACAAGAAGTAATGTGCTTAATCTGCAGCAAGGGAGATCTACATCATATATTAGGAAAAAAATTCTAACTGTAAGAATAGCATCTGTCAGCTCTTCAATTTCAGAAATTATTGTAACAAATAATTGCATAATTGAGGTCATAATGCTGAGATTATAGTCATAATCTGTTCTAGCTACAGGATGCAGTTCCTTACATTTAATACGGATGTCTAACATCAGCTCTCCTGAAAAAAATCTATTAAATCACAGACGACTGTCAAGAAGGTGGCTCAACTGATTGCGGGTTAGTGGAATGAGACAGACCTTGACTACTACCTTTAAACCACATTCAGTAATGAGACATTGGCTCCTCCTTTTCCATTTAAAATAGCTAAACAATATAAAATTAACTATGCCGAAAAACACACCTTTTACACAGTCATGAACCAAAATGAATTTGCTTGCACTTCAGTTGTTTGTAGTTTTAATATTTTCCATATCAGAGCAAGACAGGTCTCTTATTTTTTAATGTGAATAAAATAGATACCTGTTTATAAGGGATTCTCCTGTTGTCTTATGATAGAACACTGGAATCGGAACACCCCAACTCCTCTGTCTTGAGATGCACCAATATGTCCTTCTGTCCAGCATTTCTAGCATTCTATTCACTGCTGATGCAGGAATAAATTTCACTTTTTTTAACAATTCCTATGAAATAACCATAACTAAAATTATTCAGGGTTGGAGAGAATTCAGAATTTAACAAAAGGATACTACTTATTCTCTGAGGGCACAAAAAGCTACCGGCAGAAATCCTCACATATTGATATAATATGCTCCAAAGTGATATCTCATGGATATCACCACCACCACCACTCACTTTATTTTCTGCTTAAATCTACCTATCTGAACTACTTATATGACCCCTGATACCAAGCACCTTACAATCTTTAATGTATTTATCCTCACATGCCCCCTATTATCCCAGTTTTACAGATAGGGAACTGAGGCACAGAGAGGTTAAGTGATTGCAAAGGTCATACAGGAAATCTGGGCTTGAGTGGAGGTATTGAACCCAGCTCTCCCAACCACTGGAACCTTTCTTCTGAGTCTTAAATGGGAAAGGGCATAAGTGCACAATTAGTCTAAAGTTGGTGGCAAATAAATGAATATGTAACGGTTGGTAATTTCTAAAGTAACTATTAATAAGACTGATTACAAACACTTTGCAGCTGATAGCAAACACTTAGGGAGGAAAGCATACTTTTGAAGTGGAATGTACATGTTATGCAAAGACCCCATATGATAGTAATGTCCTTTACACTCCCTCAAATAGCAAACTATGTAACGAAGTGTGGTACCTGGGCTGTAACCTTGATATTTGCTGTGTTTACAAACCACTGTTTGCTTGCACGAATAATCACTGGTTTCTTAGTCCTCCAATCATATGGGTAGCTATGTACACATTTCTCCTCTTTTAATAAACTCTTTGCTGCTTGAAGCATCTGAATGACTAATGAGAGTGAGAATTAAGAGTTAGAGGTAATAAAAAAAATCAGATTAACCCAACACTACTACTGGTGCCACTAACTCCACTTCTTTCCTTTCCCCAAAATCCAATTCCCATCCTTGTGATAACAGGAAGTGCCAATATTTTGTTCACTGTAAAATTAGTTTGGTTTACATGAGCCTTCAAAATATTTGACAGAATATTGACTAACTGAACACAAGATACTAACCAGCTTCATTTCCTTCTTCCAGTACAGCCTTGTTTTGAAGCTCAGGACCTGCAGCTTCTGTAAAAAATCCACCTTCATCCACCAGGCAATCCTAAAAACAAGAATATTTTTTAGTAATGTCAAAATATCAAGGGACTATTGTATTCCTGTTATTTTACAAGAATCTGAAATTATGAACTAAGATTGCAGTATAATATACCATACATCTGAAGCAGGCTGAAAAATAAGGTGTCACTTTTAATATTTAAAGGTAATTATGATGTAACAACCCTGAAATTTGTCAACATGCCACTGAGCCTGAATCCTCAGCACAGGATGAACTCCACTGAGTTTGTGAAGATACAGCATTCATGTTATTACACCACATCAAAGAGTACTATTCCACTTAATTCCTAACAGATAGAATAACTACAAGCAAAACAGAAGTACACTTAGCCAGAAATAATGCCAAGGAAAAAATCTTAAGCACAAGTTAGATCATGTCAGGCTCAGCTTTAAAACAGTGTATTAATCCTTTCTGCCAGAGCTCCTAAAGCACACAGATATTGCAAATTGATTACACATATGGGGATCACTTCATCCATCACTGAAACAGCCACTTCTGAGGAGGAAGGTGTTAGCCTTTATACAGAGCAGAACACTAGCTCAATAGAGAAGGCAAAAATTACTTTATCCATTTGAAGCTACAGGGGAAGGCAGACAATTTCCTACATTGGAAATTTAGCCCCAGTCTTGCAAGAAGTGAGGTGAGACGTTTTTGGCAACAAGCTGCAAAAATCTCACTTTTACGTTTAATCCAAATGACTGACACCTTCCACAGAACAGTACCCCATAACATCATGCAGCAGCATTAGTTCAGCACTGATTAAGAGTGAACAGCACCACCTAATCAACTATCAACACTACTATAGACCGTATGGTCCAGGGGATAGGGTGCTAGACTGCAAAATACAAGAGCTGAGTTCTATTCCCAGTGCTGCCACTAGTTTGCTGCATGAGCAATGGCAAGTCACTTAGCCACTTTTTGTCTCAGTTTCCCCTCAGTATAACGTAAAGCACTTTGAGATGTATTTAAGCAAATACTCTTGTCACCATCTCCTAGATTTTCCTTGGACAGCTCTCCTCCAATTACTAATTCCTTTATTCATGCAAATTCCTTTATTCAAGAGCTGATCAGATTACACTCTGATGATCTCACAGCAAGGGGGAAAAAAAAAAAAGCCAAGCCAAAAGAAATCTAGAATATTACAAGGAAAAATTTACATGTTATAGAACTGTAGTAAATTATTTGACAGGTAAGCTCCTTTTTCTTTTAAGCAATTCCCATGAAAGAGGATTAATTTATTCCTTTTAGCTAACACTTGTTACATTTACAGAGCATTTTTGCTCCTCCCCAAGAATCTCTCAAAGACCTCAAAGCTCCTTGAGAGATACTAAAAACAACAATTACCTATATTACTGATGGGTTGGCAAACTGAGGCACAAAAAGTTGCAATTTGCAACTGATCTCTCTGTATTTATAATTTATCTTCTCCAAAAAGGAGTATTCCATTCCACTGCTACGTTACCAAGGTTAGGCAACACTTGGCTGAAAAGCAGAACCATTTTTCCTACTTATGTTTTTAGAATCCAAGCCTTTGCTCTTCCTCAGCCAATGCTGTTTACAGCAGGTCTCCAAGTTAATCAGGGACAGTGAGATGGTTACATACAGGTGTCAAAACAATTTTAAATGTCATGCAATATGTGTAAGTTATGTGACTCTTTACATTTTAGTGGTGTGTGACCAAAAATATACAGGTTAAAAACGAGGAAAAAAACAAACAAACAAAAGTACCATGGGCAGCTGGTGATGGGAAGCTACACTGTAATCCTCCATACCATGAGCTGGGGCTGTGTGAACTAAACCTGTTCCTTTTGCCATTGTCACATGATTTGCTGGCAAGAAAGGGGACTCTCTGCCAGGAATTGTGGGATGAGCACAAGAACCATTTTCCAAATCAACACCTGAAGCAAAAAGAAATGGGATATTCAACAATTTATGAGCCCAGCTTGTATTTTTCAAAGTCATAGAACAAAAAAATTACAATTCATAAACAAAAATGCAAGTATCCATACTCTGATACAGTTTTTCCTATCCACCCTCCAGAGTACTCGGCTTCCCTGTCTCCCCATTTGTGCCACTCCTACACAGACACACCCCATACATCCAGGAGAATATTGTTTTCTTCTGAGCCAGGCAACGCTACTCCAGCAGTAGTTGAGCTATATAAAGCACTCCTAGCCTAAAGGCACTAAGTGCATTCTTATCTGTTTCCGTTCTAGGTCTCAATGTACCAGGACCCAATATTGACCTCTAGTATCCAGGATGGCAGTGTAATATACTGTGATCTAGTGGTCTGAAGACGAGGCTGGAGACAATCGACCCAAAATCTATCCCCAGCTTTGCTTTAACTTCCCATTTGACCATATTTATTTATATATACTGTATCTTTAAGAAGTTATAAAACAAAGGCTCTCATCTCAAGCACTAGGCAACTAACCATTGTAAAGTACAGTGACATTAAATATCTAACATCTTCCCCCAAACCACGCAATAAAAATAAACCAGAGATCAAATTCAAACAATACTTCAACACCTTCCCAAATGCAAAACCTTACTGCATCTCTCCCTCCCCACAAGCCTGGATAAATAGATTCAGGACTAAGATGGACAACTGTAGGTCTTAAAGGTAAACAAATTTCAAACTGTGGAGGAAGGAGGCAAGAAATAGGTTCCAAAATTGAGACTTTTGTCATCAGTGCTCCATTTTAGCTCTCATTTCAGTTGCTGCAGGTCATCTGTAAACCACAGTGACTTGAGCAGATAAAGCCGGAGAAGAAGACATCTAGGGCCACTTTGTTGATCGCTGAGAATGAGATTATAAAGTCTGGCCAAAACATTCCTCCTATTGGAGAAATGGATAACTCACATCCCTCAGGAAATGGTCAGGTTCCATCAATCACTGAGAACAGGCCATACAAAAGAATTCCTCACTCCCTCAGGAAAGGCGCTCCGCCACCTCTAATCAGAGGCAGTAAGGATAGGTCCATAACATGGGTAAAATTTCCAACGGACACCCACAATTCCAACTCAAATTCCAAATCACAAGTGTGGACAACTGCGCAGCTAGCAATCACCTAGGATCGTTTAACGGTCCTCAGGTGATCATGAATTCCTGAACTAACTCAGAATAGACAACTACAGTACTTGGATGTTAACAACACAGAACACTATCAGCCTTCATACCTCTAATGCCTCCACAGTGAGGAATTTCAACAGCCCACATGAGGATTTTGCAGTGAAGCAGGCAATCAGTACACTAACACCAGACCCATGTTAACTTCATTTGGGACTCTCGTACAAGATACACACAGTACATATGAACCAACTTTGGGTTATGAATCCACCTGAATTTCAGGATAGATGCATTTTTCAGAGTAGCAGCCATGTTAGTCTGTATCCGCAAAAAGAAAAGGAGTACTTGTGGCACCTTAGAGACTAACAAATTTATGTGAGCATAAGCTTTCGTGAGCTACAGCTCACTTCATCGGATGCATGCAGTGGAAAATACAGTGGGGAGATTTATATACACGGAGAACATGAAACAATGGGTGTTACCATACACAGTGTAACAAGAGTGATCAGGTAAGGTGAGCTATTACCAGCAGGAGAGCAGGGGGAGAAAAAACCTTTTGTAGTGATAATCAAGGTGGGCCATTTCCAGCAGCTGACAAGAACGTGTGAGGAACAGTGTGTGTGTGTTGGGGGGCGGGGAATAAACATGGGGAAATAGTTTTACTTTGTTTAATGACAGATCCACACCCAGTCTTTATTCAAGACTAATTTAATGGTGTCCAGTTTGCAAATTAATTCCAATTCAGCAGTATTTCACTGAAGTCTGTTTTTAAAGTTTTTTTGTTGAAGAATTGCCACTTTTAGGTCTGTAATCGAGTGACCAAAGAGGTTGAAGTGTTCTCCGACTGGTTTCTGAATGTTATAATTCTTGACGTCTGATTTGTGTCCATTTATTCTTTTACGTAGAGACTATCCAGTTTGGCCAATGTACATGGCAAAGGGGCATTGATGGCACATGATGGCATATATCACATTGGTAGATGTGCAGGTGAACGAGCCTCTGATAGTGTGGCTGATGTGATTAGGCCCTATGATGGTGTCTCCTGAATAGATATGTGGCAATGGGCTTTGTTGCAAGGATAGGTTCCTGCGTTAGTGGTTTTGTTCAAAAACAGACTCCAACGAGAGACTGCTGAATTGGAATTAATTTGCAAACTGGACACAATTAACTTAGGTTTGAATAAAGACTGGGAGTGGATGTGTCATTACACAAACTATTTCCCCATGTTTATTTTCCCTCCGCGCCACTGTTCCTCACACGTTCTTGCCAACTGCTGGAAATGGCCCACCTTGATTATCACTACAAAAGGTCGTCCCCCCGCTCTCCTGCTGGTAATAGCTCACCTTACCTGATCACTCTTGTTACACTGTGTATGGTAACACCCATTGTTTCATGTTCTCTGTGTATATAAATCTCCCCACTGTATTTTCCACTGCATGCATCCGATGAAGTGAGCTGTAGCTCACGAAAGCTTATGCTCACATAAATTTGTTAGTCTCTAAGGTGCCACAAGTCCTCCTTTTCTTTTTGAGGATAGATGCAAAACAGCACCACCAAGGTAAACTGTATTCCTAGTCTACTCCTCATGTGCTATGCTCTATATTCTGTACATAATTATCCTCCAACTTCTTTTTCCATTTTACAAATGGGATAACTTCTGTAAAGCACTTTGAAGTATATGGTTGAAAAGTTACTACCACCACCACCAACTCACTATGCTGAATCTTTGATATATTTTGATTACTGTTCTTCAGATTATTTTTAGCTAAAACTACTATAAATACATGTGCAAAGTGTAGCTAATGAAACACAAAGATATTCTACTTTCACATCAACATTTTAAACAAACGCCTACAACATACTATCTTACAAATTAACATTCAGAGTATGTTTAAACTCTTACCTTTACATGTTGAAATAACTTCAAATTGTGTATCCAAGATGGCAGCTGTAGACTCAACTCTATTTGCAGCCAGAATGTAACATTCACCAGTATTTGCACATTTTACAATGGAATAGCTATAAGACAAATGTATTAAATACATTAAATTAGAAAAAAAATCAATATTAGCAAACTATATAGTTTACAGTACTAAAGTTTACTTTTTAAATTTTTTAGATGTTTGCTGCTTTTAAATCATCTGAAAATGTGATTTTAACTACAAAAATCCTACAAATGTTTCATGCTCAAAGCTTCAAATGATTTCAATAGAACGAATGCAAAAGCAGGACCTAAAGTAGCAATAACTTTAGAGAACTAAAAATAAAGAATAATTAACTTTTTAAAAAGGAGATGGGAAAAAGTCTGAAATTGAGTTACCTAAAAATTAAAAATGCCATTAAATAAACCTAAGATGCCTACTACTTCAGCCTTGCTATTAGGAGGACTACAACTCTGCTAATAGATATTGATACTGACGGAAGCAGATTCAGAAAGTTAAATAAGTTAAATACATACTCTGAATCTGGCATATAACAAATAGCTTGATTGGCAGGAATAGTCCAGGGCTGGGTGGTCCAGATTAGCAAACTAACAGTTGAAGATCCATCTACAGATGCAAATTAACAAATATGTTATTTGTCATAAAATCCAAAGATATCAGAGTCTTAACAAGAACAAAATGTTACAAATCATACCTATCACAGAAGTCAGTTTAGGAGGCGATTTCAACAAGGGGAATTTGATATATACAGAACGACTGACATGCTGCTGATTGTATTCAAGTTCAGCTTCAGCCAAGGCTGTACTGGGTGAAGATCAGATATGGGTTAACCACATTAACATGAAAATGTATTGCTCTCTCTGCTTCTATTTTAGAGATAAAATGGAAAGTTGATTCTTACTTTGCTGAAGGAGACCAAAATACCGGTTTATAGTCCTGATAAATGTAACCCTAAAGGGAAAAAACACAGAGTTAACTTGATTAAAACTACATTGTAACTTAAATAATTTAAGGATTTTGTTAAATGACACACTAGCATACCTTGTCATACATTTTGTGGAAGACACTCAGTTGTTTTGCCTCATACTTCCTATCAAATGTGTGGTAGCAATTAGTCCAATCTGCCATTATACCCCAGCGAACGAAGGCAGATTTCTGTTTCTCAATTGCCCTTTCTGCAAATTCTTTTGCTAAAAAGGAAGAATATTTTTTAAAAACAATGTACTTTTAAAATCTGCATGATCACTTTAGTTTTAGAAAATGCTAATGGCTTACTTGCTAGAGGAAGCTTAACCTCAGCTGGGAACAAAATAAATATAAAACTAAACTAAGTGATTTATATAACAGCAACTTTTGCAAGCCTCAAAATCCTTTATTCATATGAGTCGTCCCATCAAAGTGAATGGCAGGGTTTGAAAAAGCCAATCACCTACAGGAAGCTTTTTCAGGTAAGCCATTCATTTTAATAGAATGTAAACTTTAATTTTAAAAGGAAAAAAATTCTAATCCTTATGGTTATGAAGACAACCTGCCAAATATAAAATGAATGTAAACTGATCAACCGCTGTAGTGCCTCTTCTGCTTTTCCTAGCTTTCCAAATCAGCAAGCAGCTGCCTGAAATTAAAACCAAGTTGGTTTAAATTGCTGCTATTCAGAACTAGAACTGGTTAAACTGTAAATTGCAAATAATTTTTCAAATTAATTTTGATTTTTTTAATTGCATAAGTTTTCACATTCCTCCCCGCCCCCATTATTTTGCAAGCTCTATTCAGAACCCTGAAGGCAGCAGTGATGTGGTCTAGAATCATAAATGTCATGCTCCATCCGCCCTACTGTTATGTTCAGAAGTTATGAACTGTAGGAGGTGGAGTGGTGCTGGTGGGAGAGGAAGAGATTCAAGTAGGGAGAGATGACAACAACAAAATATAGGAGGGCTGGGGCAGAGAGCTGTTCCCTGGCAGCAATCAGGAAGTTCTGAAAAGGGTAGAAGAGCATCCTCTATTCCAGAAGCTACAATAGGATAAAGTTTAAAATGTATCAAACATCTACTAACCAGAGGCTAATAATAAAGATACAGGCTCCAGTACATTCCAGGAATTGTACCCTGGGTGAAAAGTCACTGCATTAATGGTTGGCTGAGGTTCTCAAATGAACACTGCTCCTGAACATCTACTATCACCTACTAGCCAAAGTATGATATGAACGGGGTTATATAAGGGGTTTTATGCTCTCCTCAATGGGAATAATCATGAACAATAAGCTCTACACACACACACAGGAATTTTATTCAACCCTAAAATGCAGCTCCATCTGGAGTAGGTATATGGTAGCTAACCAAGATGCAAGTCAAGTATATAATAGCACCATACAAAGACAGAGAAAAGGCATCTACTTTTCTAATATAGCTAAATCCAAAACGATCTCCCCATGTACCACATTATTTTAAAAGCATTACTTTAAACCACCACTACTATCAGAATAGCATAATCAACATGGGTTTGAATATTATGCCCTTTTAAAATTTAAACTACAAGCCAACTTAAAATGGAAAGAAATTTCATTGCATATGTGACTTAATCGTCTGAATGCTTATTATCCCAAAATCACCTAGCAATAACTAAAAAAAGTTATTGGAGAGAACAGTTAAGTTCAAAGCAAGTGAATGATGTATCATGTTTTCCATAACTGCTTTGCCAGTGCATACAGACTGCAGTTTGCAAACACAACCTTCTCAAGAGATGTGAAGTTACAACAGCACGTAAGCTACATAGTCTAAAGGGCACATGGACGATAATTGCCAGTCATTCCACTGCATGACAAAACCATTACCAATAAACCAGCTACAACACGTGATCAGAACACTTTCCATCTAATCCATCATGAACTCTCAGAAGGCACCACCTACACAGTTTCCCAATATTATACATGGTGTGGGGGGTAAAAAACAAATGTGTTTTCATAGATTCCAGAGCCAGAAGGGACCACTGTGATCTAATCTGACCTTCTGTATAGCACAGGCCATAGACTTTCCCCAAAATAATTTCTAGAGGATATATTTTAGAAAACAGCAAATCTTGATTTAAAAATTGTCAGTGATGGAGACTTCACTGCAATCCTTGGCATTCATTGTTAAAAATGTTTCCAATCTGAATTTGTCTAGCTTCAACTTCCAGCAACTGGATCACATTATTCCTTTCTCTGCTAAAGAGAACAGACAATTATTAAATATTTGTTTCCCATGCAGAAACTGGTAGACTATAATCAAGTCACCCGTTAACCTTCTCCTTGTTAAACAAAACAGATTGAGCAATTTGAGTCTATCACTAGAAGGCTTTTTTCCCCCAAATCCTTTAATCATTCTCATGGCTCTTCTCTGAACCCTCTCCAATTTATCAACATTCTTCTTGAATTGTGGGCACCAGAACTGGACAGCAGCAGTCCCACCAGTGACAAATACAGAGGTAAAATAATCTCTTTCCTTTATTGAAGATCTGCCCATTTATGTATCTGTAACGAAGCAGAATTTTTTTGTAATATTTTTATCAAGTCTATGTGTGTCTTTGTTTCCCCTATATACTGCATTGTTACCTAACAAAGGGACTGTTTGCTCTCAGGACAGGCTAAAACACAGGTGTGAATGGTGCTCAGTTGTCTGTGGCCTTAGGTCCCATATCAATGGAGCTCTTGAGAAAACAATGGCAGATCCAGACTGGACATGGACACCTAGCAACCAAGGACCCAAAGAGATACAGACTTCCCTGTCTCTCTGCATCTCCCTAGCTCAGGAACAAAGGACTGGGGGAAAGGGCTGGTGTGAAGTGGAAGTTAGATGTTGGCTGAGGAAAGCAGTTAAGGATACACCTGGGAGTCTAACAAAGAAGAATGGATAGATGGAGAGACAGAGCTTGAATAAACTGGGTTCACTACAGCTTGGCTGGGCTCCCCAGAAAAGACTATGCTTTAACCTTCATTTTTCTATGCTAACCTAAAGACTTTCTATGCTGTGCTCCATTTGACTAATAAACCCTTCTGTTTTGACAACACTGTATGAATGCCATTACAGATGCTTGCAGAGATGTATTGATCCACACAGAACGTACAAGTCTCCTTCAGGAGTCTGCCTCAGTGGGACTCACTGAATAGAGCTCATCATCTGAAGTGGGAGTGCTGATGGCGAAGAGGTCCAGCCTAAGAGGTGGTGAAACCGTGGGACTTACCCTGGAGGAAGAGTGAGACCCCTTGAGACCCAAGATTCCTAGAGACTGTTCTAAAACTGAGGCCGTAGAACCAATCCTGTGGATCTATGACAGCATCCCAGGATCACATTAGATCTTTTGGCCACTGCATCACAATGGGTGCTCTTGTGAAGCTGATTATCCATCACAACCCCCAAGTCTTTTCCAGAGTCACTGCTTCCCAGGTAGAGTCCCCCATCCTGCAGGTATGTTCTATATTCTTCTAGATGTATATACATTTAGCCATGTTAAATGCATATTGTTTGCTTGCTCCCAGTTTACCAAGCAATCCAGATTTCTCTGAATCAGCGACCAGGCCTCTTCATTATTTATCATTCCCCCAATTTTTGTGTCATCTGCAAACTTTATCAGTGACGATTTTATGTTTTCTTCTAGGTTATTAATAAAATGTTAGGGCCAAGAACCAATCTGCACTACCCCATTGGAAACACAACTATTCAATGACAATTACCCATGTTCCTGATCCCCATAATGATCCAGATTAGTTCAAAAACATTAGGGGAAAAAATAGTCTTCTTTTCAAAGATATTTTTCTTTTTAGGTTCAGCAACTCAGCATACAACCTCAATAAAAATTGGATACAATACTAATTTCATGTTACAGACCTGAACTACATTAAAATCCCAGATGTACATTACCTTTAATTCCCTCTCTCCATCTATGGTTATTACAGCTTACAATGTGTTCATACAAACTTGTACTTGATGAACCCACTTTACAAAGGTCACCCTCCTTGTAAGCTTACACTATGTATTTTGCAGATCAAGTATCATCTAATAACCAAGATGTTCCTCACAAATTTCAGTGTACTGAAACTAAAATGAAAACACACAGAAAGATAGCAAAATAATATTTCACTGAAGACTCAAAAACAACTTATAGAATACAATTATTTAAGTCAGAAATGTTTCTACGAAAATTTTGCAAAGGACAGTTTACCTCTCTGTCTAACCTCCATCGGTGAAAGATTTTGAGTTTCTTTGAGTTCTGACAATGCTTTCAATTCAATGGGCAACCCATGACAATCCCAGCCTGGTACAAAGTGCACTTTGTAACCTCTCATCATATGGAACCGATTAGTGATGTCTTTCAAAATCTGGAAAAATGTTAAACCCAAATGTTATTTTTGATATAATTGTTATTACCATCCTCATTCCCCTACATATTAGCATGATATATAAAGTAATATACAGATGTCCTATCCACAAAAACAACAAGGAGTCTGGTGGCACCTGAAGAAGTGTTTTTTTACCCACGAAAGCTTATGCCCAAATAAATCTGTTAGTCTTTAAGGTGCCACCAGACTCCTTGTTGTTTTTATACAGATGTCTTACTGATTTTGGTGAACTCTGCAAAATCCAAGCACAATCAGGAGTGTTAAAGATTAAGTTTCAGCCTTCACATTTATGTTTCTTATTGCATGTTACAGCACATCATAAGAACTTCTTGATCAACGGACAACCAAATTTTGCACAGCTGAAGGCCAAAGTTTGCAACTACACAGGAGCTTGAGGGTTACACGAAGTGGAATTATCATTTTATTATAGTAACATATTTCTGAAGTCACTATGCACATAATATTCAAACTATGCATCTAGCAGTTTGCCAGGACGAAGTAGAAACTGGATTTACTTTGACAGAATGAAAATAAGTTTATAATCTGAATACCAATGTGAAACTATAAGTACCACACAGAGCAATTTGTTATTTTCATTGTTACTGTATATGCTTAGCCATTAAAGAGAAATGAAGGGCCCTATCCTATAAAGTAGTGAATATTCTCAACTTGCATTTACTTCATTGTGAACCGAGAGTGCACTGCACCTTACAGAAAGCATATAATACCTTAAACATACTACTCTTATACTTACCTTATTTAACGCGTGACCAACATGAGGGTCTCCATTGGCATACGGCGGCCCATCATGAAGACAAAATTCATTCTTTGTGTTCCTTTGTCTTTGCCATGAATATAGTTCTGAAAAACCACATTTCTGTACAGACAATATGAAAACATTTAATTCATTATATGCTTGCATTTTAGTAGTTCAAAAAAACTTTTCATTTTAACATCATTCCAACAGTCAAAAAACTAAGAAGAAGAATTGCTCGAACTCCTCAAGTGAAGACTCTCCTCTCTGGGGATTTAATATCTTGTAAATTACTTGCCAACCTCCACTACTAAGCTAACAATATTATGCCTGTTTTCTTACATTAAACAGACCACTTATTTGGCCAGATTTGTTCTTGATATAACTCCTCTGAAATCGAAACAACACCTGGGACACATCTGGTTCATGTTTAATATTCATCAAGCTTTATGAACCAAAATCTTCTGTCTTTCTCTACCACTAACTCAAGATGGACTAAACTGATAGGGAGACAGGTTTGTAGGAAGCTCTTGTGACTGCACGTTTTAAGAAGGTTCTCAACCGTTTTTTTCCTGAGGCCCCAACATGCTATTAAAAACTCCAGGGCCCACCTGTGCCACAAAGACTGTTTTTCTGCATATAAAAGCCAGAGCCAGCATTCAGGGACACCAAGCAGGACAACTGCTGGGGCCCCACACCACAGAGGGCCCCGCAATGCTAAGTTGTTCAGGCTTCGGCTTCTGCCCTAGGTGGCGGGGCTCGGGGCCTCAATCTTCAGCCCTGCATGGCGGGGCTTTGGCTTTCTGCTTTGGGCCCCAGTGAGTCTAATGCCGGCCCTGCTTGGCGGACCCCCTAAAAACTGCTTGCGGCCTCCCCAGGTGGCCCCAAGTTGAGAACTGGTGCGTTAAACAACTGCATGTTGACCATTTGTTTTACCATTTCTCCCGTAAGCGTAGGGCTACACTAGTGAACAATCATAAACGCATCTTCTAGCAGGGATATTACTCGGGTCTTCTGTAGGGATGGGTTTTAACGTGTGCGTCAGATGTTATAGGGGTGGGCTTTGTGACACAGGTCACCCTCCAGGGCTACGCCAGACTCATCAGAAACCGCTCGCTGCGAGAAGAGGGAACAACATGAACCCCCCTGGCCGCACAGTCCAATGCTGGGGGGCTGCAGGCCACGCGGATGGACGGTGCCGAGCAGGACAGCTCCGCACGAACCCCGCGGGCTCCTGCGCGCGGTACCTGCTGTATCTCCACCTCGGCCTCGGGCTGCAGCCTGCCCGGCAGCTGGGCGGGGAAGCGGCTGCGAGGCAGCAGCACCGTCTCCCGGTACTTGGAGTCCGCGCGGCTCTCCGAGCTCGGCAGCCCGCTCTTGGCCCCGGAGGCTGCCGAGCGCGCCCAGCCCCACGCGGCCCCCGCCGGGGCCCCGCGCCTGGCTAAGGAGGGCGCCCTCCGCGCCCACAACATCCTCGCGGCCTCCCCCGGCTCTCGCCGCGCGCTCCGGCGGCGCTTCCGGCTCGGCTACGGACAGCGGCGAGGGCGGGACGGGCCGCGGGGAGGGACACGCCGCCTTGAAAGGCGTTTCTCTCTCTCTCTCTCTCTCCCTCTCTCTCTGCGGAAGGGGGAGGGCTGGAATGTTGGGCGCCGCCGGGGCGGCAGGGACTAATGAGCCCATGAAATCACCCATGCGCGTCCTCTGGGTGGCTCAGCTGCATGGCGCTGCTGCTGCCAAGCGTTGCAAAGCGTGAACGTTAGGACCCAGAAAGTTTTGGAGGAGTAGGCGGGTTACTGGGTGAAAAGCAAGGAGCAGGCAGGGTACTGCACGGAGGAAGTAGCCTGCTTTCGTTGCTGCCAGTTGAACCACAGGTATTTTATTCTTTATCCAGGGTCTGTGTTTCGTATATACCAGTTACATATGTGTCCGCGTGTGAAACTTATCAATGGGGGAGGAAAACTTCCAGGACGAGGAGGGATTTCTGATGGGAGAAAAAAGGAACAATTGTGCTTGAAAGACAGTTAAATGTTTTCATTAACCGCGTTGTTTCTTGTGTATCCACGCGTCTTGTGATTTTAAGGGGTTCTCTCTATTCTAATTCTGTTTGCTAAGACAATCATACAAGTGAGAATAGTCAATGCACACATGTATGAGATTTTTAAGCCCGGATCCCATCTGGGAAAGCACAAGACAGAAATAATTCGGTTGATTATTTCAATTGCTTTATTAGTATCTGCTTTAGTATGTGGGGGTAAAGGAATTATTTTAAGGGGGAAGTTCCTTGCTGTTTAAAAATAAAGGTACAACTATGTTAGATCAATTAAAAGTGATAAAAAACCTAAACTAAATCTTTTAAAAAGTTCAGCATAAGATATTTTTTCTCAATCGTCTTTTTGCACTGGTTTGTTGTTCTAGAACCGCTCATGAGTGGAAGGCTGTTGCAGATTTTTTTTCAGAAACAATCATTTTAAAGGGTTGGGGAGAAATTGAAGGAATTTATTTTGATAGTGGAGGAGCAAACCATCTGTACATTACATAGATTTTTGGAAGCATAAAAGGGAAAAAAAACTATGTTACGGGCTACTACCTTCAAGCAGTGTCTCTTTAAACAAGTGTAGGTTATTGCTCAATTGAAGCAAAACTGAAATGGATATTGCTGAGAACAAGGAAGAGGGTAAGAAAGTGAACCAGTCACACCAAACGAAGTAGGGTTTTTGTTCTCCCTTATAACGCAACCGATTACTTTAGTGGATACAACAAGAATGAGATACATCTGAGCATATGGTGGGTTTGCCACCCAAAAGCCATATCTACAGATTTTACAAATTTTTTACAAAATTTACAGTTTTACAAAATTAGGCCCTGATACTGCAGACATACCATTATTAGCCCAATGAGACTACCCACAGGAGTAAAGTTAAGCACGTGCGTAGGAGTGTCCAGGCTTTGGGCTTTATGCATATGCGTGCCACTACCAGTTCAGCTGAAGTGATGTTAACGCAGTGAGAGTCTTTGGCCTGGTCTGTGCAGGCAAAGAGACACATATAACTAAAAGTGTATTTTTTACATCAATTCCATCAAATCAGTGCAAAACTTAAAGTGATTTGAACATCCCTGTTAAACCTGGCATATGTTGGTTTATCTTGTGTCAGTAAATTTACGGGTGCAAGCTAAACTGATATAAATGGTTTTGTGTGTTGTTTCGGCAGTGTTGGTCCCAGGATATGTGAGACAAAGTGGATGAGGTAATATCTTTTACGGGACCAACTTCTTGTCCTTTCCACCACCAACTTTTAGGCTTCGCAGAGCTCTTCCTTGGATCTAGAAAAGGTAACCAAGGTGTCACAACTAAATACAAGGTGGGACAGATTGTTAAGCACAAGAAGTTAACAAGTATATCTGAGCATAAGCTTTCGTGAGCTACAGCTCACTTCATTGGCTGCATTCAGTGGAAAATGCAGTGGGGAGATTTTATATACACAGAGAACATGAAACAATGGGTGTTACCATAGACACTGTAACAAGAGTGATCAGATAAGGAGAGGAAAAAAAACCTTTTGTAGCGATAATCAAGGTGGGCCATTTCCAGCAGTTGACAAGAATGTGTGAGGAACAGTAGGAGGGAAAAATAAACATGGGGAAATAGTTTTACTTTGTGTAATGATACGTCCACTCCCAGTATTTATTCAAGCCTAATTTAATGGTGTCCGGTTTGCAAATTAATTCCAATTCAGCAGTCTCTCATTGGAGTCTATTTTTGAAGTTTTTCTGTTGAAGAATTGCCACTTTTAGGTCTGTAATCGAGTAACCAGAGAGATTGAAGTGTTCTCCGGCTGGTTTCTGAATGTTATAATTCCTGATGTCTGATTTGTGTCCATTTATTCTTTTACGTAGAGACTGTCCGGTTTGGCCAATGTACATGGCATGTTCTTGTCAACTGCTGGAAATGGCCCACCTTGATTATCACTACAAAAGGTTTTTTTCTCTCCTGCTGGTAATAGCTCACCTTTCCTGATCACTCTTGTTACAGTGTGTATGGTAACACCCATTGTTTCATGTTCTCTGTGTATATAAAATCTCCCCACTGTATTTTCCACTGCATGCATCTGATGAAGTGGGCTGTAGCTCACGAAAGCTTATGCTCAAATAAGTTCATTAGTCTCTAAGGTGCCACAAGTACTCCTTTTCTTTTTGCGGATACAGACTAACACGGCTGCTATTCTGAAAGAAGTTAACAGGTGTTGGGGGAGACCAATTAAAATGAAGTGGGCAATTAACTCCTTAGCAGTTGTAGGACAAAGTTGGGTTAGTAAGCTACAAAGGGCTAGTCTACTCTAGAAGTACTGCCTACAGTGCAGCCCGTTTGGTGAAGACACTTTATGCCGACAGAAGAGAACTCTCCCGTCAGCATGATAAAACAACCTCCATGAGAGGTGGTAGCTACATTGGCAGGATATAGTGCGATATAGTGCTGTCCACACTGGTGCTTAGGTTGGCGTAACTTATATCACTTGGGTGTGAATAAGCCACCCCCCAGAGCGACATAAGTTATATCAACATAAGTGGTAGTGTGTACAAGCCCAGAGTGTTGTAATGAGCCATAAAAGCAGTGTCTCTGTTAAGACCATGGTTTTTAGTGTCCAGCAGAGTTATGAATTTCAATTCCTAGGCTCATCTTTTGAAGGTGTTGTGAAGATCTTGTTTGAAGATGAGGGCTGAGAGTTTAGATATGGAGTGATCGTTCTGTGAAAAGTGTTTGCCTACGGTGATGGTGTTTTTTGTCTTTTATCATTTTTCTGTGTGAGTTCATTTGAGAGCACAGCGATTGTCTGGTTTCATCCATATAGTTGTTGCTGTACCACTACCACCACACATGGTCCTCCCACAACACACCTTTCAAGATCCATGGGTCCTACTAATGCCTGTCCCAACATGAGGTGTACCTCATCCAACTCATCAAATGCCCCAACAACAACTATGTGGGTGAATAAATAATCCATAGCCACAATTCATGATGCACCTAAGTCCTTTGATTCTGATGAACCTAACTATGTAAGACTGGTGCCATGGAGCAAAATTAATCCTGACCCCAGTTGCTGATCATTTTCTTTGTAAATTCATTTTAGCTAATCAACTGTAGCTGCTATTCTTAGTAATATAGATACCTAATCGGTGATGTAAATGTTACTGAGTGACAAATGACCTTATTAAAAAACAATACAAACTCATTAAGACACATTTCTTCCTAAAAGCTTTTCAGCAAGAATCCACTAGAGAGAGATTTAAAGAGAACGCACCTTCATTTTCACTATGTGGTGTATTTTATCTTTCAGATGTACTGTCTGTGTAACTTTAGGGCCCACTCCTGCAAGCTGCTACATGTGGGGAGACCCCTATGCCCACATAGAGCCTACTTAATTCAGTGGAACTCCAAG
The DNA here is from genome assembly GCF_015237465.2 of Chelonia mydas. NCBI lineage: Eukaryota > Metazoa > Chordata > Testudines > Cheloniidae > Chelonia > Chelonia mydas. The sequence continues at coordinate 156,874,877 of NC_057851.1, forward strand.
ATCACGGCCTCAGACTCTGAGCTTCTTGCAATAGTCACTTTGTCTTCTTGTTTGTTTTCCATAGTACTAGATGCAGTAAGAGAGCTCAGTAAATAATAATATTTGCGTCAATAATATCCTGAGGCAGTGAGTGCTACATGTCACATATGTTAAAAATTGACATCTTAGCCATTTTATAGATATTAATTTTAGTTACCAAAGGCTTCAAGTCCTATAGACCTAATTCTCAAAAGCAGCTGCAGCGAGAGTCAGACTTTAGCCTCAGTCATTCTGACCACATCTTCCAGCTAAATACCCTCCAAAATCAAACTTATGTGGGATTAGTAATAATAGTCTAGTATTACATCTTTAACAAAAGAGGCAACCCAGTGGCTTAGTAGTCATGCTCTATGGTCCCATGTGAGATCTTTGTTAGACATGCCAAACTTGGTCTCTTGCTCTTGGGGCTGGCGGTGACTGGATATGCTGTGGAGGCTCTGGAAGGAAGCAGCTGATTAAGAAGTGACGATGACAGATTCTAAAGAGAGTCCCACCAAATCCTTCTCAACCTGAGGGGTGCCTGGGAAGGACGCAATCTAAACACTGTTTGTCACTTGGAACTCAAATTGAGAGAGAACTAGAAAAAAAGGCATTTAATTTAACAGGGTAGCTTGACTTAAATCAGTGTTTCCCAAACTTAGGACGCTGCTTATTCAGGGAAAGCCCCTGGCAGGCCGGGCTGGTTTGTTTACCTGCCATGTCCGCAGGTTCAGCCGATCGCGGCTCCCACTGGCCGCGGTTCGCCGCTCCAGGCCAATGGGGGCTGCGGGAAGCGGTGCTGGCCAAGGGACGTACCGGCCGCCACTTCCCGCAGCCCCCATGGGCCAGGCACAGCGAACCGCGGCCAGTGGGAGCCGCGATCGGCCGAACCTGCGGATGCGGCAGGTAAACAAAGCGGCCCGGCCTGTCAGGGGCTTTCCCTGAACAAGAGGCGTCCCAAGTTTGGGAAACACTGACTTAAATCAAAGTGATGTAGGTGCCGAACGTGACTCCATATTTGCGTTTGATTTCTGTTTGCACTAAAAGCAGGCAGTGAAACTTTTGTTATTTATGAAGATATGGCATATCATCCCTAAAGCTGCAACACTTACTCTCTGTGCACAGAATGAATGGAATGCAAATGAGAGAGAATTGGTAAAAAGGCACTTAAGTTGTTAACAGGGTGAATTTATTTAAATCAATTTTAATCATAATTTAAATCAGTAAGCAGGAAACTTTGTTTTGCATTTGTACTTTTTAGTTAGTTTCCTAAAGAAAGGTTGATTCTCATTTGTTGGTAATCATTAAAATATGCTGATTTGCAACTAAATACAGCCTTCATGCTAAATTTGCTAACCAAGGGCATATACACATACATGTGCTATACGCATACACTTTTATCTAAGCAATTATAAGTTGATTTTTACATTGTTTGTTAGAAAATGGTGAATGATGCATTTCTTATTTAACAGGTTATTAATATTTTTGCTAGTGATTTGTGTTAAGCTCTGTTTGGGTGGAAATTGGAATTCAATTAAAAATGCTCCAAAATAGCATTTTCAAATAGTTTATTAGGTAAATAAAATGATTTAATGTAGATGAATACATAAGGGGGGAGTTTAAAACTGATTTATTAAACAAAGGAAGGATTTATTATCTGTAGTTTGTGAAATTGAACTGATTGTTTCTGGTCACCATGTCCTTCAAGACTTCAGAACTCTCATCTTCTCACACCTACTTTTTATTCATAGATTGGAAGAGGAAAACACACTTTCTTGCTTTTCCAACTCCTATTGGTTTCTTAACTTTGAATGAACTAGTTGTTGAACTGAACTAGTTGAATAAATGGAAGTGAAGAAAATATTCTCTTTGCATTTGCAGAAAAGGCTACTGCTGGTTGAAAGCTGGTTTCACAATTCAACAGACTCTGGTTTCAAGTGCTTAGCCAGTGGCATCTACTAGTTCTGTGGTTCGACTTTTAAAAACTTGGCAGCAAACATGTACTGCTTAATATTTTTATTTAATTTAAAATATTTTAATAAATTATAATAAGTTTAGGCTTTAACATAGATGGTCATGTTCAAATTTAATTTTAAATAGATTTTGTTTTAAATGTATGTTTAATTTAAATAAAAAAATCTGATTTAAAAAAAAGTCAATTTTTATCCACCCTCTTTGACAAACCAAGGCAATTATTATAAATGTGCTTTCCATCAAAGGACCGCAAAGCACTTTGCTGATTAATTAAACCTCACAACACCCCTAAGACCCAGGAAAGTATTATTATTCATATGTTTCAGATAAGGAAAATGATGCATAGGCAAATTAAATGATTTAATCAGGTTTGTACAGGAAATCAATAAGTGATCCAGAAATAGAACTGAGGAATCCTAATTCCTACTCTTTCTGTGCTTTAACTACAAGAGCATGCCTGATAGTGTTCAAGTCAGAAGTGAAGGGCTATAATCTGATGTAATTTTGGCATTAATCTGGGTAATTTACATGACTCTAGGTTTCAAAACGAGAATTGCACATTTAGTATTATCAGTAAAGTTATCAGACTATACTGGGTTGTTTTGTTTCAGGGTTTTTTTCCCCCCATTTCTATATGGTATTTTATTGAAATTCATAAAACTCTATATACTAGACACTTAGCATTACTAGCCACTTCTGCTCAGGATACATCAAGATTTAGCCAGCTCAGAAAGTTAGAAGTATCCTTTTAGTGAAGTGCGGGGGTAGGAATGTGTGTGTAGTGTGAGAGATGGAGAGGAAAGAAAGAGAATAAGGGAGGGGAATGTGGAGAACATAGACGGGGAATAAAGAGCAGGGAAATAGGGGCAGTGAGAAGTTGAGGGCAAAGAGGGTGACTGGAGATAAGAGAAGTGGGAGGGAGAATGGGGAACAGGGTAACGGTGGAGAGGCCAGGAGAGAGAATGTGAAGGGAAATGTGAGGTTGCAGGAACAAGGAGGGAAGATAGAGAAACAATGCTAGTTCCTGCAACCAAGGAGCTAGGAGAGGGTAAATTCACCTACAAGAGTCATCTAGAGAAGGACTACCGCCTCTGCTTCATGATGCAATGCCTCTCATTATGCAACCCTTTTTTGCATCTGTGTCACATTGTAAACTACAATAATTACTGCCTTCTACTCTGTTAACACAGGACTACAGTCAGACCTTGGTTATCTGAACCTTTCGTTATTTGAAGTGACCGTCTATCCCCAAACTTGTAATAATTTAATTGAAAAGTCTCCTACTTACCCAGATTAGTTCAGTATCCCCTTTCCAATCAGCTACCACAAAAGGTTTTACCTTTATATAAATAACACTCCAAACTCTCCTCCTAGCATAACCTAACCTTCCCTTGAATGTTAATACATGAAATCCATGATGTGTAGTTCTCATTCACAAGATCGCTTTTTGATTCTCTTCAGCACTTGATATGGCTTCTTCTCCAACTGTGTTGATGCGCCTAATGGCCTCTGCGTATTCTGTTGCGCACAGAGCTGGAACAATCGTCAGAAATGTGGTAGCTGGCGGAGACCTGGGCATAGTGGAGAAGGTACTTATTTTCCTTCATACTGATCTCATGTCTGTTAAGAACACTGAGTTAAAAACAGCCCAAGGAGTTCTTTCTGAAGATCAGACAGCTCCCACACAACTGGGGGGAGGGAGTGCTGCGACAGACTGACAATATCCTGGCATACTTTATTGAATTAGGTTTAATACCTTTGGTGACCATTATATTCAAAATGCAGTTGTGTGTTATTGTGGAGTTGTATGTAACTCCTCTAGGAGGAGGGGGTTGTTAATGTCCATCCTTTGTTATCCATCCTTTGAAGCCACCTCCTGGAGAGGTTGGCATATATGAATTCAAACTGGATTCTCCAGGGACCAAGACAAAGAAAAGGATATTTGCATAAATAGCCTGGTTTTATCTGGCTCAGGTTGTTCTTCCTGATCCAGCAAATGGACAGGACCCCTGGGTCATGGGGGCCCCAATCCTGAGGGTAGGGTTGGAAGGACAGGGCCTACTGGAGCCCCATGGGGTTCCCAACTTGGCACAAAACTGAACACCCTAGCCCTGCCCCTGTCCCAAGCCCCGGCCCCCGCTCACTACATTCCCCCTCCCTTGGTGCGTCGCTCTCCCCCACCCTCACTGACTTTCACTGGGCTAGGGTGGGGGTTGGGGTGTGGGCTCTAACTGGGGATGTGGACTCTAGGGTGGAGCCAGAAATGAGGGACTTGGAGTGTGGGAGTGGGCTTCGGGTTGATGCAGGTGGTTGGGGTACAGGAAGGGGGTGAGGGCTCTGGGCTGGGGGTGCTGGCTCTGGGGTGGGGATGAGGAGTTTGGGGTTCAGGAGGGTGGTACCGATTTGGGGGGGGCTGAGGGTTGGGGCTTGGGGTTGGGGCGTGGGTTTACCTCAGACAGCAGCGTAGCATGGGGGCTAAGGCAGGCTGCCTGCCTGTCCTGGCACCCGTGCTGTGCGTGACCTGGAAACAGCCAGCAGGTCCGGGTCCTAGGCTTCACGCTCCACCCTTGCCTGCAGGTAATGCCCCCACCAGCTCCCATTGGCCGGAACCCCATCTTGGCCCTATCTCTAATCTTGTTGCAGCATTTTATATAAGGTACAATAATCAACTCTCTCCCCACAGAATCCTGGTCTCCTAGAGTGTTACCCAACTGACAGCAGTTGCCAGGCTGCTGTATCTTATTTCAGTGATTTCTCTAAATGTTCTTACAGCTTTTTCCTTTTCTGTTTTTCTTTTCCCCTAGCAGGCAATAGAGCATCCTCATTATAAAATATTTACACCTTTTTTTTTATTGGAGTGATTTTGATTTAATGGTTAGTCTTTGAATGTTTTGTTTATGCTTTTTTGGGTTTTTTTTTCATTTGAAAGAGAAAATATATCCTATTCAAGTCTAATTGCAAGTTATTTCAATGTTCTAGTAATGTGCTTAGTTATCGTAACCACAATAAGTCATAGATCCAGAGCTTGGTAATGCTATCACACGATCATCTTACTCCTGGTATCATGTAATAAATATGTGTGTTCTAATTCAATTACTATGAGTCTTAGTCTTAGCATGAAGTGCATTTGAAGCCTAAGAAATAGAATATGCACCAGAAGTAGGCCCTTGTTAACAGACTTTTTTTTCTTTTTGATCTTTTAATGTCATTGCCTCCCTTCTTGTTACTCTTCTATCTCACCTTTTTCTTTTTTAAACGTAAAAGTCCCCAAAGCTTTCTACCTCATGCCCCCCCTTACCCTTGTCTATGTCCCCTCCCCCACAACTCTGGGAGAGGGGGGATGCAGACAGGGCAAGGGAGCTGAGGCTGGGGCCACAGCTGGGGACATAGGAGCAGGAGTGGTGCCGGGTATCTCTCCCCTCCCTGCCCTCCATAGTGGCTGGCCCGGACTCCAGCTGCACACCCCTGAATGTTCTTCCGCTTCCAACAGTTTGGGGACCTCTGGTCTAACTTGATCCCAGCCTCTTCTCTCACTCCTTTGGTATATATGACTTTACAAAGAATCCTGTTTGACTCATTTTGTTGATAATGAAATATTTACTAGACACTTGCTAGTCAGAGAAATAAATCTACTAGCTAGAGGTCAGTAAAAAAGAAGAGGGCCTACGAATGACAACCAGGGATAATGCAGTGGAGAGCAGTCCATTGCATTATCCCTGGTTGTCATTGGTAGGCCATCTTCTTTTTTACTGACCTCTCCCATCCCTACCTCTTCCCTGCTGGATTTCCTGTCAGGATGCGGTTGCTGGATCATGCTAAGAGGTTCCAACTTTCATATTTGTTCTGGTCACTAGGTGTCACATAAACTTGAAGCTCCACCTGTTTCCACTTCAGGGTGTTGAAAGATGGCTTTTCTCTCCCCATCTTCTTTATCCCAGGATCCTCCTGCCTGCTGTGATGGGCTGGCGATCTTTGCTACTCTTCTCTTCTCCCAACCTCTGATTGGGACAGTCTTGGATAATTATTATTTATATTACAATAATGCCTAGAAGCTCCAGCCAAGACTAGGCTCCATTGTGCTAGGCACTGTATGTGCCTAATAAGGGATATCCATACCCTGAAGAGTATATAATCTAATAGACAAGAAGCAAAGGATGTGAGGTAGGGTTATTAGCGCCATTTTCCAGATGGGGGAACTGAGGCACAGAGAGATTAGTGACCTGTCCAAGGATCCACAGTAAATTCAGATCGCTTGTGTCCCAGTCCAGGGCCTCAGTCACAAAACCAACTTTCCTCTCTTCGCTGGCAGGGAGATGGACTGGATGGCCTAAAAGGTCTCTTCTGTCTCTAACTCTTGTGGTTCTATGAACCAAATCCTGAAATCCTTATTTTCACTGAAGTCTGTCAATGGGAGTTTTGCATGTGCAAGGATTACAGGCTTTAGACCTATATTGGAACAGCAATACTCGACAAAAAAACTGCCAAACCAATGAAGGTCTCCTCCCCGCCCCCCAATAATCATAGAAGGCCAACTACTACAAAATAATTAAGAACAATGTCCACGGAATTATCTTAGTAAATGTGATTATCATTGTAACTTTCCCCATCTTGTTTAATATTAGTTCAAAAACTATACAAAAAGACAATGCTGCTAACTTGCACTTTAGTAGCCTGGCCTTTGCTAGTCCACTATGTGAGTGATCCTTAGACTTCAGTGGTTTGTGGGATGTGGAAAATGTCTGCAGATTGTTTTAAAAAAAAAAAAGTTACACCCATTTTATCTATAAATTTCTTATAGATTAAAAAGAAAGCTTTTCCACAAAATATCATGGCCCCTATCCTGCGAAGTCTGTATCTATACATGAATAAGATTAATTATTTTTGGCTTTATGCAGTGAATCAAAATTTCATTGTATTATAACAATAAATGAATTTCATGTTATTATGCTTTAAGAAATTTGACGTACAGGAAAATGTAATGAAAATACATTTGAGAGTAGCATTCTCACCTTTTTGTGGTTGTAAAAAGTTATTTCTGAGTGAGCCATTTATCCAAGCAGTTGTAAGTAGCTGCATTTTCCTAAGTAGTCAGTTTTTATAGTGGAAATCTTGTGCTTCTGAATAATGCAAATTGACAACACTAACAGAAGTTATAGCACCTTCCTTCTCTTTTGGCCTTCCCAAGGAACAGCTCCCTAGACATCAACATGTGCAGAATGCCACTTGTCTCCTCATATGTATAAACATCTTCAAACAACTAATGCCTCCCTAATCTTTCCAAGATCCAGTCCAAAAAAATCGCCCTCTTGGGCCTGACCATCCCATAAGCTGCATACGTTCACTCCCATTGCCTTCTGTGTGAGTTGCATGCACGCAACCTGAAGAATGAAAGATCCCTCCTCTTTACTACCAAGCCCTTCTCCCTTTTTCTTTACATCCCTTTGCTTGTTTAGCACCTTTCCTCTCAGTGTCCTTCCATACGTGAGCTCACAGCTGGCATAACAGCCCTCTTCTCTGCAGCTCCTGCCTCTTCAACTTGTTGTCTTTTCAGTAGCATGCCAAAACATTTTTCCCCTTATTTATGTCTTTAAATTTCTCTCTCCTTCTCGTCTTATGTTTATTTAACTTGATAAATGTACTACTTGGCTCTGTGAAGTGTGGTATACTTGTATGAATGTTATCATAGAAATAAGGATGTTTTGTGCTGAATCCACAGAGAAGGTACAACACATGCAGCATTGGAACAAGCTTCCTCACACTGCCCTACCAATGTATTTCACTCCTGAGACAGATGATAAGAGAGAAAACTCAACTCAAGAATAGTCTCAATGACCTATTCAGTCCTTGGCTTCTCTCAAGTTGGTTAATTGGGATGGTGATTTCTGTGACATGGATCCTTCTCCACTGGGAACTGGATATCCATGATCAGTGCGATACAGGCCACTGTGTTGTTTTAAAGTAGAATTATTCCTTCCCGTCCTTTGCAGTGTGGACCCAACGACTTGCAGACCAAAGCCGACCGACTGGTACAGATGACCATTTGCTCTTCACTGGCACGGAAATTCCCCCGAGTGACAATCATTGGAGAAGAGGTGAGAACTCTGTTCATCTAACATCCTGAAAATGTAATTTGCCACTTATGATTTACATTTGTCATTTGCAGGCTTAAGAGAGCCACGTGTTCTCTTTAATTTTTATCTTCCTTCCCAATTCCCCTTCCCTCAGCGTTAGCCTCATCAGATGCATTGCCAGCAAATCCAGTGATTGGAAGGCAAATCCCAAATCCCACTCTCACGCCTGCAACCAGGCCAAGTTAACCTGGGATAAAGGAAAAGGCTGGCACATGGCTAAAACCTAGGGAGTGGCTGTATCACTTTGCTCCGCTGTATTTGCAGTGCTAGGAATGGAACCATATTTGGGAGCTGCAAAGGCTCACACACAGTGCTCTCTGGCTGTTGCCTGTTTCTGTTAGTGTCTTTGTGTCCTTTTGTCAGGACCTGCCCTCTCATGATGTAGATGAGGAGTTGATTGAGGAAGGTCAATGTGAGGAAATACTGAAGAAAGCTTTTCCACCAGAATACAGTTCCATTAAAGAGGAAGAGGTAATAAAAATGTTACACTTACTTTCTTATATCCCCATATAGCTTATTAGTCTTACCTAAGAAGGAGCCAAGAAATAAAACAGATAATTTTGATGTTGTCAGCTTATCTTTTGGTTTAAGTGAAAATACTTCCTTTTTAAATTGAAGGTGACAAAGTGACAGCCCTAAAAATGGAAGCCCTCGAAATATCCACAGAATGGGTGTGGCATGGGTAGCAGAACTGCAGGTTTCTCTGTAATGTCCCATGAATGTGTATCAGATCAATACTAAAGGGACCGCCTTTAGGAGTGAGGGGGTAGTTTAGTTTCCATGCCCATTGACTCCTTGTATGCAGTGTTGTTGTAGTCATGTTGGTCCCAGAATATTAGAGACACAAGGTGTGCAAGGTAATATCTTCAGTTGGTGAGAGAGACAAGTTTACAGCACTCTCATTCAATCCTTGACATCTCTACTGAGATTGCAAGCAGCATTGCTAAGTAGTGCAAGTGGTGGTGGGTTGATGTTAGGTTTTAAATGTGGACGTCTTTTTGTGCAAAATGGATTGAGCTCACCAAATCCACATTACATAGCCAGCTAAATAGCTGGTGAAAAGTCTAATATCTCTTTACAAATCCCTGGAGCTGTCCAGTCCTATATATAATAAACATTTATGAACATGAATTCTTTTTGCACGTTAAGTGTAAGATTTCTTAACCATTGTGAGGTTTATCCTCCTCTCACTGCTGCTAACTATTATACCAATAGTTTAATTTCCATGGTTTGTGTTTCCTCTTGTGTTGTGTGCATTTCATTTTATTTTTTTTTTAGCTTGTTGTGTGGGTTGATCCTCTGGATGGGACCAAAGAATACACGGAAGGTTGGCTTCTCTTTTGCATATTTGTACTGATTTGAAAAATTATTTCAGTTTAATAAAAGTAACATGAAAATTGCTAGAACATTCTAGAAGCTTATCAAACTGTAGTGTGCAGAGTCCATCAGAATAGGTAGAAAATGTTGAGAGGGAAAGGATTTTGTGAGCATTTTTTTTATGTTAGACTGGTCATAGCACTAGAAATATAGTGTAGGGAACCATCTTCACTGGCAGGGGAGGGACTAGGTGATATAATAGTTCTTTTCTATCTCTAATTTATATAACACAGTGATCTCCCACTTACAAAGCGGCCTGCAGAACAAGAGGCCTGGAGAACCACTGAACTAGAAAAGTGTGGGTAGTGAAGTCATTTAGAAGGGTCAGACTCAAAGTCGGAATTTTTTTGGTTAGATGGGCATTTAATACATACATTTGGATCCTGCTTACAAGTCAGGAATAAGCAGGATTTCTTAAATGCTTCGTATCTGAAAAAGAAAATGTCACTTAGCTTTGTCGGGCAAAGAAGAATTTGTCACCAAGTGGTTTTCCTGGCACTGTTTTGGAGTTCTCTTGTCCATATAAACAATTTGAGCTCTGTTTTCCTGACTCATGACATTTCCAGAAGGCCACACTGGAATTATGCTGTTTGTTCTACAGTGTATATTTTCTACTAAATGCTCTGTTGGTACTTGCCTGTAGACACCCAGGTACAGTTCCACATAAAGTTTTCAGCTAAGATCACTTGAGTCTCCAAAAGTGTCTTCCTTGACAAAAAGTTTGTATAAGATTTTTTTTTTTTAACAGTTGTTATGACTCCTGTAATCCCATTTCATAACTTGTATGAGATTTTATTCACATTAGGCACCAGCTCGAACCTAGCAACGTCCTGAGTGCCTTCCACTACCTTTGATTTCCATGGGAGTTGAGGGTATTCAACACTTCACAGGATTGGGGCCTTTTCTTTTCTTTTACATACGTTTGCTTTGGATATGCCTTAAATGGCTTTTATTAATAGTAATCTTTTAATATCTGATACATTGTCTCTCCGGCTTTTCTTTGCAAGGGGAAGGATCAATGAATTAGAGATAGGAAAGACCTAAACTTGTATGATCCTACAATATTTGTGTCCGCATCATTGAAAACACACAGATGTTACTACTGTATTTACATCATTCTTTTAAAACAACATAATTACTTTTATCATGGAAGTATAGTACTATGTAGTGATAGAATTTTTTTCTCACCAGAGTCTTCCTAATATTAAATATGCATGTTCGCTCAGATTGTCAAAAGTGACTAGTAATTTTTGGATGCCTCGAGTTTTGGGCATCCAATTTGAGACATCTTAACAGGGTCTTATTTTTCAGAACACAGATTGCTCAAGAGTATCAAATTGTCTCAAGTTGAGCAACTAAAAATGAAGGCATCCACAATAACTAGTGACTTTTGCCAATCTTGGCCATTATAAATATTTTCAAGTAATTGAACAAAGATAGAGGATTGTGGGTTTGCGTGAGGGCTGGGTTTTTTTTTTTCTTACTCCCATTTTCCAGCATTAAAGATTAATAATAATTATTACTTCTTCACAGGTCTCCTTGACCATGTAACAGTTCTTATTGGAATTGCTTATGAAGGTAAAGCAATAGCAGGAGTTATTAACCAGCCCTTCTACAACTATGAGGTAATAAATGCATTGATTTTGCTTGTGAGCACTAAATAATCTGTAACTGTCACTTCTAGGACACATTTCTAGTTCACACACTTTCTGCTCAACAGTGCTTGACCTACAATACGTACCACACTTCACTAGCTAGAGCTAATGGTCTAATATAAGGAACTATTGATCTGTGTGCTTGTTGATGATAGTTTCTTGGAACTGAATTCAAGGACATGCAAATAACTGCAACAGCTCTCCACCCTTTTTGGTAACAAGGCATTACGCATATTGTAGCTAGGCTGTCACATGAGTGTAAAACCCATGATATCTTGCTCCAGGCTGGTGGTTCTTGGATGCATTGCAAAAGTGACCTGTTTAGATTCACAGGGAGATGCCAACCATTCCACTCTGTTAGTGCCACTTGATGACTGAATCCTGGGACATCATTAAGCTGGGCCTTAGAAGGCACCAGGTGTTTCTCTGGCTTTGTCTACACTATGAGCTCTGGGTGTGATTCCCCGGCATGCGTACACATAGCCACAGTAGCATGGATAGCGGCAGCAGAGGCATGGCTTAGCTGTCCCAAGTACATACCTACTGGTTTCAGACGGGTTTGTACCCACCACGGCTCCCCTGTGACTCCACTCCCACTACCCTTTCTGTCGCAACAACACTGCTATTTATACTCATGCTTGCTTAATGAGAACTAGTGCAAGTACATGTATGCACCCACGGGAATCACACCCCCAGCCTGTATTATAGACCTAACCACAGTTAGTTGCAGCTGAGTTACAGAATGTTACCAAACCCAGTCCCATACGTCCCTCCCTCCAAAATGGGGGATGAAGAGGATTAACTATAACACCAGAATAGCAAAATTCAGGGACAATCCAAGGACACAGAATGGGAGCTGATTAGGATTGGGCAAAGCAAAGAAAAGCTCATAGTTGGTATATTACACTGAAATAATTATGAGGATACTTTTCAGTTCTGTAATATCTGATGCAAGGATTTCAAAGAGATTTACAAACTTAATCCATTATCACAAAGACCTCATAAGGTGGATAAGGAAGAATTATTATCCCCATTTTACAGTCGAGTGAACTAAAGCACAGAGACCTGCCCAAGCTAAATAACTTGCTCAAGGTCACACAATATGTCATTCAGTTAGCTGGGAATAGAACTTAGGAGTCCTGGCTTCCTGCCCTGTGTTTCTGTTACTAGAACTCACTTCTTTTCCATTGCCACAGTTTACACTTTTACCCTCTAAAATGAATCTAATAATGAAATAAAATGTCTACAGCTATTCCTTGGTGTTCATATTTTTTAAAAAATATGAAGTGGTATTTTGTGGTAACTGTAAGCCGTGTTTTTTGCATCTTCTGTGTAGGCAGGAGCAGATGCCGTGCTGGGTAGGACAATCTGGGGTGTCCTAGGTTTGGGTGCCTTTGGATTTCAGCTGAAAGAAGTGCCAGCTGGGAAACGCATCATCACTACTACCCGTTCACACAGCAATAAGCTGGTAAATGACTGCATTAGTGCAATGAACCCTGATAGTGTGGTGAGAGTTGGAGGTGCAGGAAATAAGGTATGACAATCCAATATTTTTCTTTGCTAGTTGTAAGATATGACATCTTTGTAAAGAGAGCAAAGAATTTAGGGCCAAATGTCATCCTTATCTCACTAGGTGCAAAGGGACGCCTGGCAGTGGAACTGGTGCCTGAAGAGGTGGGGCAGGATTTGGTGGAGATATAGATACAGGGAATGCTCCCCCGCTCCATATTGTGGAGTCCAGTGCTCTTGGGGCTCCTTGCCGAGCAACATGCAGGGGTTGTTTGGGGGAGAAGGAAGGGATGGAATATCTGTAACCACTTGGAGCCTCTGGTCCTCTTACCCAACCCATATGAAAGTGTGCAATAGGGCTAGAAAGGCCTTATAGCAGTGGTGGGCAAACTTTTTGGGCCAAGGGCCGCATCTGGTTGGGGAAATTGTATGCAGGGAAGGGGGTTGGGGGCGGGAGGGAGTGCGGGGTGTGGGAGAGGGTGGGGTGTGCAGGAACAGGCTCAGGGCAGGGTGTATGAGAGGGCTCAGGGAAGGGGGCTGAGGCGCAGGAGGGGTGTAGAATGCAGGAGGGGGCTCAGAGCAGGGGTGCAGGACGAGTCCGGACTGCGGGAGGGAGCTCAGGGCAGGGGGTTAGGGTGCAGGAGAGGTGCGGGGTGCGACAGGGAGTTGGGGGGTGGGGGTGCAGGAAGGGTTCAGGCTCCGGCCCAGCGCCACTTACCTAAAGCGGCTCCGGGGTGGCAGCGGTGCGCACCGGGGCCAGGGCAGTCTCCCTGCATGCCTGCCCTGGCCCTATGCCACGATGCTCCGGGAAGCAGCCGGCACCACGTCCCTGCACGGCCCCTGGGGGAGGGGGAGGCACAGGGCTCCGCACGCTGCCCTTTCCATGCCTCCGGGTACCTCCCCCAAAGCTCCCATTGGCCATGGTTCCCCGTTCCCGGCCAATGGAAGCTGCGGGGGGTTGCGCCTGGTGGCAAGGGCAATGCATGGAGCCCTCTGGCCCCACCCCCACCCCTCCAGGGCCCGAGGGATGTGGTGCCAGCCGCTTCTGAGAGTGGTGCGGGGCCTGCGGCACCATGGGGGGCAATCCCGCGGGCCGGATCCAAAGCCCTGAGGGGCCGGATCCGGCCCACGGGCCGTAGTTTGCCCACCTCTGCCTTATCGGCATGGGAGGATGGTTTCCTCTCCGTTCACCCAGGCAGATCTCCTCAGCATCCAGCCAAGATACATGAGTTGGATGCCAAGGACTAGATTTGCTTCCTATAGATTATATTTGAGACAATGAAAAATGGATCACTTTGGATGGTAACAGCTATGTTTTTCTGTAGACTTCTAAGATTATTAAATTTTTAAAACCTGAAGAGGAGCCTTTGAGACTCCTCTTTCTGGTGAGGCTATCAGAGTGTGTGCAGTATCAAACTGACCCAATTCTACTCCCATTGAACTCCTGTTCTATCTTTTGCATGCCTGGGGGTGATACGAAATGACTGACATTTTTCATCTGTAATAGATCATTCAGCTTATAGAAGGCAAGGCTTCTGCTTATGTGTTTGCTAGTCCTGGGTGCAAGAAGTGGGATACGTGTGCTCCCGAGGCTATTTTACATGCTGTGGGAGGTGAGTTAACAATAATGTTCATAACTCTTTTTTGAGAGAAGTTGAAGTTACAATAGATTTTTCTAATGTTTATGTGCACAAGGTAGATCATATGATATATTTTCATAGGACCAAGTTGAGTTCCATTATGCCCATTATTGGCAGAAAACTTCTTGACCTAAAAGCCTGTGTATATATTTAAGAACAAAACAAAGCACCACCCTTAAGCACTAAAGGCCTGATCCAAAGCCCTTTGAAATCAGTGGAACAATTCCCATTGACTACAGTGGGCTTTGGATCAGACCCTGGATTTGCCAGTAGAAGGCAGTATAATTTACCTTGTCTGCTTTTATTCAAGATCCAATACAGTTACTAATTTTGAGGTAATACAAAAAACATTCCTTTTAAAACACATCGGTTTTACTACTACTATTTTCCAACCGACAGCTTCCTTTGCTGCTTTATTGTTTTCCTATACAACGAGGCCTTTTCCCAATTACTGCAATTATTCATTTGTTTTCTGTATATGCTCACTGTGTGTACGGAGGGCATCTTATAATTCTTCAAAAACAACAAAACTGTTGGCCAAATCCTGTAGTCCTTGCTCGGAGCTGCAGGATTTGGCTCCAAATTTGAATTAATCCAATGTGTAACCCAGTAAAATCACTACCCTACAAATAGCATAAAGCCACTGTGCCTTAGTGAAAATATAAGTTATGAAAAGGCTTGTTTGAATAAATATGAATTAACTTTAGATCAGTGGTGGTGGTCGACCTTTTCTGCTGCCCATCTTAATATGTAAGAGGTTTCTTCTAGCCACTAAGATCAAGTATAGTATTGGTTTAATATCGTGTCAGGAGATTGTATCTTGGCATTGCAAATATAAAAGACTTGATCTTCTACATCTATCTGTAACAACTATGATTCAAAGGAAGAGAGAACCAGTAGGTGTTCTATTTCAGGAAAAATTCAGCTGCTGTGCTTAAATGAACTGGGACCAATAACACGTTCATATATTTCTTGCAGGCAAGTTGACTGATATCCATGGAAATCCTTTTCATTATAACAAGGAGGTGAAACACATGAATTCAGCAGGAGTCCTTGCCACTCTGAAAAACTTTGACTATTATGCGAGTCGTGTTCCAGAGAACGTTAAGCAAGCCCTCGTGCCTTAAAGGAGGAAGGCAACTTCCTCTGGGCTGTGAAAAAAACGTTAACATAATATTTCAAGCTAACTGCCAAATGAGCTTGAAAATTTGTTTTATGAAATCTGAGCCTAGATTCATTCTGATATTGTGCTGATCAGTGATTTGTTTTAGAAATTAGTGTACAGAATGTCTAGATACATTGCTAAATCTGATTGTTTAGGGGGGAAAAACCTACAGTAGTTTTACCAGGTAACAGGTGACAGTTTTTCAATATTCACAGTAGATGTTTTTCCTTCCCTTTGTAAGTAAGGAACCCAAGGAAAGTTCTGTTCTTGTGAATAGATTTTGTGCAATTATACTGTGTACATTTGTATCACATAATAATGTCACAGTCCAAATCTATTTCCTTAACTAATTTCAGGGCACGAAACCATAGCCTGAATTTGCTCAACATCTTTTGTTGTACATAGACAGTAATACTTAGTTCACTTTATATATTGACAATAAATAATTTGTTCTGGGTCCAACTGCTTATAATAAAGTTACTGTTATTGATTCTTAAGCATGACATGCTTCCTTTTGTAAATAGCAGTTTTTGACATTTTGTAACATTTTTCAGCATGTGAAAACCCCTTTTATTCTTGGTGTTTGGCTTATTTCTCTCTGCTTTCAATGAGGGTTTTTGTAGCGGATTAGGTTTGTGGGGGATAGTACTGAAGCAATTTCTTTTGCTACAGGAGTTAACTCTTCACACACAGGCAGCTCAATTTTGATTATATATTTAATAGTCCAAGGATTTTGCAGCTGTTTCTGTAGCTAGCAGAACTAAGGTCTTCGCATTTCATCCTAACTCTGGAGGGTTCATATGTGTATTCATTTCTAGTCATAATTCTGTATGCAGCTTTTAAAAGTACAGTTGCTACAGAGTCACTGACAGCCCCTGTCTCTGGCAAAGGCCCAGCACATCAACAGCAAGGCACTCTATTGGTGCCTCCACAAAACAGTGATGCACAGGAGGTCGCCCAGTCTTTGCAATGCAAGCATCACATTTCCTGCACCAGTTTTCTACATCCTGCTTTCATTTTACACAATACAATTTTTCTCTTAGCTTGGCTAAGTTTTTTGCAACCCCAAAATGTCCAGCAGTTTTTAAATTGACATAAATAACTTCAAACCTCCTTTTTCAATGTATCTGTTACAACCATCTGATACTTATACCTATCACCAATTGTTTTTCCCCCATCTCCTATATAAAATTAATTCTTTAAATTGATTTTAACAAATCAGGATATTTAATATTTTAATTACTGAAATTATTTTATTAAATCCTTATGTATTTAAGGGATGTTAAGAGGTAATTTCTTTGGGATTTGCTCTTAAAAATTACCTAGATATAAATTTCAGCTTGGTATATAAATGGAACAGAGACATTGGCACTTAAAACACAGGAAAAGACATACTTACTGTGCTCTATAAATGGTGGTAATAATGAAACTTTGTGACATTTCTAACCCTGTAGTCAGTATTCATTCATAACTAAGGGCTTTTCTATAGTTAATCCAGATAAACTAAAAATGAGAATTAAAAGTGAATTAGTTAAACTGCATTAAACCCCTGTGTGGACATTCTCATTTAGAATTAAAGGGGCCTTAATTCAGTTTAGTTTAATTCACTAATTTAAACTAAACTGATTTAAGGCCACTTTAATTTTGAATGAGACTGTCCATACAGATTTAACTAATGGACTTTAAATTCACACTTTTAGTTACTTTGGATTAATTTTCCTGAGTGTCCCCTTGTAGACAAACCCTAAAATACTCCATTAGATATGATACTTTGTGAGGCTATTTAATAAAACATTCTGCCATTGACCAACACTTTTTTCTGTTACTGGGATGCCTGCTAAGTTGCAGCTAATGCTAAATAACAATCTTAAAGGTTCTTGAAGGTTTCAGATGCATGATGCTGTATATAATGTACTCCTGAGACCTGAGGAATTCACCTGGTTCTGTTGGTGTCACATTGGATATTATGCACATTAATCCCTTGTGCACTGTGAGAAAATGGACCCTTCTATGACATAAATGAATTGGAAGTTTATTCTGAATATTTTAATGGAGGAAACAGATGGGGTTTGGAGATGGGAGATGAAAATATGAGATGTGGAAACACTTCTGTATGAAGCAGTTGTACAGTTTGGGGCTGTTTAGAGCCGGAAGGGCCAAACTGTGGCTTGTGAGCCACATGTGGCTCTATTACAGTTAAAGTGTGAGCCCCCCCAACATATCCTCCTATTCTCCGCCTACCGGACTGGGAGCTCAGGGCTTCCTGCCCTGCGGCAGATTAGGGTCTTCTGTCCTGCGGGGAGCGAGGGTCTAAAGGCTTTAACCGGGGGGTGGGGGTGGGGGTGGGGGTGGGGGTGGGGGTGGGGGGGGGGGGGAGATCAGGGCAGAACCCCCACACTCTAGCAGGTGCTGCCCTGCGGGACAGTTTGCATGTCTTGCGGTGCCCGAACTTCTGAAGATTATTGTATGCAGTTCGGAGGATCAGTAAGTTTAGCCACTCCTGGTTTACAGAGATGAATAAATGGGGACACAGTGATGATAATACCCAGCTCTTATATGGTGCTTTTCATCAGTAGATCTCAGAGCATTTTACAGAGGAGGTAAATATCATTATCCTCATTTTATCGATAGGGAAAATGAGGCATAGAGAGGCCTACAAAATAAGGAATGGAATGCAGACATGAGAGCAAGCACTTCCATTAACATTTTCTCATAAGAATTATATTATGTACAGCTGAAAGGAAAGTCGTTTACATAATGTAGGACTTATCTATGGAACTCGTTGCCACAATATATTGAGAACAAAGGTGTCATAGAATTCAAAAAAGGATTACACATTTATGACTGAAATTATCCACAATTATGGTGGATAGGATTTTATGCTTTAGGAATGAGCCAACTTCTAATTGACAAGGGGTAAGGAAGACACTTTCTCTAGTTGTAAGTTAAACCCTTATTAGACAATTAGGGACTGTTTGTTTTTTTCATCTTCTTTTGAAGTATCTGCCACTGGCCCCTGGCATATTGGTCTGATTTGGTATAGTAACTCATAAGTTCCTTTATGCAATTTAGTGAAGTGAGCACCCATTTTATTTCATATTTCTAGTACAGTCACAAGTAGTTCTCTGAATTGAAGAAGTCATGTTTAATGTAGTAAAGATTGATTTTAATTAACATGTTCATAAACCTGAAATCATAGATTTGTCTGTATTTTATCCAGTGTCCACTACACATGTAATAGGATCTTAAGTTAGAGACAGAAGCTATTTCTGAAAGCCCCATTAGGTTTTTTTCCCCCTGTATAATTGATTTTAATGTCATTAACTCTACATATATTAACAGAAGACAAATGTTCATCTGATTCACATCCTTATCCCCACATTTTTATACCCAGTACAAAATTTTCCATAAGAGATGTTGAACAGCCTACAACAGATCAGATGGTAGACCACTGCAAATATGCCAAAAGTGAATAGATATGATTTAAGAGTGTGTCCATTTTTTCATCACATTCAAGTGTTTCAAATGATCTGCAACATTAGTTTATTAGCAGGCAGGCTGTTTTCTACCTGAGAGATCTCCATGCAATCTAAGAGCAGCTTCTTACTGTTGTGCAATACCAGATATGCACGATAAACACAGTAGTGGGGGACACAGTCACACAGGTTTCCTGATATATTTGCTGCTCCCAAATGAGTCCAGCCAAGAAAACCAAATGTTTTATCTAAATATTCAGTAAGTAGGTAGCTTCCTATAATAAATTAAATAAATCTTAACAGCTTCTAGCCCATCAAGGGTACATTATCATAGAATATCAGGGTTGGAAGGGACCTCAGGAGGTCATCCAGTCCAACCCCCTGCTCAAAGCAGGACCAATCCCCAACTAAATCATCCCAGCCAGGGCTTTGTCAAGCCTGATCTTAAAAACTTCTAAGGAAGGAGATTCCACCACCTCCCTAGGTAACGCATTCCAGTGTTTCACCACCCTCCTAGTGAAAATTTTTTTCCTAATATCCAACCTAAATCTCCCCCACTGCAACTTGAGACCATTACTCCTTGTTCTGTCATCAGCTACCACTGAGAATAGTCTAGAGCCATCCTCTTTGGAACCCCCTTTCAGGTAGTTGAAAGCAGCTATCAAATCCCCCCTTGTTATTCTCTTCCGTAGACTAAACACCCCCAGTTCCCGCAGCCTCTCCTTATAACTCATGTGTTCCAGTCCCCTAATCATTTTTGTTGCTCTCCACTGGACTCTTTCCAATTTTTCCACATCCTTCTTGTAGTGTGGGGCCCAAAACTGGACACAGTACTCCAGATGAGACCTCACCAATGTCGAATAGAGCGGAACGATCACATCCCTCGATCTGCTGGCAATGCCCCTACTTATACATCCCAAAATGCCATTGGCCTTCTTGGCAACAAGGGCACACTGTTAACTCATATCTAGCTTCTCGTCTACTGTAACCCCTAGGTCCTTTTCTGCAGAACTGCTGCCTAGCCATTTGGTCCCTAGTCTGTAGCGGTGCATGGGATTCTTCTGTCCTAAGTGCAGGACTCTGCACTTGTCCTTGTTGAACCTCATCAGAT